>NW_026691053.1:332588-665177 GCF_020826845.1 Diceros bicornis minor
AACTTTGAATCAGAATGTGCTTGCTTACAGCAACGTGCAATATATTCTGAATGCCCGAATTGGGAATCTGTGTTAAAACTTTGTTAGGAATTATGTGATCCGTACTAGCTGGAAGTAAGGGAGATGGGGCCTGAAGTTATTTCTAGGAGTTGGAGACATACCCACATTACCTCAGTTCTTGGCATCTTTGAAATACATTTACTAACATGTTCCTACATAGTAACTTGCTACTTGGAATGAGAAAGTGCTTGCTTCAAGGAACGTTCTATATGATCTGAATGCCTGAATGGGGAATCTGTGTCAAAACTTTGTTAGGAATTATGTGATCCTTACTAGCTGGAAGTAAGGGAGATAGGGCATGAAGATATTTCTAGGAGTTGGAGACATACCCACTTTACCTCAGTTCTGGGCATCTTTGAAATACCTATACAAACTTGTTCCTACATAGTAACTTGCATCTTGGAATGAGAATGTGCTTGCTTACAGCAACGTGCTATATGTTCTGAATGCCCGAATTGGGAATCTGTGTCAAAACTTTGTTAGGAATTATGTGATCCTTACTAGCTGGAAGCAAGGGAGATGGGGCATGAAGTTATTACTAGGAGTTAGAGACATACCAAGTATAACTCTGTTCTGGGCATCTTGAAAATCCTATACAAACTTGTTCCTACATAGTAACTTGCAACTTTGAATGAGAATGTGCTTGCTTACAGCAACGTGCTATATGTTCTGAATGCCCGAATTGGGAATCTGTGTCAAAACTTTGTTAGGAATTATGTGATCCTTACTAGATGGAAGTAAGTGATATGGGGCATGAAGTTATTTCTAGGAGTTGGAGACATACCAAGTGTAGCTCATTCTGGGGATCTTTGCAATACCTGTACAAACTTGTTCCTACGTAGTACCTTGCAACTTTGAATGAGAATGTGCTTGCTTACAGCAACGTGCTCTATGTTCTGAATGTCCGAATTGGGAATCTGTGTCAAAACTTTGTTAGGAATTATGTGATCCTTACTAGCTGGAAGTAAGGGAGATGGGGCATGAAGTTATTTCTAGGAGTTGGAGACATACCAAGTTTAGCTCAGTTCTGGGCATCTTTGAAAGTCCTGTACAAACTTGTTCGTACATAGTAACTTGCAACTTGGAATGAGAAAGTGCTTCTTTAAAGCAACGTGGTATATGTTCTGAATGCCTGAATTGGGAATCTGTGTCAAAACTTTGTTAGGAATTATGTGATCCTTACTAGCTGGAAGTAAGGGAGATGGGGCATGAAGTTATTTCTAGGAGTTGGAGACATACCAAGTTTAGCTCAGTTCTGGGCATCTTTGAAATACCTATACAACCTTGTTCCTACATAGTAACTTGCTACTTGGAATGAGAAAGTGCTTACTTGAAGCAACGTGCTACATGTTCTGAATGCTCGAATTGGGAATCTGTGTCAAAACTTTGTTAGGCATTATGTGATCCTTACGAGCTGGAAGTAAGTGAGATGGGGCATGAAGATATTTCTAGGAGTTGGAGACATACCAAGTTTAGCTCAGTTCTGGGCATCTTTGAAATACCTATACAAACTTGTTTCTACATGGTAACTTGCAACTTTGAATGAGAATGTCCTTGCTTACAGCAACGCGCTATATGTTCTGAATATCCGAATTGGGAATCTGTGTCAAAACTTTGTTAGGAATTATGTGATCCTTACTAGCTGGAAGTAAGAGAGATGGGGCATGAAGTTATTTCTAGGAGTTGGAGACATACCAAGTTTAGCTCAGTTCTGGGCATCTTTGAAATACCTATACAAACTTGTTCCTACATAGTAACTTGCAACTATGAATGAGAATGTGCTTGCTTAAAGCAACGTGCTATATGTTCTGAATGCCCGAAGTGGGAATCTGTGTCAAATCTTTGTTAGGAATTATGTGATCTTTACCAGCTGGAAGTAAGGTAGATGGGGAATGAAGTTATTTCTAGGAGTTGGACACATACCCACTTTAGCTCAGTTCTGGGCATCTTTCAAATACCTATACAAACTTATTCCCACATAGTAACTTGCTACTTGGAATGAGAAAGTGCTTGCTTAAAGCAACGTGCTACATGTTCTGAATGCCCGAATTGGGAATCTGTGTCAAATCTTTGTTAGGAATTATGTGGTCCTTACTAGCTGGAAGTAAGGGAGATGGGGCATGAAGTTATTTCTAGGAGTTGAAGACATACCAACATTAGCTCAGTTCTAGGCATCTTTGAAATACCTATACAAACTTGTTCTTACATAGTAACTTGCAACTTTGAATGAGAATGTGCTTGCTTACAGCAACGTGCTATATGTTCTGAATGCCCGAATTGGGAATCTGTGTCAAAACTTTGTTGGGAATTATGTGATCCTTACTACCTGGAAGTAAGAGAGTTGGGGCATGAAGTTATTTCTAGGAGTTGAACACATACCAAGTTTAGCTAAGTTCTGGGCATCTTTGAAATACATATACAAACTTGTTTTTACATAGTAACTTGCAACTTTGAATGAGAATGTGCTTGCTTACAGCAACGTGCTATATGTTCTGAATGTCCGAATTGGGAATCTGTGTCAAAACTTTGTTAGGAATTATGTGATCCTTACTAGCTGGAAGTAAGGGAGTTGGTACCTGAAGTTATTTCTAGGAGTTGGACACATACCAAGTTTAGCTCAGTTCTGGGCATCTTTGAAATACCTATACAAACTTGTTCCTACACAGTAACTTGCAACTTTGAATGAGAATGTGCTTGCTTACAGCAACGTGCTATATGTTCTGAATGCCCGAATTGGGAATCTGTGTCAAAACTTTGTGAGGAATTATGTGATCCTTACTAGCTGGAAGAAAGGGAGTTGGGGCATGAAGTTATTTCTAGGAGTTGGAGACATACCCACTTTAATTCAGTTCTGGGCATCTTAGAAATACCTATACAAACTGGTCCCTACATAGTAACTTGCAACTTTGAATGAGAATGTGCTTGCTTACAGCAACGTGCTATATGTTCTGAATGCCCGAATTGGGAATCTGTGTCAAAACTTTGTTAGGAATTATGTGATCCTTACTAGCTGGAAGTAAGGGAATTAGGGCATGAAGTTATTTCTAGGAGTTGGAGACACACCCACTTTAGTTCAGTTCTGGGCATCTTTGAAATACCTATACAAACTTGTTCCTACATAGTAACTTGCAACTTTGAATGAGAATGTGCTTGCTTACAGCAACGTGCTATATGTTCTGAATGCCCGAATTGGGAATCTGTGTCAAAACTTTGTTAGGAATTATGTGATCCTTACTAGCTGGAAGTAAGGGAGATGGGGCATGAAGTTATTTCTAGGAGTTGGAGACATACCAAGTTTAGCTCAGATCTGGGCATCTTTGAAATACCTATACAAACTTGTTCCTACATAGTAACTTGCAACTTTGAATAAGACTGTGCTTGCTTAAAGCAACGTGCTATATGTTCTGAATGCCCGAATTGGGAATCTGTGTCAAAACTTTGTTAGGAATTATGTGATCCTTACTAGCTGGAAGTAAGGGAGATGGGGCATGAAGTTGTTTCTAGGAGTTGGAGACATACCCACTTTAGCTCATTTCTTGACATCTTTGAAATACCTATACAAACTTGTTCCTACATAGTAACTTGCAACTATGAATGAGAATGTGCTTGCTTAAAGCAACGTGCTATATGTTCTGAATGCCCGAATTGGGAATGTGTGTCAAAACTTTGTTAGGAATTATGTGATCCTTACCAGCTGGAAGTAAGGGATATGGGGAATGAAGTTATTTCTAGGAGTTGGAGACATACCCACTTTAGCTCAGTTCTGGGCATCTTTGAAAGTCCTATACAAACTTTTTCCTACATAGTAACTTGCAACTTTGAATGAGAATGTGCTTGCTTACAGCAACGTGCTATATGTTCTGAATGCCCGAATTGGGAATCTGTGTCAAAACTTTGTTTGGAATTATGTGATCCTTACTAGCTGGACGTAAGGGAGATGGGGTATGAAGTTATTTCTAAGAGTTGGAGACAAACCAAGTTTAGCTCAGTTCTGGGCATCTTTGAAAGTCCTATACAAACTTGTTCCTACATAGTAACTTGCAACTTTGAATGAGAATGTGCTTGCTTACAGCAACGTGCTATATGTTCTGAATGCACGAATTGGGAATCTGTGTCAAAACTTTGTTAGGAATTATGTGATCCTTACTAGAATGAAGTGAGGGAGATGGGGCATGAAGTTATTTCTATGAGTTGAAGACATAGCAAGTTTAGCTCAGTTCTGGGCATCTTTGAAAGTCCTATACAAACTTGTTCCTGCATAGTAACTTGCAACTTTGAATGAGAGTGTGCTTGCTTACAGCAACGTGCCGTATGTTCTGAATGCCCGAATTGGGAATCTGTGTCAAATCTTTGTTAGGAATTATGTGATCCTTACTAGCTGGAAGTAAGGGAGATGGGGCATGAAGTTATTTCTAGGAGTTGGAGACATACCAAGTTTAGCTCAGTTCTGGGCATCTTTGAAATACCTATACAAACTTGCTCCTACATAGTAACTTGCAACTATGAATGAGAATGTGCTTGCTTAAAGCAACGTGCTATATGTTCTGAATGCCCGAATTGGGAATCTGTGTCAAAACTTTGTTAGGAATTATGTGATCCTTACAAGCTGGAAGTAAGGAAGATGGGGAATGAAGTTATTTCTAGGAGTTGGAGACATACCCACTTTAGCTCAGTTCTGGGCATCTTTAAATACCTATACAAACTTGTTCCGACATAGAAACTTGCAACTTTGAATGAGAATGTGCTTGCTTACAGCAACGTGCTATATGTTCTGAATGCCCGAATTGGGAATCTGTGTCAAAACTTTGTTAGTAATTATGTGATCCTTACTAGCTGGACGTAAGGGAGATGGGGTATGAAGTTATTTCTAAGAGTTGGAGACATACCAAGTTTAGCTCAGTTCTGGGCATCTTTGAAAGTCCTATACAAACTTGTTCCTACATAGTAACTTGCAACTTTGAATGAGACATGTGCTTGCTTACAGCACGTGCTATATGTTCTGAATGCCCGAATTGGGAATCTGTGTCAAAACTTTGTTTGGAATTATGTGATCCTTACTAGCAGGACGTAAGGGAGATGGGGTATGAAGTTATTTCTAAGAGTTGGAGACAAACCAAGTTTAGCTCAGTTCTGGGCATCTTTGAAAGTCCTATACAAACTTGTTCCTACATAGTAACTTGCAACTTTGAATGAGAATGTGCTTGCTTACAGCAACGTGCTATATGTTCTGAATGCCCGAATTGGGAATCTGTGTCAAAACTTTGTTAGGAATTATATGATCCTTACTAGCCTGAAGTAAGGGAGATGGGGCATGAAGTTATTTCTATGAGTTGAAGACATAGCAAGTTTAGCTCAGTTCTGGGCATCTTTGAAAGTCCTATACAAACTTGTTCCTGCATAGTAACTTGCAACTTAGAATGAGAGTGTGCTTGCTTACAGCAACGTGCCGTATGTTCTGAATGCCCGAATTGGGAATCTGTGTCAAATCTTTGTTAGGAATTATGTGATCCTTACTAGCTGGAAGTAAGGGAGATGGGGCATGAAGTTATTTCTAGGAGTTGGAGACATACCAAGTTTAGCTCAGTTCTGGGCATCTTTGAAATACCTATACAAACTTGCTCCTACATAGTAACTTGCAACTATGAATGAGAATGTGCGTGCTTAAAGCAACGTGCTATATGTTTTGAATGCTCGAATTGGGAATCTGTGTCAAAACTTTGTTAGGAATTATGTGATCCTCACTAGCTGGAAGTAAGGGAGATGGGGAATGAAGTTATTTCTAGGAGTTGGAGACATACCCACTTTAGCTCAGTTCTGGGCATCTTTGAAATACCTATACAAACTTGTTCCGACATAGAAACTTGCAACTTTGAATGAGAATGTGCTTGCTTACAGCAACGTGCTATATGTTCTGAATGCCCGAATTGGGAATCTGTGTCAAACTTTGTTAGGAATTATGTGATCCTTACTAGCTGGAAGTAAGGGAGATGGGGCATGAAGTTATTTCTAGGAGTTGGACACATACCTACTTTAGCTAAGTTCTGGACAGCTTTGAAATACCTATAGATACTTGTTCCTACATAGTAACTTGCTACTTGGAATGAGAAAGTGCTTGCTTAAAGCAACGTGCTACATGTTCTGAATGCCCGAATTGGGAATCTGTGTCAAGACTTTGTTAGGAAGTATGTGATCCTTACTAGCTGAAAGTAAGGGAGATGGGGCATGAAGTTATTTCTAGGAGTAGGAGACATACCCACTTTAGCTCAGTTCTGGGCATCTTTGAAATACCTATACAAACTTGTTTCTACATAGTAACTTGCAACTTTGAATGAGAATGTGCTTGCTTACAGCAACGTGCTATATGTTCTGAATGCCCGAATGGGGAATCTGTGTCAAAACTTTGTTAGGAATTATGTGATCCATACTAGCTGGAAGTAAGGGAGTTGGGGCATGAAGTTATTTCTAGGAGTTGAACACATAACAAGTTTAGCTCAGTTCTGGGCATCTTTGAAATACCTATACAAACTTGTTCTTATATAGTAACTTGCAACTTTGAATGAGAATGTGCTTGCTTACAGCAACGTGCTATATGTTCTGAATGTCCGAATTGGGAATCTGTGTCAAAACTTTGTTAGGAATTATGTGATCCTTACCAGCTGGAAGTAAGGGAGTTGGGACATGAAGTTATTTCTAGGAGTTGGAGACATACCCAGTTTAGCTCAGTTCTGGGCATCTTTGAAATACCTATACAAACTTGTTCCTACATAGCAACTTGGAACTTTGAATGAGAATGTGCTTGCTTACAGCAACGTGCTATATGTTCTGAATGCCCGAATTGGGAATCTGTGTCAAAACTTTGTTAGGAATTTTGTGATCCTTACTAGCTGGATGTAAGGGAGATGGGGCATGAAGTTATTTCTAGGAGTTGGAGACATACCAAGTTTAGCTCAGTTCTGGGCATCTTTGAAATACCTATACAAATTTGTTCCTACATAGTAACTTGCATCTTGGAATGAGAATGTGCTTGCTTACAGCAACGTGCTATATATTCTGAACGCCCGAATTGGGAATCTGTGTCAAAACTTTGTTAGGAATTATGTGATCCTTACTAGCTGGAAGTAAGGGAGTTGCGGCAGGAAGTTATTTCTAGGAGTTGGAGACATACCAAGTTTAGCTCAGTTCTGGGCATCTTTGAAATACCTATACAAACTTGTTCCTACATAGTAACTTGCAACTTTGAATGAGATTGTGCTTGCTTACAGCAACGTGCTATATGTTCTGATTGCCCGAATTGGGAATCTGTGTTAAAACTTTGTTAGGAATTATGTGATCCTTACTAGCTGGAAGTAAGGGAGATGGGGCCTGAAGTTATTTCTAGGAGTTGGAGACATACCCACTTTACCTCAGTTCTTGGCATCTTTGAAATACATTTACTAACATGTTCCTACATAGTAACTTGCTACTTGGAATGAGAAAGTGCTTGCTTAAAGGAACGTTCTATATGTTCTGAACGCCCGAATGGGGAATCTGTGTCAAAACTTTGTTAGGAATTATGTGATCCTTACTAGCTGGAAGTAAGGGAGATGGGGCATGAAGTTATTTCTAGGAGTTGGAGACATACCCACTTTACCTCAGTTCTTGGCATCTTTGAAATACATTTACTAACATGTTCCTACATAGTAACTTGCTACTTGGAATGAGAAAGTGCTTGCTTAAAGGAACGTTCTATATGTTCTGAATGGCCGAATTGGGAATCTGTGTCAAAACATTGTTAGGAATTTTGTGATCCTTACTAGCTGGAAGTAAGGGAGATGGGGCATGAAGTTATTACTAGGAGTTAGAGACATACCAAGTATAACTCAGTTCTGGGCATCTTTGAAAGTCCTATACAAACTTGTTCCTACATAATAACTTGCAACTTTGAATGAGAATGTGCTTGCTTACAGCAACGTGCTATATGTTCTGAATGCCCGAATTGGGAATCTGTGTCAAATCTTTGTTAGGAATTATGTGATCCTTACTAGATGGAAGTAAGGGAGTTGCGGCACGAAGTTATTTCTAGGAGTTGGACACATCCCAAGTTTAGCTCAGTTCTGGGCATCTTTGAGATACCTATACAAACTTGTTCCTACATAGTAACTTGCAACTTTGAATGAGAATGTGCTGACTTACAGCAATGTGCTATATGTTCTGAATGCCCGAATTGGGAATCTGTGTCAAAACTTTGTTAGGAATTATGTGATCCTTACTAGCTGGAAGTAAGGGAGATGGGGCACGAAGATATTTCTAGGAGTTGGAGACATACCAAGTTTAGCTCAGTTCTGGGCATCTTTGAAATACCTATACAAACTTGTTCCTACATAGTAACTTGCAACTTTGAATCAGAATGTGCTTGTTTAAAGCAACGTGCTATATGTTCTGAATGCCCGAATTGGGAATCTGTGTCAAAACTTTGTTAGGAATTCTGTGATCCTTACTAGCTGAAAGTGAGGGAGATGGGGCCTGAAGTTATTTCTAGCAGTTGGAGACACACCAAGTTTAGCTCAGTTCTGGGCGTCTTTGAAATACCTATACAAACTTGTTCCTACATAGTAACTTGCAACTTTGAATGAGATTGTGCTTGCTTACAGCAACGTGCTATATGGTCTGAAAGCCCGTATTGGGAATCTGTGTCAAAACTTTGTTAGGAATTATGTGATCCTTACTAGCTGGAAGTAATGGAGATGGGGCATGAAGTTATTTCTAGGAATTGGAGACGTACCCACTTTATCTCAGTTCAGGGCATCTTTCAAATACCTATACAAACCTGTTGTTACATAGTAACTTGCTACTTCGAATGAGAAAGTGCTTGCTTACAGCAACGTGCTATATGTTCTGAATGCCCGTATTGGGAATCTGTGTCAAATCTTTGTTAACAATTATGTGATCCTTACTAGATGGAAGTAAGGGAGATGGGGCATGAAGTTATTTCTAGGAGTTGGAGACATACCCACTTTAGCTCAGTTCTGGGCATCTTTGAAATACCTATACAAACTTGTTCCTATATAGGCACTTGCAACTTTGATTGAGAATGTGCTTGCTTACAGCAACGTGCTATATGATCTGAAAGCCCGAATTGGGAATCTGTGTCAAAACTTTGTTAGGAATTATGTGATCCTTACAAGCTGGAAGTAAGGGAGTTGGGGCATGAAGTTATTTCTCGGAGTTGGACACATACCCACTTTAGCTCAGTTCTGGGCATCTTTGAAATACCTATACAAACTTGTTCCCACATAGTAACTTGCTACTTGGAATGAGAAAGTGCTTGCTTAAAGCAAGGTGCTACATGTTCTGAATGCCCGAATTGGGAATCTGTGTCAAATCTTTGTTAGGAATTATGTGGTCCTTACTTGATGGAAGTAAGGGAGATGGGGCATGAAGTTATTTTTAGGAGTTGGAGACATACCAAGTTTAGCTCATTCTGGGCATCTTTGAAATACCTATACAAACTTGTTCTTACATAGTAACTTGCAACTTTGAATGAGAATGTGCTTGCTTACAGCAACGTGCTATATGTTCTGAATGCCCGAATTGGGAATCTGTGTCAAAACTTTGTTAGGAATTATGTGATCCTTACTACCTGGAAGTAAGGGAGTTGGGGCATGATGTTATTTCTAGGAGTTGAACACATACCAAGTTTAGCTAAGTTCTGGCCATCTTTGAAATACCTATACAAACTTGATCTTACATAGTAACTTGCAACTTTGAATGAGAATGTGCTTGCTTACAACCACGTGCTACATGTTCTGAATATCCGTATTGGGAATCTGTGTCAAAACTTTGTTAGGAATTATGTGATCCTTACTAGCTGGTAGTAAGGGAGATGGGGCATGAAGTTATTTCTAGGAGTTGGAGACATACCAAGTTTAGCTCAGATCTGGGCATCTTTGAAATAACTATACAAACTTGTTCCTACATAGTAACTTGCAACTTTGAATAAGACTGTGCTTGCTTAAAGCAACGTGCTATATGTTCTTAATGCCCGAATTGGGAATCTGTGTCAAAACTTTGTTAGGAATTATGTGATCCTTACTAGCTGGAAGTAATGGAGATGGGGCATGAAGTTATTTCTAGGAGTTGTAGACGTACCCACTTTAGCTCAGTTCAGGGCATCTTTGAAATACCTATACAAACCTGTTCTTACATAGTAACTTGCTACTTCGAATGAGAAAGTGCTTGCTTACAGCAACGTGCTGTATGTTCTGAATGCCCGTATTGGGAATCTGTGTCAAATCTTTGTTAACAATTATGTGATCCTTACTAGATGGAAGTAAGGGAGATGGGGCATGAAGTTATTTCTAGGAGTTGGAGACATATCCACTTTAGCTCAGTTCTGGGCATCTTTGAAATACCTATACAAACTTGTTCCTATATAGGCACTTGCAACTTTGATTGAGAATGTGCTTACTTACAGCAACGTGCTATATGATCTGAAAGCCCGAATTGGGAATCTGTGTCAAAACTTTGTTAGGAATTATGTGATCCTTACAAGCTGGAAGTAAGGGAGTTGTGGCATGAAGTTATTTCTAGGAGTTGGACACATACCCACTTTAGCTCAGTTCTGGGCATCTTTGAAATACCTATACAAACTTGTTCCCACATAGTAACTTGCTACTTGGAATGAGAAAGTGCTTGCTTAAAGCAAGGTGCTACATGTTCTGAATGCCCGAATTGGGAATCTGTGTCAAATCTTTGTTAGGAATTATGTGGTCCTTACTAGCTGGAAGTAAGGGAGTTGGGGCATGAAGTTATTTCTAGGAGTTGAACACATACCAAGTTTAGCTAAGTTCTGGGCATCTTTGAAATACCTATACAAACTTGTTCCTTCATAGTAACTTGCAACTTTGAATAAGACTGTGCTTGCTTAAAGCCACGTGCTATATGTTCTTAATGCCCGAATTGGGAATCTGTGTCAAAACTTTGTTAGGAATTATGTGATCCTTACTAGCTGGAAGTAATGGAGATGGGGCATGAAGTTATTTCTAGGAGTTGGAGACGTACCCACTTTAGCTCAGTTCAGGGCATCTTTGAAATACCTATACAAACCTGTTCCTACATAGTAACTTGCTACTTCGAATGAGAAAGTGC
Organism: Diceros bicornis minor; assembly: GCF_020826845.1. Lineage (NCBI taxonomy): Eukaryota > Metazoa > Chordata > Mammalia > Perissodactyla > Rhinocerotidae > Diceros > Diceros bicornis. The sequence continues at coordinate 343,776 of NW_026691053.1, forward strand.
TTGCTTAAAGAACGTGCTATATGTTCTGAATGACCGAATTGGGAATCTGTGTCAAATCTTTGTTAACAATTATGTGATCCTTACTAGATGGAAGTAAGGGAGATGGGGCATGAAGTTATTTCTAGGAGTTTGAGACATACCCACTTTAGCTCAGTTCTGGGCATCTTTGAAATACCTATACAAACTTGTTCCTATATAGGCACTTGCAACTTTAATTGAGAATGTGCTTGCTTACAGCAATGTGCTATATGATCTGAAAGCCCGAATTGGGAATCTGTGTCTAAACTTTGTTAGGAATTATGTGATCCTTACAAGCTGGAAGTAAGGGAGTTGGGGCATGAAGTTATTTCTAGGAGTTGGACACATACCCACTTTAGCTCAGTTCTGGGCATCTTTGAAATACCTATACATACTTGTTCCCACATAGTAACTTGCTACTTGGAATGAGAAAGTGCTTGCTTAAAGCAAGGTGCTACATGTTCTGAATGCCCGAATTGGGAATCTGTGTCAAATCTTTGTTAGGAATTATGTGGTCCTTACTAGCTGGAAGTAAGGGAGATGGGGAATGAAGTTATTTCTAGGAGTTGGAGACATACCAAGTTTAGCTCATTCTGGGCAACTTTGAAATACCTATACAAACTTGTTCTTACATAGTAACTTGCAACTTTGAATGAGAATGTGCTTGCTTACAGCAACGTGCTATATGTTCTGAATGCCCGAATTGGGAATCAGTGTCAAAACTTTGTTAGGAATTATGTGATCCTTACTACCTGAAAGTGAGGGAGTTGGGGCATGAAGTTATTTCTAGGAGTTTAACACATACCAAGTTTTGCTAAGTTCTGGGCATCTTTGAAATACCTATACAAACTTGTTCTTACATAGTAACTTGCAACTTTGAATGAGAATGTGCTTGCTTACAGCAACGTGCTATATGTTCTGAATGTCCGAATTGGGAATCTGTGTCAAAACTTTGTTAGGATTTATGTGATCCTTACTGGCTGGAAGTAAGGGAGTTGGTACCTGAAGTTATTTCTAGGAGTTGGACACATACCAAGTTTAGCTCAGTTCTGGGCATCTTTGAAATACCTATACAAACTTGTTCCTACATAGCAACTTGGAACTTTGAATGAGACTGTGCTTACCTACAGCAACGTGCTATATGTTCTGAATGCCCGAATTGGGAATCTGTGTCAAAACTTTGTTAGGAATTATGTGATCCTTACTAGCTGAAAGTAAGGGAGATGGGGCATGAAGTTATTTCTAGGAGTTGGAGACATACCTAGTTTAGATCAGTTCTGGGCATCATTGAAATACCTATACAGACTTGTTCGTACATAGTAACTTGCAACTTTGAATGAGAATGTGCTTGCTTACAGCAACGTGCTATATGTTCTGAATGCCCGAATTGGGAATCTGTGTCAAAACTTTGTTAGGAATGATGTGATCCTTACTAGCTGGAAGTAAGGGAGATGGGGAATGAAGTTATTTCTAGGAGTTGGAGACATACCATGTTTAGCTCAATTCTGGGCATCTTTGAAATACCTATACAAACTTGTTCCTACTTAGTAACTTGCAACTTTGAATGAGAATGTGCTTGCTTACAGCAACGTGCTATATGATCTGAATGCCCGAATTGGGAATCTGTGTCAAAACTTTGTTAGGAATTATATGATCCTTACTAGCTGGAAGTAAGGGAGATGGGGCATGAAGGTATTTCTTGTAGTTGGAGACATACCAAGTTTAGCTCAGTGATGGGCATCTTTGAAATACCTATACAAACTTGTTCCTACATAGTAACTTGCAACTTTGAATGAGAATGTGCTTGCTTACAGCAACGTGCTATATGTTCTGAATGCCCGAATTGGGAATCTGTGTCAAAACTTTGTTAGAAATTATGTGATCCTTACTAGCTGGAATTAAAGGAGATGAGGCATGAAGATATTTCTAGGAGTTGGACACATACCCACTTTTGCTCAGTTCTGGGCATCTTTGAAATACCTATACAAAATTGTTCCTACATAGTAACTTGCATTTTTGAATGAGAATGTGCTTGCTTACAGCAACGTGCTATATGTTGTGAATGCCCGAATTGGGAATCTGTGTCAAAACTTTGTTAGGATTTATGTGATCCTTACTAGATGGAAGTAAGGGAGATGGGGCATGAAGTTATTTCTAGGAGTTGGAGACATACCAAGTTTAGCTCAGTTCTGGGCATCTTTGAAATACCTATACAGACTTGTTCGTACATAGTAACTTTCAACTTTGAATGAGAATATGCTTGCTTACAGCAACGTGCTATATGATCTGAATGCCCGAATTGGGAATCTGTGTCAAAACTTTGTTAGGAATGATGTGATCCTTACTAGCTGGAAGTAAGGGAGATGGGGAATGAAGTTATTTCTAGGAGTTGGAGACATACCAAGTTTAGCTCTGTTCTGGGCATCTTTGAAATACCTATACAAACTTGTTCCTAGATAGTAACTTGCAACTATGATTGAGAATGTGCTTGCTTACAGCAACGTGCTATATGTTCTGAATGCCCGAATTGGGAATATGTGTCAAAACTTTGTTAGAAATTATGTGATCCTTACTAGCTGGAAGTAAGGGAGATGGGGCATGGAGTAATTTCTAGGAGTTGGAGACATACAACGTCTAGCTCAGTTCTGGGCATCTTTGAAATACCTATAGAAACTTGTTCCTTCATAGTAACTTGCAACTTTGAATGAAAATGTGCTTGCTTACAGCAACGTGCTAAATGTTCTGAATGCCCGAATTGGGAATCTGTGTGAAAACTCTTGTTAGGAATCATGTGATCCTTACTAGCTGGAAGTAAGGGAGATGCGGCATGAAGTTATTTTTAGGAGTTGGAGACATACCAAGTTTAGCTCAGATCTGGGCATCTTTGAAATACCTATACAAACTTGTTCCTACACAGTAACTTGCAACTTTGAATGAGAATGTGCTTGCTTACAGCAACGTGCTATATGATCTGAATGCCCGAATTGGGAATCTGTGTCAAAAGTTTGTTAGGAATTATGTGATCCTTACTAGCTGGAAGTAATGGAGATGGGGCATGAAGTTATTTCTAGGAGTTGGAGATATACCAAGTTTAGCTCAGTTATGGACATCTTTGAAATACCTATACAAACTTGTTCCTACATAATAACTTGCAACTATGAATGAGAATGTGCTTGCTTACAGCAACGTGCTATATGTTCTGAATTCCCGAATTGGGAATCTGTGTCAAAACTTTGTTAGGAATAATGTGATCATTACTAGCTGGAAGTAAGGGAGTTGGGGCATGAAGTTATTTCTAGGAGTTGGAGACATACTCACTTTAGCTCAGTTCTGGGCATCTTTCAAATACCTATACAAACTTGTTCCTACATAGTAACTTGCAACTTTGAAAGAGAATGTGCTTGCTTGCAGCAACGTGCTATATGTTCTGAATGCCCGAATTGGGAATCAGTGTCAAAACTTTGTTAGAAATAATGTGATCCTTACTATATGGAAGTAAGTGAGATGGGGTATGAAGTTATTTCTAGGAGTTGGAGACATACCCAGTTTAGCTCAGTTCTGTGCATCTTTGAAATACCTATACAAACTTGTTCCTTTATAGTAACTTGCAACTTTGAATGAGAATGTGCTTGCTTACAGCAACGTGCTAAATGTTATGAATGCCCGAAATGAGAATCTGTGTCAAAACTTTGTTAGGAATTATGTGATCCTTACTAGCTGGAAGTAAGGGAATTGGGGCATGAAGTTATTTCTAGGAGTTGGAGACATACCCACTTTAGCTCAGTTCTGGGCATCTTTGAAATACTTATACAAACTTGTTCCTACATAGTAACTTGCAACTTTGAATGAGAATGTGCTTGCTTACAGCAACGTGCTATGTGTTCTGAATGTCCGAATTGGGAATCTGTGTCAAAACTTTGTTGGGAATTATGTGATCCTTACTAGATGGAAGTAAGGGAGATGGGGCATGAAGTTATTTCTAGGAGTTGGAGACATACCAAGTTTAGCTCAGTTCTGGGCATCTTTGAAATACCAATACAAACTTGTTCCTACATAGTAACTTGCAACTTTGAATGAGAATGTGCTTACTTACAGCAACGTGCTATATGATCTGAATGCCAGAATTGGGAATCTGTGTCAAAACTTTGTTAGGAATTATGTGATCCTTACTAGCTGGAAGTAAGGGAGATGGAGCATGAAGTTATTTCTAGGAGTTGAACACATACCAAGTTTAGCTAAGTTCTGGGCATCTTTGAAATACCTATACAAACTTGTTCCTACATAGTAACTTGCAACTTTGAATGAGAATGTGCTTGCTTACAGCAACGTGCTATATGTTCTGAATGCCCGAATGGGGAATCTGTGTCAAAACTTTGTTAGAAATTATGTGATCCTTACTAGCTGGAAGTAAGCGAGATGGGGCATGAAGTTATTTCTAGGAGTTGGAGACATACAACGTTTAGCTCAGTTCTGGGCATCTTTTGAAATACCAATACAAACTTGTTCCTACATAGTAACTTGCAACTTTGAATGAGAATGTGCTTACGTACAGCAACGTGCTATATGATCTGAATGCCCGAATTGGGAATCTGTGTCAAAACTTTGTTAGAAATTATGTGATCCTTACTAGATGGAAGTAAGGGAGATGGGGCATGATGTTATTTCTAGGAGTTGGAGACATACCCAGTTTAGCTCAGTTCTGGGCATCTTTGAAATACCTATACAAACTTGTTCCTTCATAGTAACTTGCAACTTTGAATGAGAATGTGCTTGCTTACAGCATCGTGCTAAATGTTCTGAATGCCCGAAATGAGAATCTGTGTCAAAACTTTGTTAGGAATTATGTGATCCTTACTAGCTGGAAGTAAGGGAGATGGGGCATGAAGTTATTTCTAGGAGTTGGAGACATACCAAGTTTAGCTCAGATCTGGGCATCTTTGAAATACCTATACAAACTTTTTCCTACATAGTAACTTGCAACTTTGAATGAGAATGTGCTTGCTTACAGCAACGTGTTATATGTTCTGAATGCCCGAATTGGGAATCTGTGTCAAAACTTTGTTAGGAATTATGTGATCCTTACTAGCTGGAAGTAAGGGAGTTGTGTCATGAAGTTATTTCTAGGAGTTGGAGACATACCCACTTTAGCTCAGTTCTGGGCATCTTTGAAATACCTATACAAACTTGTTCCTTCAGAGTAACTTGCAACTTTGAATGAGAATGTGCTTGCTTACAGCAACGTGCTATGTGTTCTGAATGCCCGAATTGGGAATATGTGTCAAAACTTTGTTAGGAATTATGTGATCCTTACTAGATGGAAGTAAGGGAGATGGGGTATGAAGTTATTTCTAGGAGTTGGAGACATACCAAGTTTAGCTCAGTTCTGGGCATCTTTGAAATACCAATACAAACTTGTTCCTACATAGTAACTTGCAACTTTGAATGAGAATGTGCTTACTTACAGCAACGTGCTATATGATCTGAACGCCCGAATTGGGAATCTGTGTCAAAACTTTGTTAGGAATTATGTGATCCTTACTAGCTGGAAGTAAGGGAGATGGGGCATGAAGTTATTTCTAGGAGTTGGAGACATACCAAGTTTAGCTCAGTTATGGGCATCTTTGAAATACATATACAAACTTGTTCCTACATAGTAACTTGCAACTTTGAATGAGAATGTGCTTGCTTACAGCATCGTGCTATATGTTCTGAATGCCCGAATTGGGAATCTGTGTCAAAACTTTGTTAGGAATAATGTGATCCTTACAAGCTGGAAGTAAGGGAGTTGGGGCATGAAGTTATTTCTAGGAGTTCGACACATACCCACTTTAGCTCAGTTCTGGGCATCTTTGCACTACCTATACAAACTTGTTCCTACATAGTAACTTGCAACTTTGAAAGAGAATGTGTTTGCTTACAGCAACGTGCTATATGTTCTGAATGCCCGAATTCGGAATAAGTGTCAAATCTTTGTTAGAAATAATGTGATCCTTACTAGATGGAAGTAAGTGAGATGGGGCATGAAGTTATTTATAGGAGTTGGAGACATACCGAGTTTAGCTAAGTTCTGGGCATCTTTGAAATACCTATACAAACTTGTTCCTTCATAGTAACTTGCAACTTTGAAAGAGAATGTGCTTGCTTACAGCAACGTGCTATATGATCTGAATGCGCGAATTAGGAATCTGTGCAAAACTTTGTTAGGATTTATGTGATCCTTACTAGCTGGAAGTAAGGGAGATGGGGCATGAAGTTATTTCTAGGAGTTGGAGACATACAACGTTTAGCTCAGTTCTGGGCATCTTCAAAATACCAATACAAACTTGTTCCTACATAGTAACTTGCATCTTTGAATGAGAATGTGCTTACTTACAGCAACGTGCTATATGATCTGAATGCCCGAATTGGGAATCTGTGTCAAAACTTTGTTAGGAATTATGTGATCCTTACTAGCTGGAAGTAAGGGTGATGGGGCATGAAGTTATTTCTAGGAGTTGGAGACATACCAAGTTTAGCTCAGTTATGGGCATTTTTTAAATACCTATACAAACTTGTTCCTACATAGTAACTTGCAACTTTGAAAGAGAAAGTGCTTGCTTACAGCAACGTGCTATATGTTCTGAATGCCCGAATTGGGATTCAGTGTCAAAACTTTGGTAGAAATAATGAGATCCTTACTAGCTGGAAGTAAGGGAGATGAGGCATGAAGTTATTTCTAGGAGTTGGAGACATACCAAGTTTAGCTCAGTTCTGGGCATCTTTGAAATACCTATACAAACTTGTTCCTACATAGTAACTTGCAACTTTGAATGAGAATGTGCTTGCTTACAGCAACGTGCTATGTGTTCTGAATGCCCGAATTGGGAATCTGTGTCAAAACTTTGTTAGAAATTATGTGATCCTTACTAGATGGAAGTAAGGGAGATGGGGCATGAAGTTTTTTCTAGGAGTTGGAGACATACCTAGTTTAGCTCAGTTCTGGGCATCTTTGAAATACCTACACAGACTTGTTCATATATAGTAACTTGCAACTTTGAATGAGAATGTGCTTGCTTACAGCAACGTGCTATATGTTCTGAAGGCCCGAATTGGGAATCTGTGTCAAAACTTTGTTAGGAATTATGTGATCCTTACTAGCTGGAAGTAAGGGAGATGGAGCATGAAGTTATTTCTAGGAGTTGGAGACATACCATGTTTAGCTCAGTTCTGGGCATCTTTGAAATACCTATACAAACTTGTTCCTACATAGTAACTTGCAACTTTGAATGAGAATGTGCTTGCTTACAGCAACGTGCTATATGTTCTGAATGCCCGAATGGGGAATCTGTGTCAAAACTTTGTTAGAAATTATGTGATCCTTACTAGCTGGAAGTAAGCGAGATGGGGCATGAAGTTATTTCTAGGAGTTGGAGACATACAACGTTTAGCTCAGTTCTGGGCATCTTTTGAAATACCAATACAAACTTGTTCCTACATAGTAACTTGCAACTTTGAATGAGAATGTGCTTACTTACAGCAACGTGCTATATGATCTGAATGCCCGAATTGGGAATCTGTGTCAAAACTTTGTTAGAAATTATGTGATCCTTACTAGATGGAAGTAAGGGAGATGGGGCATGAAGTTATTTCTAGGAGTTGGAGACATACAACGTTTAGCTCAGTTCTGGGCATCTTTGAAATACCTGTACAAACTTGTTCATTCATAGTAACTTGCAACTTTGAATGAGAATGTGCTTGCTTACAGCAACGTGCTAAATGTTCTGAATGCTCGAATTGGAGATCTGTGTCAAAATTTTGTTAGGAATTATGTGATCCTTACTAGCTGGAAGTAAGGGAGATGGGGCATGAAGATATTTCTAGGAGTTGGAGACATACCAAGTTTAGCTCAGATCTGGGCATCATTGAAATACCTATACAAACTTGTTCCTTTATAGTAACTTGCAACTTTGAATGAGAATGTGCTTGCTTACAGCAACGTGCTATATGATCTGAATGCCCGAATTGGGAATCTGTGTCAAAACTTTGTTAGGAATGATGTGATCCTTACTAGCTGGAAGTAAGGGAGATGGGGCATGAAATTATATCTAGGAGTTGGAGACATACAACGTCTAGCTCAGTTCTGGGCATCTTTGAAATACCAATACAAACTTGTTCCTTCATAGTAACTGGCAACTTTGAATAAGAATGTGCTTGCATACAGCATCGTGCTAAATGTTCTGAATGCCCGAATTGGGAATCTGTGTCAAAACTCTTCTTAGGAATTATGTGATCCTTACTAGCTGGAAAGAAGGGAGATGCGGCATGAAGTTATTTCTAGGAGTTGGAGACATACCAAGTTTATCTCAGATCTGGGCATCTTTGAAATACCTATACAAACTTGTTCCTACATAGTAACTTGCAACTTTGAATGAGAATGTGCTTGCTTACAGCAACGTGCTATATGTTCTGAATGCCCGAATTGGGAATCTGTGTCAAAACTTTGTTAGGAATTATGTGATCCTTACTAGCTGGAATTAAGTGAGTTGGGGCATGAAGTTATTTCTAGGAGTTGGAGACATAAACACTTTAGCTCAGTTCTGGGCATCTTTGAAATACCTATACAAACTTGTTCCTACATAGTAACTTGCAACTTTGAATGAGAATGTGCTTGCTTAGAGCAACGTGCTATATGTTCTGAATGCCCGAATTAGGAATCTGTGTCAAAACTTTGTTAGGAATTATGTGATCCTTACTAGCTGGAAGTAAGGGAGATGGGGCATGAAATTATTTCTAGGAGTTGGAGACATACCCACTTTAGCTCAGTTCTGGGCATCTTTGAAATACCTATACAAAATTGTTCCTACATAGTAACATGCATTTTTGAATGAGAATGTGCTTGCTTACAGCAACGTGCTATATGTTGTGAATGCCCGAATTGGGAATCTGTGTCAAAACTTTGTTAGGAATTATGTGATCCTTACCAGCTGGAATTAAGGGAGATGAGGCATGAAGTTATTTCTAGGAGTTGGAGACATACCAAGTTTAGCTCAATTCTGCGCATCTTTGAAATACCTATACAAACTTGTTCCTACATAGTAACTTGCAACTTTGAATGAGAATGTGCTTGCTTACAGCAACGTGGTATATGTTCTGAATGTCTGAATTGGGAATCTGTTTCAAAACTTTGTTAGAAATTATGTGATCCTTACTAGCTGGAAGTAAGGAAGATGGGGCATGAAGTTATTTCTAGGAGTTGGAGACATACCAAGTTTAGCTCAGTTCTGGGCATCTTTGAAATACCTATACAAACTTGTTCCTACATAGTAACTTGCAACTTTGAAAGAGAATGTGCTTGCTTACAGCAACGTGCTATATGTTCTGAATGCCCGAATTGGGAATCTGTGTCAAAACTTTGTTAGAAATTATGTGATCCTTACTAGATGGAAGTAAGGGAGATGGGGCATGAAGTTATTTCTAGGAGTTGGAGACATACAACGTTTAGCTCAGTTCTGGGCAGCTTTGAAATACCTATACAAACTTGTTCATTCATAGTAACTTGCAACTTTGAATGAGAATGTGCTTGCTTACAGCAACGTGCTATATGTTCTGAATGCCCGAATTCGGAATCTGTGTCAAAACTTTGTTAGGATTTATGTGATCCTTACTAGCTGGAAGTAAGGGAGATGGGGCATGAAGTTATTTCTAGGGTTTGGAGACATACCAACTTTAGCTCAGTTCTGGGCATCTTTGAAATACCTATACAGACTTGTTCGTACATAGTAACTTGCAACTTTGAATGAGAATGTGCTTGCTTACAGCAACGTGCTATATGATCTGAATGCCCGAATTGGGAATCTGTGTCAAAACTTTGTTAGGAATGATGTGATCCTTACTAGCTGGAAGTAAGGGAGATGGGGAATGAAGTTATTTCTAGGAGTTGGAGACATACAACGTCTAGCTCAGTTCTGGGCATCTTTGAAATACCAATACAAACTTGTTCCTTCATAGTAACTGGCAACTTTGAATAAGAATGTGCTTGCATACAGCAACGTGCTAAATGTTCTGAATGCCCGAATTGGGAATCTGTGTCAAAACACTTGTTAGGAATTATGTTATCCTTACTAGCTGGAAGGAAGGGAGATGCGGCATGAAGTTATTTCTAGGAGTTGGAGACATACCAAGTTTAGCTCAGATCTGGGCATCTTTGAAATACCTATACAAACTTGTTCCTACATAGTAACTTGCAACTTTGAATGAGAATGTGCTTGCTTACAGCAACGTGCTATATGTTCTGAATCCCCGAATTGGGAATCTGTGTGAAAACCTTGTTAGGAATTTTGTGATCCTTACCAGCTGGAAGTAAGGGAGTTGGGGCATGAAGTTAGTTCTAGGAGTTGGAGACATACCCACTTTAGCTCAGTTCTGGGCATCTTTGAAATACCTATACAAACTTGTTCCTACATAGTAACTTGCAACTTTGAATGAGAAAGTGCTTGCTTAGAGCAACGTGCTATATGTTCTGAATGCCCGAATTGGGAATCTGTGTCAAAACTTTGTTAGGAATTATGTGATCCTTACTAGCTGGAAGTAAGGGAGATGGGGCATGAAGTTATTTCTAGGAGTTGGAGACATTCCCACTTTAGCTCAGTTCTGGGCATCTTTGAAATACCTATACAAAATTGTTCCTACATAGTAACTTGCAACTTTGAATGACAATGTGCTTTCTTACAGCAACGTGCTATATGTTCTGAATGCCCGAATTCGGAATCTGTGTCAAAACTTTGTTAGGATTTATGTGATCCTTACCAGCTGGAAATAAGCGAGATGGGGCATGAAGTTATTTCTAGGGGTTGGAGACATACCAACTTTAGCTCAGTTCTGGGCATCTTTGAAATACCTATACAGACTTGTTCGTACATAGTAACTTGCAACTTTTAATGAGAATGTGCTTGCTTACAGCAACGTGCTATATGATCTGAATGCCCGAATTGGGAATCTGTGTCAAAACTTTGTTAGGAATGATGTGATCCTTACTAGCTGGAAGTAAGGGAGATGGGGAATGAAGTTATTTCTAGGAGTTGGAGACATACAACGTCTAGCTCAGTTCTGGACATCTTTGAAATACCAATACAAACTTGTTCCTTCATAGTAACTGGCAACTTTGAATAAGAATGTGCTTGCATACAGCAACGTGCTAAATGTTCTGAATGCCCGAATTGGGAATCTGTGTCAAAACACTTGTTAGGAATTATGTGATCCTTACTAGCTGGAAGGAAGGGAGATGCGGCATGAAGTTATTTCTAGGAGTTGGAGACATACCAAGTTTAGCTCAGATCTGGGCATCTTTGAAATACCTATACAAACTTGTTCCTACATAGTAACTTGCAACTTTGAATGAGAATGTGCTTGCTTACAGCAACGTGCTATATGTTCTGAATGCCCGAATTGGGAATCTGTGTGAAAACTTTGTTAGGAATTATGTGATCCTTACTAGCTGGAAGTAAGGGAGATGGGGCATGAAGTTAGTTCTAGGAGTTGGAGACATACCCACTTTAGCTCAGTTCTGGGCATCTTTGAAATGCCTATACAAACTTGTTCCTACAAAGTAACTTGCAACTTTGAATGAGAATGTGCTTGCTTACAGCAACGTACTATATTTTCTGAATGCGCGAATTAGGAATCTGTGTCAAAATATTGTTAGGATTTATGTGATCCTTACTAGCTGGAAGTAAGGGAGATGGGGCATGAAGTTATTTCTAGGAGTTGGAGACATACCAAGTTTAGCTCAATTCTGGGCATCTTTGAAATACCTATACAAAATTGGTCCTACATAGTAACTTGCAACATTGAATGAGAATGTGCTTGCTTACAGCAACGTGCTATATGTTCTGAATGCCCATTTTGGGAATTTGTGTCAAAACTTTGTTTGGAATGATGTGATCCTTACTAGCTGGTAGTAAGGGAGATGGGGAATGAAGTTATTTCTAGGAGTTGGAGACATACCAAGTTTAGCTCAGTTCTGGGTATCTTTGAAATACCTATACAAACTTGTTCCTACATAGTAACTTGCAACTTTGAATGAGAATGTGCTTGCTTACAGCAACGTGCTATATGATCTGAATGCCCGAATTGGGAATCTGTGTCAAAACTTTGTTAGGAATTATGTGATCCTTACTAGCTGGAAGTAAGGGAGATGGGGCATGAAGTTATTTCTAGGAGTTGGAGACATACCAAGTTTAGCTCAGTTCTGGGCATCTTTGAAATACCTACACAAACTTGTTTCTACATAGTAACTTGCAACCTTGATTGAGAATGTGCTTGCTTACAGCAACGTGCTATATGTTCTGAATGCCCGAATTGGGAGTCTGTGTCAAAACTTTGTTAGGAATAATGTGATCCTTACTAGCTGGAAGTAAGGGAGATGGGGCATGAAGTTATTTCTAGGAGTTGGACACATACCCACTTTAGCTCAGTTCTGGGCATCTTTGAAATACCTATACAAACTTGTTCCTACATAGTAACTTACAACTTTGAATGAGAATGTGCTTGCTTACAGCAACGTGCTATGTGTTCTGAATGCCCGAATTGTGAATCTGTGTCAAAACTTTGCTAGGAATTATGTGATCCTTACTAGATGGAAGTAAGGGAGATGGGGCAAGAAGTTATTTCTAGGAGTTGGAGACATACCAAATTTAGCTCAGTTCTGGGCATCTTTGAAATACCTATACAGACTTGTTCGTACATAGTAACTTGCAACTTTGAATGAGAATGTGCTTGCTTACAGCAACGTGCTATATGATCTGAATGCCCGAATTGGGAATCTGTGTCAAAACTTTGTTAGTAATGATGTGATCCTTACTAGCTGGAAGTAAGGGAGATGGGGAATGAAGTTATTTCTAGGAGTTGGAGACATACCCACTTTAGCTCAGTTCTGGGCATCTTTGAAATACCTATACAAACTTGTTCCTACATAGTAACTTGCAACATTGAATGAGAATGTGCTTGCTTACAGCAACGTGCTATATGTTCTGAATGCCCGAATTGGGAATCAGTGTCAAAACTTTGTTAGAAATAATGTGATCCTTACTAGCTGGAAGTAAGGGAGATGGGGCATGAAGTTATTTCTAGGAGTTGGAGACATACCAAGTTTAGCTCAGATCTGGGCATCATTGAACTACCTATACAAACTTGTTCCTTCATAGTAACTTGCAACTTTGAATGAGAATGTGCTTGCTTACAGCAACGTGCTATATTTTCTGAATACCCGAATTCGGAATCTGTGTCAGAACTTTGTTAGGATTTATGTGATCCTTACTAGCTGGAAGTAAGGGAGATGGGGCATGAAGTTATTTCTAGGAGTTGGAGACATACCAACTTTAGCTCAGTTGTGGGCATCTTTGAAATACCTATACAAACTTGTTCCTACATAGTAACTTGCAACTTTGAATGAGAATGTGCTTGCTTACAGCAACGTGCTATGTGTTCTGAATGCCCGAATTGGGAATCTGTGTCAAAACTATGTTAGGAATTATGTGATCCTTACTAGCTGGAAGTAAGGGAGATGGGGCATGAAGTTATTTCTAGGAGTTGGAGACATACCAAGTTTAGCTCAGTTCTGGGCATCTTTGAAATACCTATATAGACTTGTTCGTACATAGTAACTTGCAACTTTGAATGAGAATGTGCTTGCTTACAGCAACGTGCTATATGTTCTGAATGCCCGAATTAGGAATCTGTGTCAAAACTTTGTTAGGAATGATGTGATCCTTACTAGCTGGTAGTAAGGGAGATGGGGAATGAAGTTATTTCTAGGAGTTGGAGACATACCAAGTTTAGCTCAGTTCTGGGTATCTTTGAAATACCTATACAAACTTGTTCATACATAGTAACTTGCAACTTTGAATGAGAATGTGCTTGCTTACAGCAACGTGCTATATGATCTGAATGCTCGAATTGGGAATCTGTGTCAAAACTTTGTTAGGAATTATGTGATCTTTACTAGCTGGAAGTAAGGGAGATGGGGCATGAAGTTATTTCTAGGAGTTAGAGACATACCAAGTTTAGCACAGTTATGGGCATCTTTGAAATACCTATACAAACTTGTTCCTACATAGTAACTTGCAACCTTGAATGAGAATGTGCTTGCTTACAGCAACGTGCTAAATGTTCTGAATGCCGGAATTGGGAGTCTGTGTCAAAACTTTGTTAGGAATTTTGTGATCCTTACTAGCTGGAAGTAAGGGAGTTGGGTCATGAAGTTATTTCTAGCAGTTGGAGACATACCCACTTTAGCTCAGTTCTGGGCATCTTTGAAATACCTATACAAACTTGTTCCTACATAGTAACTTGCAACTTTGAAGGAGAATGTGCTTGCTTACAGCAACGTGCTATGTGTTCTGAATGCCCGAATTGGGAATCTGTGTCAAAACTTTGTTAGGAATTATGTGATCCTTACAAGATGGAAGTAAGTGAGATGGGGCATGAAGTTATTTCTAGGAGTTGGAGACATACCAAGTTTAGCTCAGTTCTGGGCATCTTTGAAATACCTATACAGACTTGTTCGTACATAGTAACTTGCAACTTTGAATGAGAATGTGCTTGCTTACAGCAACGTGCTATATGATCTGAATGCCCGAATTGGGAATCTGTGTCAAAACTTTGTTAGGAATGATGTGATCCTTACTAGCTGGAAGTAAGGGAGATGGGGAATGAAGTTATTTCTAGGAGTTGGAGACATACCCACTTTAGCTCAGTTCTGGGCATCTTTGAAATACCTATACAAACTTGTTCCTACATAGTAACTTGCAACTTTGAATGAGAATGTGCTTGCTTACAGCAACGTGCTATATGTTCTGAATGCCCGACTTAGGAATCTGTGTCAAAACATTGTTAGGATTTATGTGATCCTTACTAGCTGGAAGTAATGGAGATGGGGCATGAAGTTATTTCTAGGAGTTGGAGACATACCAAGTTTAGCTCAGTTCTGGGCATCTTTGAAATATCTATACAAAATTGGTCCTACATAGTAACTTGCAACATTGAATGAGAATGTGCTTGCTTACAGCAACGTGCTATATGTTCTGAATGCCCGAATTGGGAATCTGTGTCAAAACTTTGTTAGGAATGATGTGATCCTTACTAGCTGGTAGTAAGGGAGATGGGGAATGAAGTTATTTCTAGAAGTTGGAGACATACCAAGTTTAGCTCAGTTCTGGGAATCTTTGAAATACCTATACAAACTTGTTCCTACATAGTAACTTGCAACTTTGAAAGAGAATGTGCTTGCTTACAGCAACGTGCTATATGTTCTGAATGCCCGAATTGGGAATCTGTGTCAAAACTTTGTTAGAAATTATGTGATCCTTACTAGATGGAAGTAAGGGAGATGGGGCATGAAGTTATTTCTAGGATTTGAAGACATACAACGTTTAGCTCAGTTCTGGGCAGCTTTGAAATACCTATACAAACTTGTTCATTCATAGTAACTTGCAACTTTGAATGAGAATGTGCTTGCTTACAGCAACGTGCTAAATGTTCTGAATGCTCGAATTGGGAATCTGTGTCAAAATTTTGTTAGGAATGATGTGATCCTTACTAGCTGGTAGTAAGGGAGATGGGGAATGAAGTTATTTCTAGGAATTGGAGACATACCAAGTTTAGCACAGTTATGGGCATCTTTGAAATACCTATACAAACTTGTTCCTACATAGTAACTTGCAACTTTGAATGAGAATGTGCTTGCTTACAGCAACGTGCTATATGTTCTGAATGCCCGAATTGGGAGTCTGTGTCAAAACTTTGTTAGGAATAATGTGATCCTTACTAGCTGGAAGTAAGGGAGATGGGGCATGAAGTTATTTCTAGGAGTTGGACACATACCCACTTTAGCTCAGTTCTGGGCATCTTTGAAATACCTATGCAAACTTGTTCCTACATAGTAACTTGCAACTTTGAAAGAGAATGTGCTTGCTTACAGCAACGTGCTATATGTTCTGAATGCCTGAATTGGGAATCAGTGTCAAAACTTTGTTAGAAATAATGTGATCCTTACTAGATTGAAGCATGTGAGATGGGGCATGAAGTTATTTCTAGGAGTTGGAGACATACAACGTTTAGCTCAGTTCTGGGCATCTTTGAAATACCTATACAAACTAGTTCCTTCATAGTAACTTGCAACTTTGAATGAGAATGTGCTTACTTACAGCAACGTGCTATATGTTCTGAATGCCCGAATTCGGAATCTGTGTCAAAACTTTGTTAGGATTTATGTGATCCTTACTAGCTGGAAGTAAGGGAGATGGGGCATGAAGTTATTTCTAGGGGTTGGAGACATACCAACTTTAGCTCAGTTCTGGTCATCTTTGAAATACCTATACAGACTTGTTCGTACATAGTAACTTGCAACTTTGAATGAGAATGTGCTTGCTTACAGCAACGTGCTATATGTTCTGAATGCCCGAATTGGGAGTCTGTGTCAAAACTTTGTTAGGAATAATGTGATCCTTACTAGCTGGAAGTAAGGGAGATGGGGCATGAAGTTATTTCTAGGAGTTGGACACATACCCACTTTAGCTCAGTTCTGGGCATCTTTGAAATACCTATGCAAACTTGTTCCTACATAGTAACTTGCAACTTTGAAAGAGAATGTGCTTGCTTACAGCAACGTGCTATATGTTCTGAATGCCCGAATTGGGAATCAGTGTCAAAACTTTGTTAGAAATAATGTGATCCTTACTAGCTGGAAGTAAGGGAGATGGGGCATGAAGTTATTTCTAGGAGTTGGAGACATACCAAGTTTAGCTCAGATCTGGGCATCATTGAACTACCTATACAAACTTGTTCCTACATAGTAACTTGCAACTTTGAATGAGAATGTGCTTGCTTACAGCAACGTGCTATATTTTCTGAATACCCGAATTCGGAATCTGTGTCAGAACTTTGTTAGGATTTATGTGATCCTTACTAGCTGGAAGTAAGGGAGATGGGGCATGAAGTTATTTCTAGGAGTTGGAGACATACCAACTTTAGCTCAGTTCTGGGCATCTTTGAAATACCTATACAAACTTGTTCCTACGTAGTAACTTGCAACTTTGAATGAGAATGTGCTTGCTTACAGCAACGTGCTATGTGTTCTGAATGCCCGAATTGGGAATCTGTGTCAAAACTATGTTAGGAATTATGTGATCCTTACTAGCTGGAAGTAAGGGAGATGGGGCATGAAGTTATTTCTAGGAGTTGGAGACATACCAAGTTTAGCTCAGTTCTGGGCATCTTTGAAATACCTATACAGACTTGTTCGTACATAGTAACTTGCAACTTTGAATGAGAATGTGCTTGCTTACAGCAACGTGCTATATGTTCTGAATGCCCGAATTAGGAATCTGTGTCAAAACTTTGTTAGGAATTATGTGATCCTTACTAGCTGGTAGTAAGGGAGATGGGGAATGAAGTTATTTCTAGGAGTTGGAGACATACCAAGTTTAGCTCAGTTCTGGGTATCTTTGAAATACCTATACAAACTTGTTCATACATAGTAACTTGCAACTTTGAATGAGAATGTGCTTGCTTACAGCAACGTGCTATATGATCTGAATGCCCGAATTGGGAATCTGTGTCAAAACTTTGTTAGGAATTATGTGATCTTTACTAGCTGGAAGTAAGGGAGATGGGGCATGAAGTTATTTCTAGGAGTTAGAGACATACCAAGTTTAGCACAGTTATGGGCATCTTTGAAATACCTATACAAACTTGTTCCTACATAGTAACTTGCAACCTTGAATGAGAATGTGCTTGCTTACAGCAACGTGCTAAATGTTCTGAATGCCGGAATTGGGAGTCTGTGTCAAAACTTTGTTAGGAATTTTGTGATCCTTACTAGCTGGAAGTAAGGGAGTTGGGTCATGAAGTTATTTCTAGCAGTTGGAGACATACCAAGTTTAGCTCAGATCTGGACATCTTTGAAATACCTATACAAACTTGTTCCTACATAGTAACTTGCAACTTTGAAGGAGAATGTGCTTGCTTACAGCAACGTGCTATGTGTTCTGAATGCCCGAATTGGAAATCTGTGTCAAAACTTTGTTAGGAATTATGTGATCCTTACAAGATGGAAGTAAGTGAGATGGGGCATGAAGTTATTTCTAGGAGTTGGAGACATACCAAGTTTAGCTCAGTTCTGGGCATCTTTGAAATACCTATACAGACTTGTTCGTACATAGTAACTTGCAACTTTGAATGAGAATGTGCTTGCTTACAGCAACGTGCTATATGATCTGAATGCCCGAATTGGGAATCTGTGTCAAAACTTTGTTAGGAATGATGTGATCCTTACTAGCTGGAAGTAAGGGAGATGGGGAATGAAGTTATTTCTAGGAGTTGGAGACATACCCACTTTAGCTCAGTTCTGGGCATCTTTGAAATACCTATACAAACTTGTTCCTACATAGTAACTTGCAACTTTGAATGAGAATGTGCTTGCTTACAGCAACGTGCTATATGTTCTGAATGCCCGAGTTAGGAATCTGTGTCAAAACATTGTTAGGATTTATGTGATCCTTACTAGCTGGAAGTAATGGAGATGGGGCATGAAGTTATTTCTAGGAGTTGGAGACATACCAAGTTTAGCTCTGTTCTGGGCATCTTTGAAATATCTATGCGAAATTGGTCCTACATAGTAACTTGCAACATTGAATGAGAATGTGCTTGCTTACAGCAACGTGCTATATGTTCTGAATGCCCGAATTGGGAATCTGTGTCAAAACTTTGTTAGGAATGATGTGATCCTTACTAGCTGGTAGTAAGGGAGATGGGGAATGAAGTTATTTCTAGAAGTTGGAGACATACCAAGTTTAGCTCAGTTCTGGGAATCTTTGAAATACCTATACAAACTTGTTCCTACATAGTAACTTGCAACTTTGAAAGAGAATGTGCTTGCTTACAGCAACGTGCTATATGTTCTGAATGCCCGAATTGGGAATCTGTGTCAAAACTTTGTTAGAAATTATGTGATCCTTACTAGATGGAAGTAAGGGAGATGGGGCATGAAGTTATTTCTAGGAGTTGGAGACATACAACGTTTAGCTCAGTTCTGGGCAGCTTTGAAATACCTATACAAACTTGTTCATTCATAGTAACTTGCAACTTTGAATGAGAATGTGCTTGCTTACAGCAACGTGCTAAATGTTCTGAATGCTCGAATTGGGAATCTGTGTCAAAATTTTGTTAGGAATGATGTGATCCTTACTAGCTGGTAGTAAGGGAGATGGGGAATGAAGTTATTTCTAGGAATTGGAGACATACCAAGTTTAGCACAGTTATGGGCATCTTTGAAATACCTATACAAACTTGTTCCTACATAGTAACTTGCAACTTTGAATGAGAATGTGCTTGCTTACAGCAACGTGCTATATGTTCTGAATGCCCGAATTGGGAGTCTGTGTCAAAACTTTGTTAGGAATAATGTGATCCTTACTAGCTGGAAGTAAGGGAGTTGGGGCATGAAGTTATTTCTAGGAGTTGGACACATACCCACTTTAGCTCAGTTCTGGGCATCTTTGAAATACCTATGCAAACTTGTTCCTACATAGTAACTTGCAACTTTGAAAGAGAATGTGCTTGCTTACAGCAACGTGCTATATGTTCTGAATGCCTGAATTGGGAATCAGTGTCAAAACTTTGTTAGAAATAATGTGATCCTTACTAGATTGAAGCAAGTGAGATGGGGCATGAAGTTATTTCTAGGAGTTGGAGACATACAACGTTTAGCTCAGTTCTGGGCATCTTTGAAATACCTATACAAACTAGTTCCTTCATAGTAACTTGCAACTTTGAATGAGAATGTGCTTACTTACAGCAACGTGCTATATGTTCTGAATGCCCGTATTCGGAATCTGTGTCAAAACTTTGTTAGGATTTATGTGATCCTTACTAGCTGGAAGTAAGGGAGATGGGGCATGAAGTTATTTCTAGGGGTTGGAGACATACCAACTTTAGCTCAGTTCTGGGCATCTTTGAAATACCTATACAGACTTGTTCGTACATAGTAACTTGCAACTTTGAATGAGAATGTGCTTGCTTACAGCAACGTGCTATATGATCTGAATGCCCGAATTGGGAATCTGTGTCAAAACTTTGTTAGGAATGATGTGATCCTTACTAGCTGGAAGTAAGTGAGATGGGGAATGAAGTTATTTCTAGGAGTTGGAGACATACAACGTCTAGCTCAGTTCTGGGCATCTTTGAAATACCAATACAAACTTGTTCCTTCATAGTAACTGGCAACTTTGAATAAGAATGTGCTTGCATACAGCAACGTGCTAAATGTTCTGAATGCCCGAATTGGGAATCTGTGTCAAAACATTTGTTAGAAATTATGTGATCCTTACTAGCTGGAAGGAACGGAGATGCGGCATGAAGTTATTTCTAGGAGTTGGAGACATACCAAGTTTAGCTCAGATCTGGACATCTTTGAAATACCTATACAAACTTGTTCCTACATAGTAACTTGCAACTTTGAATGAGAATGTGCTTGCTTACAGCAACGTGCTATATGTTCTGAATGCCCGAATTGGGAATCTGTGTGAAAACTTTGTTAGGAATTATGTGATCCTTACTAGCTGGAAGTAAGGAGGTTGGGGCATGAAGTTAGTTCTAGGAGTTGGAGACATACCCACTTTAGCTCAGTTCTGGGCATCTTTGAAATACCTATACAAACTTGTTCCTACATAGTAACTTGCAACATTGAATGAGAAAGTGCTTGCTTAGAGCAACGTGCTATATGTTCTGAATGCCCGAATTAGGAATCTGTGTCAAAACTTTGTTAGGAATTATGTGATCCTTACTAGCTGGAAGTAAGGGAGATGGGGCATGAAGTTATTTCTAGGAGTTGGAGACATACCCACTTTAGCTCAGTTCTGGGCATCTTTGAAATACCTATACAAAATTGTTCCTACATAGTAACTTGCATCTTTGAATGAGAATGTGCTTGCTTACAGCAACGTGCTATATGTTCTGAATGTCCGAATTCGGAATCTGTGTCAAAACATTTTTAGGATTTATATGATCCTTACTAGCTGGAAGTAAGGGAGATGGGGTATGAAGTTATTTCTAGGTGTTGGAGACATACCAACTTTAGCTCAGTTCTGGGCATCTTTGAAATACCTATACAGACTTGTTCGTACATAGTAACTTGCAACTTTGAATGAGAATGTGCTTGCTTACAGCAACGTGCTATATGATCTGAATGCCCGAATTGGGAATCTGTGTCAAAACTTTGTTAGGAATGATGTGATCCTTACTAGCTGAAAGTAAGGGAGATGGGGAATGAAGTTATTTCTAGGAGTTGGAGACATACAACGTCTAGCTCAGTTCTGGGCATCTTTGAAATACCAATACAAACTTGTTCCTTCATAGTAACTGGCAACTTTGAATAAGAATGTGCTTGCATACAGCAACGTGCTAAATGTTCTGAATGCCCGAATTGGGAATCTGTGTCAAAACACTTGTTAGGAATTATGTGATCCTTACTAGCTGGAAGGAAGGGAGATGCGGCATGAAGTTATTTCTAGGAGTTGGAGACATACCAAGTTTAGCTCAGATCTGGGCATCTTTGAAATACCTATACAAACTTGTTCCTACATAGTAACTTGCAACTTTGAATGAGAATGTGCTTGCTTACAGCAACGTGCTATATGTTCTGAATGCCCGAATTGGGAATCTGTGTGAAAACTTTGTTAGGAATTATGTGATCCTTACTAGCTGGAAGTAAGGGAGTTGGGGCATGAAGTTAGTTCTAGGAGTTGGAGACATACCCACTTTAGCTCAGTTCTGGGCATCTTTGAAATACCTATACAAACTTGTTCCTACATAGTAACTTGCAACTTTGAATGAGAAAGTGCTTGCTTACAGCAACGTGCTATATGTTCTGAATGCCCGAATTAGGAATCTGTTTCAAAACTTTGTTAGGAATTATGTGATCCTTACTAGCTGGAAGTAAGGGAGATGGGGCACGAAGTTATTTCTAGGAGTTGGAGACATACCCACTTTAGCTCAGTTCTGGGCATCTTTGAAATACCTATACAAAATAGTTCCTACATAGTAACTTGCATTTTTGAATGAGAATGTGCTTGCTTACAGCAACGTGCTATATGTTGTGAATGCCCGAATTGGGAATCTGTGTCAAAACTTTGTTAGGAATTATGTGATCCTTACCAGCTGGAAGTAAGGGAGATGAGGTATGAAGTTATTTCTAGGAGTTGGAGACATACCAAGTTTAGCTCAATTCTGCGCATCTTTGAAATACCTATACAAACTTGTTCCTACATAGTAACTTGAAACTTTGAATGAGAATGTGCTTGCTTACGGCAACGTGTTATATGTTCTGAATGTCCGAATTGGTATTCTGTTTCAAAACTTTGTTAGAAATTATGTGATCCTTACTAGCTGGAAGTAAGGGAGATGGGGCATGAAGTTATTTCTAGGAGTTGGAGACATACCAAGTTTAGCTCAGTTCTGGGCATCTTTGAAATACCTATACAAACTTGTTCCTACATAGTAACTTGCAACTTTGAAAGAGAATGTGCTTGCTTACAGCAACGTGCTATATGTTCTGAATGCCCGAATTGGGAATCTGTGTCAAAACATTGTTAGAAATTATGTGATCCTTACTAGCTGGAAGTAAGGGAGATGGGGCATGAAGTTATTTCTAGGAGTTGGAGACATACAACGTTTAGCTCAGTTCTTGGCATCTTTGAAATACCTATACAAACTTGTTCATTCATAGTAACTTGCAACTTTGAATGAGTATGTGCTTGCTTACAGCATCCTGCTAAATGTTCTGAATGCTCGAATTGGGAATCTGTGTCAAAATTTTGTTAGGAATTATGTGATCCTTACTAGCTGGAAGTAAAGGAGATGGGGCATGAAGTTATTTCTAGGAGTTGGAGACATACCAAGTTTAGCTCAGATCTGGGCATCATTGAACTACCTATACAAACTTGTTCCTACATAGTAACTTGCAACTTTGAATGAAAATGTGCTTGCTTGCAGCAACGTGCTATATGTTCTGAATGCCCGAATTCGGAATCTGTGTCAAAACTTTGTTAGGATATATGTGATCCTTACTAGCTGGAAGTAAGGGAGATGGGGCATGAAGTTATTTCTAGGAGTTGGAGACATACCAAGTGTAGCTCAGTTCTGGGCATCTTTGAAATACCTATACAAACTTGTTCCTACAAAGTAACTTGCAACTTTGAATGAGAATGTGCTTGCTTACAGCAACGTACTATATTTTCTGAATGAGCGAATTAGGAATCTGTGTCAAAATATTGTTAGTATTTATGTGATCCTTACTAGCTGGAAGTAAGGGAGATGGGGCATGTAGTTATTTCTAGGAGTTGGAGACATACCAAGTTTAGCTCAATTCTGGGCATCTTTGAAATACCTATACAAAATTGGTCCTACATAGTAACTTGCAACATTGAATGAGAATGTGCTTGCTTACAGCAACGTGCTATATGTTCTGAATGCCCGAATTGGGAATTTGTGTCAAAACTTTGTTTGGAATGATGTGATCCTTACTAGCTGGTAGTAAGGGAGATGGGGAATGAAGTTATTTCTAGGAGTTGGAGACATACCAAGTTTAGCTCAGTTCTGGGTATCTTTGAAATACCTATACAAACTTGTTCCTACATAGTAACTTGCAACTTTGAATGAGAATGTGCTTGCTTACAGCAACGTGCTATATGATCTGAATGCCCGAATTGGGAATCTGTGTCAAAACTTTGTTAGGAATTATGTGATCCTTACTAGCTGGAAGTAAGGGAGATGGGGCATGAAGTTATTTCTAGGAGCTGGAGACATACAACGTTTAGCTCAGTTTTGGGCATCTTTGAAATACCTATACAAAATTGGTCCTACATAGTAACTTGCAACATTGAATGAGAATGTGCTTGCTTACAGCAACGTGCTATATGTTCTGAATGCCCGAATTGGGAATCTGTGTCAAAACTTTGTTAGGAATGATGTGATCCTTACTAGCTGGTAGTAAGGGAGATGGGGAATGAAGTTATTTCTAGAAGTTGGAGACATACCAAGTTTAGCTCAGTTCTGGGCATCTTTGAAATACCTATACAAACTTGTTCATACATAGTAACTTGCAACTTTGAATGAGAATGTGCTTGCTTACAGCAACGTGCTATATGATCTGAATGCCCGAATTGGGAATCTGTGTCAAAACTTTGTTAGGAATTATGTGATCCTTACTAGCTGGAAGTAAGGGAGATGGGGCATGAAGTTATTTCTAGGAGTTAGAGACATACCAAGTTTAGCACAGTTATGGGCATCTTTGAAATACCTATGCAAACTTGTTCCTACATAGTAACTTGCAACTTTGAAAGAGAATGTGCTTGCTTACAGCAACGTGCTGTATGTTCTGAATGCCCGAATTGGGAATCAGTGTCAAAACTTTGTTAGAAATAATGTGATCCTTACTAGCTGGAAGTAAGGGAGATAGGGCATGAAGTTATTTCTAGGAGTTGGAGATATACCAAGTTTAGCTCAGATCTGGGCATCATTGAACTACCTATACAAACATGTTCCTACATAGTAACTTGCAACTTTGAATGAGTATGTGCTTGCTTACAGCAACGTGCTATATGATCTGAATGCCCGAATTGGGAATCTGTGTCAAAACTTTGTTAGGAATTATGTGATCTTTACTAGCTGGAAGTAAGGGAGATGGGACATGAAGTTATTTCTAGGAGTTAGAGACATACCAAGTTTAGCACAGTTATGGGCATCTTTGAAATACCTATACAAACTTGTTCCTACATAGTAACTTGCAACTTTGAATGAGAATGTGCTTGCTTACAGCAACGTGCTATATGTTCTGAATGCCCGAATTGGGAGTCTGTGTCAAAACTTTGTTAGGAATTTTGTGATCCTTACTAGCTGGAAGTAAGGGAGTTGGGTCATGAAGTTATAACTAGCAGTTGGAGACATACCCACTTTAGCTCAGTTCTGGGCATCTTTGAAATACCTATACAAACTTGTTCCTACATAGTAACTTGCAACTTTGAATGAGAATGTGCTTGCTTACAGCAACGTGCTATGCGTTCTGAATGCCCGAATTGGGAATCTGTGTCAAAACTTTGTTAGGAATTATGTGATCCTTACAAGATGGAAGTAAGGGAGATGGGGCATGAAGTTATTTCTAGGAGTTGGAGACATACCAAGTTTAGCTCAGTTCTGGGCATCTATGAAATACCTATACAGACTTGTTCGTACATAGTAACTTGCAACTTTGAATGAGAATGTACTTGCTTACAGCAACGTGCTATATGATCTGAATGCCCGAATTGGGAATCTGTGTCAAAACTTTGTTAGGAATGATGTGATCCTTACTAGCTGGAAGTAAGGGAGATGGGGAATGAAGTTATTTCTAGGAGTTGGAGACATACCCACTTTAGCTCAGTTCTGGGCATCTTTGAAATACCTATACAAACTTGTTCCTACATAGTGACTTGCAACTTTGAATGAGAATGTGCTTGCTTACAGCAACGTGCTATATGTTCTGAATGCCCGAGTTAGGAATCTGTGTCAAAACATTGTTAGGATTTATGTGATCCTTACTAGCTGGAAGTAATGGAGATGGGGCATGAAGTTATTTCTAGGAGTTGGAGACATACCAAGTTTAGCTCAGTTCTGGGCATCTTTGAAATACCTATACAAAATTGGTCCTACATAGTAACTTGCAACATTGAATGAGAATGTGCTTGCTTACAGCAACGTACTATATGTTCTGAATGCCCGAATTGGGAATCTGTGTCAAAACTTTGTTAGGAATGATGTGATCCTTACTAGCTGGTAGTAAGGGAGATGGGGAATGAAGTTATTTCTAGAAGTTGGAGACATACCAAGTTTAGCTCAGTTCTGGGTATCTTTGAAATACCTATACAAACTTGTTCATACATAGTAACTTGCAACTTTGAATGAGAATGTGCTTGCTTACAGCAACGTGCTATATGATCTGAATGCCCGAATTGGGAATCTGTGTCAAAACTTTGTTAGGAATTTTGTGATCCTTACTAGCTGGAAGTAAGGGAAATGGGGCATGAAGTTATTTCTAGGAGTTAGAGACATACCAAGTTTAGCACAGTTATGGGCATCTTTGAAATACCTATACAAACTTGTTCCTACATAGTAACTTGCATTTTTGAATGAGAATGTGCTTGCTTACAGCAACGTGCTATATGTTCTGAATGCCCGAATTGGGAGTCTGTGTCAAAACTTTGTTAGGAATGATGTGATCCTTACTAGCTGGAAGTAAGGGAGATGGGGCATGAAGTTATTTCTAGGAGTTGGACACATACCCACTTTAGCTCAGTTCTGGGCATCTTTGAAATACCTATACAAACTTTTTCCTACATAGTAACTTGCAACTTTGAATGAGAATGTGCTTGCTTACAGCAACGTGCTATATGTTCTGAATGCCCGAATTGGGAATCTGTGTCAAAACTTTGTTAGGAATTTTGTGATCCTTACTAGCTGGAAGTAAGGGAGTTGGGTCATGAAGTTATTTCTAGGAGTTGGAGACATACCCACTTTAGCTCAGTTCTGGGCATCTTTGAAATACCTATACAAACTTGTTCCTACATAGTAACTTACAACTTTGAATGAGAATGTGCTTGCTTACAGCAACGTGCTATGTGTTTTGAATGCCCGAATTGGGAATCTGTGTCAAAACTTTGTTCGGAATTATGTGATCCTTAATAGATGGAAGTAAGGGAGATGGGGCATGAAGTTATTTCTAGGAGTTGGAGACATACCAAGTTTAGCTCAGTACTGGGCATCTTTGAAATACCTATACAGACTTGTTCGTACATAGTAACTTGCAACTTTGAATGAGAATGTGCTTGCTTACAGCAACGTGCTATATGATCTGAATGCCCGAATTGGGAATCTGTGTCAAAACTTTGCTAGGAATGATGTGATCCTTACTAGCGGGAAGTAAGGGAGATGGGGCATGAAGTTATTTCTAGGAGTTGGAGACATACCCACTTTAGTTCAGTTCTTTGCATCTTTGAAATACCTATAGAAACTTGTTCCTACATAGTAACTTGCAACTTTGAATGACAATGTGCTTGCTTACAGCAACGTGCTATATCTTCTGAATGCCCGAATTGGGAATCTGTGTCAAAACTTTGTTATGAATTATGTGATCCTTACTAGCTGGAAGTAAGCGAGATGGGGCATGAAGTTATTTCTAGGAGTTGGAGACATACCAAGTGTAGCTCAGGTATGGGCATTTTTTAAATACATATACAAACTTGTTCCTACATAGTAACTTGCAACTTTGAATGAGAATGTGCTTGCTTACAGCAACGTGCTATATGTTCTGAATGCCCGAATTGGGAATCTGTGTCAAAACTTTGTTAGGAATAATGTGATCCTTACTAGCTGGAAGTAAGGGAGTTGGGGCATGAAGTTATTTCTAGGAGTTGGAGACATACCCACTTTAGCTCAGTTCTGGGCATCTTTGAAATACCTATACAAACCTGTTCCTACATAGTAACTTGCAAGTTTGAAAGAGAATGTGCTTACTTACAGCAACGTGCTATATGTTCTGAATGCCCGAATTGGGAATCAGTGTCAAAAATTTGTTAGAAATAATGTGATCCTTACTAGATGGAAGTAAGTGAGATGGGACATGATGTTATTTCTAGGAGTTGGAGACATACAACGTTTAGCTCAGTTCTGGGCATCTTTGAAATACCTATTCAACCTTGTTCCTTCATAGTAACTTGCAACTTTGAATGAGAATGTGCTTGCTTACAGCAACGTGCTAAATGTTCTGAATTCACGAATTGGGAATCTGTGTCAAAACTCTTGTTAGGAATTATGTGATCCTTACTAGCTGAAAGTAAGGGCGATGGGGCATGAACTTATTTCTAGGAGTTGGAGACATACCAAGTTTTGCTCAGATTTGGGCATCTTTGAAATACCTATACAAACTTGTTCCTACATAGTAACTTGCAACTTTGAATGAGAATGTGCTTGCTTACAGCAACGTGCTATATGTTCTGAATGCCCGAATTAGGAATCTGTGTCAAAACTTTGTTAGGAATTATGTGATGCTTACTAGCTGGAAGTAAGGGAGATGGGGCATGAAGTTATTTCTTGGAGTTGCAGACATTCCAAGTTTAGCTCAGTTCTGGGCATCTTTGAAATACCTATACAAACTTGTTCCTACATAGAAACTTGCAACTTTGAATGAGAATGTGCTTGCTTACAGCAACGTGCTATGTGTTCTGAATGCCCGAATTGGGAATCTGTGTCAAAACTTTGTTAGAAATTATGTGATCCTTACTAGATGGAAGTAAGGGAGATGGGGCATGAAGTTATTTCTAGGAGTTGGAGACATACAACGTTTAGCTCAGTTCTGGGCATCTTTGAAATACCTATACAGACTTGTTCGTACATAGTAACTTGCAACTTTAAATGAGAATGTGCTTGCTTACAGCAACGTGCTATATGTTCTGAATGCCCGAATTGGGAATCTGTGTCAAAACTTTCTTAGGAATTAGGTGATCCTTATTAGCTGGAAGTTAGGGAGATGGGGCATGAAGTAATTTCTAGGAGTTGGAGACATACAACCTTCAGCTCAGTTCTGGGTATCTTTGAAATACCAATACAAACTTGTTCCTACATAGTAACTTGCAACTTTGAATGAGAATGTGCTTGCTTACAGCAACGTGCTATATGTTCTGAATGCCCGAATTGGGAATCTGTGTCAAAACTTTGTTAGGAATTATGTGATCCTTACTAGCTGGAAGTAAGGGAGATGGGGCAGGAAGTTATTTCTAGGAGTTGGAGACAAAGAACGTTTAGCTCAGTTCTGGGCATCTTTGAAATACCTATACAAACTTGTTCCTACATAGCAACTTGCAACTTTGAATGAGAATGTGCTTACTTACAGCAACTTGCTATAGGATCTGAATGCCAGAATTGGGAATCTGTGTCAAAACTTTGTTAGGAATTATGTGATACTTACTAGCTGGAAGTAAGGGAGATGGGACCTGAAGTTATTTCTAGGAGTTGGAGACATACCCACTTTACCTCAGTTCTGGGATCTTTTAAATACCTATACAAACTTGTTCCTACATAGTAACTTGCAATTTTGAATGAGAATGTGCTTGCTTACAGCAACGTGCTATATGTTCTGAATGCCCGAATTGGGAATCTGGGTCAAAACTTTGTTAGGAATTATGTGATCCTTACTAGCTGGAAGTAAGGAAGATGGGGCATGAAGTTATTTCTAGGAGTTGGAGACATACCCACTTTAGCTCAGTTCTGGGCATCTTTGAAATACCTTTACAAAATTGTTCCTACATAGTAACTTGCATCTTTGAATGAGAATGTGCTTGCTTACAGCAACGTGCTATATGATCTGAATGCCCTAATTGGGAATCTGTGTCAAAACTTTGTTAGGAATTTTGTGATCCTTACTAGATGGAAGTAAGGGAGATGGGGCATGAAGTTATTTCTTGGAGTTGGAGACATACCCACTTTAGTTCAGTTCTTTGCATCTTTGAAATACCTATAGAAACTTGTTCCTACATAGTAACTTGCAACTTTGAATGACAATTTGCTTGCTTACAGCAACGTGCTATATGTTCTGAATGCCCGAATTGGGAATCTGTGTCAAAACTTTGTTAGGAATTATGTGATCCTTACTAGCTGGAAGTAAGGGAGATTGGGCATGAAGTTATTTCTAGGAGTTGGAGACATTGCAAGTTTAGCTCAGTTCTGGGCATCTTTGAAAGTCCTATACAAACTTGTTCCTGCATAGTAACTTGCAAGTTTGAATGAGAATGTGCTTGCTTGCAGCAACGTGCCATATGTTCTGAATGCCCGAATTGGGAATCTGTGTCAAAACTTTGTTAGGAATTATGTGATCCTTACTAGATGGAAGTAAGGGAGATGGGGCATGAAGTTATTTCTAGGAGTTGAAGACATAGCAAGTTTAGCTCAGTTCTGGGCATCTTTGAAATTCCTATACAAACTTTTTCCTGCATAGTAACTTGCAACTTTGAATGAGAATGTGCTTGCTTACAGCAATGTGCCGTATGTTCTGAATGCCCGAATTGGGAATCTGTGTCAAAACTTTGTTAGGAATTATGTGATCCTTACTAGCTGGATGTAAGGGAGATGGGGCATGAAGTTATTTCTATGAGTTGGAGACATACCCACTTTGCCTCAGTTCTGGGCATCTTTGAAATACGTATACAAACTTGTTCCTACATAGTAACTTGCAACATTGAATGAGAATGTGCTTGCTTACAGCAACGTGCTATATGTTCTGAATGCCCGAATTGGGAATCTGTGTCAAAACTTTGTTAGGAATTATGTGATCCTTACTAGCATGAACTAAGGGAGATGGGGCATGAAGTTATTTCTAGGAGTTGAAGACATACCAAGTTTAGCTCAGTTCTGGGCATCTTTGAAATACCTATACAAACTTGTTCCTACATAGTAAGTAGCTTCTTGGAATGCAAAAGTGCTTGCTGAAAGGAACGTGCCACAATTTCTGAATGTCCGAATTGGGAATCTGTGTCAAAACTTTGTTAGGAATTATGTGATCCTTACTAGCTGGAAGTAAGGGAAATGGGGCATGAAGTTATTTCTAGGAGTTGGACACATAGCAAGTTTAGCTCAGTTCTGGGCATCTTTGAGATACCTATACAAACTTGTTCCTACATAGTAACTTGCATCTTTGAATGAGAATGTGCTTGCTTACAGCAACGTGCTATATGTTCTGAATGCCCGAATTGGGAATCTGTGTCAAATCTTTGTTAGGAATTATGTTATCCTTACTTGATGGAAGTAAGGAAGATGAGGCATGAAGTTATTTCTAGGAGTTAAAGACGTACCAAGTTTAGGTCAGTTCTGGGCATCTTTGATTTACCTATACAACCTTGTTCCTACATAGTAACTTGCAACTTTGAATGAGAATGTGCTTGCTTACAGCAACGTGCTATATATTCTGAATGCCCTAATTGGGAATCTGTGTCAAAACTTTGTTAGGAATTATGTGATCCTTACTAGATGGAAGTAAGGGAGATGGGGCAAGAAGTTATTTCTAGGAGTTAGAGACATACCAAGTTTAACTCAGTTCTGGGCATCTTTGAACTACCTATACAAACTTGTTCCTACATAGTAACTTGCTACCTAGAATAAGACAGTGCTTGCTTAAAGGAACGTGTTATATGTTCTGAATGCCCGAATTGGGAATCTGTGTCAAAACTTTGTTAGGAATTATGTGATACTTACTAGCTGGAAGTAAGCGAGATAGGGCCTGAAGTTATTTCTAGGAGCTGAAGACATACCCACTTTACCTCAGTTCTGGGATCTTTTAAATACCTATACAAACTTGTTCCTACCTAGTAACTTGCAATTTTGAATGAGAATGTGCTTGCTTACAGCAATGTGCTATATGTTCTGAATGCCCGAATTGGGAATCTGGCTCAAATCTTTGTTAGGAATTATGTGATCCTTACTAGCTGGAAGTAAGGGAGATTGGGCATGAAGTTATTTCTAGGAGTTGGAGACATTGCAAGTTTAGCTCAGTTCTGGGCATCTTTGAAAGTCCTATACAAACTTGTTCCTGCATAGTAACTTGCAAATTTGAATGAGAATGTGCTTGCTTGCAGCAACGTGCCATATGTTCTGAATGCCCGAATTGGGAATCTGTGTCAAAACTTTGTTAGGAATTATGTGATCCTTACTAGATGGAAGTAAGGGAGATGGGGCATGAAGTTATTTCTAGGAGTTGAAGACATAGCAAGTTTAGCTCAGTTCTGGGCATCTTTGAATTTCCTATACAAACTTTTTCCTGCATAGTAACTTGCAACTTTGAATGAGAATGTGCTTGCTTACAGCAACGTGCCGTATGTTCTGAATGCCCGAATTGGGAATCTGTGTCAAAACTTTGTTAGGAATTATGTGATCCTTACTAGCTGGAAGTAAGGGAGATGGGGCATGAAGTTATTTCTATGAGTTGGAGACATACCCACTTTGCCTCAGTTCTGGGCATCTTTGAAATATGTATACAAACTTGTTCCTACATAGTAACTTGCAACTTTGAATGAGAATGTGCTTGCTTACAGCAACGTGCTATATGTTCTGAATGCCCGAATTGGGAATCTGTGTCAAAACTTTGTTAGAAATTATGTGATCCTTACTAGCTGGAAATAAGGGCGATGGGGCATGAAGTTATTTCTAGGAGTTGGAGACATACAACGTTTAGCTCAGTTCTGGGCATCTTTGAAATACCTATACAAACTTGTTCCTACATAGTAACTAGCTTCTTGGAATGCAAAAGTGCTTGCTGAAAGGAACGTGCCATAATTTCTGAATGTCCGAATTGGGAATCTGTGTCAAAACTTTGTTAGGAATTATGCGATCCTTACTAGCTGGAAGTAAGGGAGATGGGGCATGAAGTTATTTCTAGGAGTTGGACACATAGCAAGTTTAGCTCAGTTCTGGGCATCTTTGAGATACCTATACAAACTTGTTCCTACATAGTAACTTGCATCTTTGAATGAGAATGTGCTTGCTTACAGCAACGTGCTATATGTTCTGAATGCCCGAATTGGGAATCTGTGTCAAATCTTTGTTAGGAATTATGTTATCCTTACTTGATGGAAGTAAGGAAGATGAGGCATGAAGTTATTTCTAGGAGTTAGAGACGTACCAAGTTTAAGTCAGTTCTGGGCATCTTTGAATTACCTATACAACCTTGTTCCTACATAGTAACTTGCAACTTTGAATGAGAATGTTCTGGCTTACAGCAACGTGCTATATGTTCTGAATGCCCGAATTGGGAATCTGTGTCAAAATTTTGTTAGGAATTATGTGATCATTACTAGCTGGAAGTAAGGGTCATGGGGCATGAAGTTATTTCTAGGAGTTGGAGACATACCAAGTTTAGCTCAGTTCTGGGCATCTTTGAAATACCTATACAAACTTGATCCTACATTGTAACTTGCAACTTTGAATGATAATGTGCTTGCTTACAGCAACGTGCTATATGTTCTAAATGCCCGAATTGGAAATCTGTGTCAAAATTTTCTTAGGAATTGTGTGATCCTTACTAGCTGGAAGTAAGGGAGATGGGGCATGAAGTTATTTCTAGGAGTTGGAGACATACCAAGTTTAGCTCAGTTCTGGGCATCTTTGAAATACCTATACAAACTTGTTCCTACATAGAAACTTGCTACTTGGAATGAGATAGTGCTTATTTAAAGCAACATGCTATATGTTCTGAATGCCCGAATTGGGAATCTGTGTCAAACGTTTGTTAGGAATTATGTGATCCTTACTAGCTGGAAGTAAGGGAGATGGGGCATGAAGTTATTTCTAGGAGTTGGAGACATACCAATTTTAGCTCAGTTCTGAGCATCTTTGAAAGTCCCATACAAACTTGTACCTACATAGTAACTTGCAACTTTGAATGAGATTGTGCTTGCTTACAGCAACGTGCTATATTTTCTGAATGCCCGTATTTGGAATATGTGTCAAAACTTTGTTAGGAATTATGTGATCCTTACTAGCTGGAAGTAAGGGAGATGGGGCATGAAGTTATTTCTAGGAGTTGGAGACATAAAACGTTTAGCTTAGTTCTGGGCATCTTTGAAAGTCCTATACAAACTTGTTCCTCTATAGTAACTTGCAATTTTGAATGAGAATGTGCTTGCTTACAGCAACGTGCTATATGTTCTGAATGCCCGTATTGGGAATCTGTGTCAAAACTTTATTAGGAATTATGTGATCCTTACTAGCTGGAAGTAAGGGAGATGGGGCATGAGGTTATTTCTAGGAGTTGGAGACATAACCACTTTGCCTCACTTCTGGTCATATTTGACATACCTATACAAACTTGTTCCTACATAGTAACTTGCAACTTTGAATGAGAATGTGCTTGCTTACAGCAACATGCTATATGTTCTGAATGCCCGAATTGGGAATCTGTGTCAAAACTTTGTTAGGAATTATGTGATCCTTACTAGCCTGAAGTAAGGGAGATGGGGTATGAAGTTATGTCTAGGAGTTGAAGACATAGCAAGTTTAGCTCAGTTCGGGGCATCTTTGAAAGTCCTATACAAACTTGTTCCTGCATAGTAACTTGCAACTTTGAATGAGAATGTGCTTGCTTACAGCAATGTGCCGTATGTTCTGAATGCCCGAATTGGGAATCTGTGTCAATACTTTGTTAGGAATTATGTGATCCTTACTAGCTGTAAGTAAGGGAGATGGGGCATGAAGTTATTTCTAGGAGTTGGACACATACCAAGTTTAGCTCAGTTCTGGGCATCTTTGAAATACCTATACAAACTTTTTCCTACATAGTAACTTGTATCTTTGAATGAGAATGTGCTTGCTTACAGCAACGTGCTATATGTTCTGAATGCCCGAATTGGGAATCTGTGTCAAATCTTTGTTAGGAATTATGTTATCCTTACTTGATGGAAGTAAGGGAGATGGGGCATGAAGTTATTTCTAGGAGTTGGAGACGTACCAAGTTTAGCTCATTTCTGGGCATCTTTGAATTACCTATACAACCTTGTTCCTACATAGTAACTTGCAACTTTGAATGAAAATGTGCTTGCTTACAGCAACGTGCTATATGTTCTGAATGCCCGAATTGGGAATCTGTGTCAAAACTTTTTTAGGAATTATGTGATCCTTACTAAGTGGAAGTAAGGAAGATGGGGCATGAAGTTATTTCTAGGAGTTGGAGACATACCAAGTTTAGCTCAGTTCTGGGCATCTTTGAAATACCTATACAAACTTGTTCCTACATAGTAACTTGCTACCTGGAATAAGAAAGTGCTTGCTTACAGGAACGTGTTATATGTTCTGAATGCCCGAATTGGGAATCTGTGTCAAATCTTTGTTAGGAATTATGTGATCCTTACTAGCTGGAAGTAAGGGAGATGGGGCATGAAGTTATTTCTAGGAGTTGGAGACATACCAAGTTTAGCTCAGTTCTGAGCATCTTTGAAATTCCTATACAAACTTGTTCCTACATAGTAACTTGCAACTTTGAATGAGAATGTGCTTGCTTACAGCAACGTGCTATATGTTCTGAATGCCCGAATTGGGAATCTGTGTCAAATCTTTGTTAGGAATTATGTTATCCTTACTTGATGGAAGTAAGGAAGATGAGGCATGAAGTTATTTCTAGGAGTTAGAGACGTACCAAGTTTAGGTCAGTTCTGGGCATCTTTGAATTACCTATACAACCTTGTTCCTACATAGTAACTTGCAACTTTGAATGAGAATGTGCTTGCTTACAGCAACGTGCTATATATTCTGAATGCCCTAATTGGGAATCTGTGTCAAAACTTTGTTAGGAATTATGTGATCCTTACTAGCTGGAAGTAAGGGAGATGGGGCAAGAATTTATTTCTAGGAGTTAGAGACATACCAAGTTTAACTCAGTTCTGGGCATCTTTGAACTACCTATACAAACTTGTTCCTACATAGTAACTTGCTACCTAGAATAAGACAGTGCTTGCTTAAAGGAACGTGTTATATGTTCTGAATGCCCGAATTGGGAATCTGTGTCAAAACTTTGTTAGGAATTATGTGATACTTACTAGCTGGAAGTAAGCGAGATAGGGCCTGAAGTTATTTCTAGGAGCTGAAGACATACCCACTTTACCTCAGTTCTGGGATCTTTTAAATACCTATACAAACTTGTTCCTACCTAGTAACTTGCAATTTTGAATGAGAATGTGCTTGCTTACAGCAACGTGCTATATGTTCTGAATGCCCGAATTGGGAATCTGGCTCAAATCTTTGTTAGGAATTATGTGATCCTTACTAGCTGGAAGTAAGGGAGATTGGGCATGAAGTTATTTCTAGGAGTTGGAGACATTGCAAGTTTAGCTCAGTTCTGGGCATCTTTGAAAGTCCTATACAAACTTGTTCCTGCATAGTAACTTGCAAATTAGAATGAGAATGTGCTTGCTTGCAGCAACGTGCCATATGTTCTGAATGCCCGAATTGGGAATCTGTGTCAAAACTTTGTTAGGAATTATGTGATCCTTACTAGATGGAAGTAAGGGAGATGGGGCATGAAGTTATTTCTAGGAGTTGAAGACATAGCAAGTTTAGCTCAGTTCTGGGCATCTTTGAATTTCCTATACAAACTTTTTCCTGCATAGTAACTTGCAACTTTGAATGAGAATGTGCTTGCTTACAGCAACGTGCCGTATGTTCTGAATGCCCGAATTGGGAATCTGTGTCAAAACTTTGTTAGGAATTATGTGATCCTTACTAGCTGGAAGTAAGGGAGATGGGGCATGAAGTTATTTCTATGAGTTGGAGACATACCCACTTTGCCTCAGTTCTGGGCATCTTTGAAATACGTATACAAACTTGTTCCTACATAGTAACTTGCAACTTTGAATGAGAATGTGCTTGCTTACAGCAACGTGCTATATGTTCTGAATGCCCGAATTGGGAATCTGTGTCAAAACTTTGTTAGAAATTATGTGATCCTTACTAGCTGGAAATAAGGGCGATGGGGCATGAAGTTATTTCTAGGAGTTGGAGACATACAACGTTTAGCTCAGTTCTGGGCATCTTTGAAATACCTATACAAACTTGTTCCTACATAGTAACTAGCTTCTTGGAATGCAAAAGTGCTTGCTGAAAGGAACGTGCCATAATTTCTGAATGTCCGAATTGGGAATCTGTGTCAAAACTTTGTTAGGAATTATGCGATCCTTACTAGCTGGAAGTAAGGGAGATGGGGCATGAAGTTATTTCTAGGAGTTGGACAAATAGCAAGTTTAGCTCAGTTCTGGGCATCTTTGAGATACCTATACAAACTTGTTCCTACATAGTAACTTGCATCTTTGAATGAGAATGTGCTTGCTTACAGCAACGTGCTATATGTTCTGAATGCCCGAATTGGGAATCTGTGTCAAATCTTTGTTAGGAATTATGTTATCCTTACTTGATGGAAGTAAGGAAGATGAGGCATGAAGTTATTTCTAGGAGTTAGAGACGTACCAAGTTTAAGTCAGTTCTGGGCATCTTTGAATTACCTATACAACCTTGTTCCTACATAGTAACTTGCAACTTTGAATGAGAATGTTCTGGCTTACAGCAACGTGCTATATGTTCTGAATGCCCGAATTGGGAATCTGTGTCAAAATTTTGTTAGGAATTATGTGATCATTACTAGCTGGAAGTAAGGGTCATGGGGCATGAAGTTATTTCTAGGAGTTGAAGACATACCAAGTTTAGCTCAGTTCTGGGCATCTTTGAAATACCTATACAAACTTGATCCTACATTGTAACTTGCAACTTTGAATGATAATGTGCTTGCTTACAGCAACGTGCTATATGTTCTAAATGCCCGAATTGGAAATCTGTGTCAAAATTTTCTTAGGAATTGTGTGATCCTTACTAGCTGGAAGTAAGGGAGATGGGGCATGAAGTTATTTCTAGGAGTTGGAGACATACCAAGTTTAGCTCAGTTCTGGGCATCTTTGAAATACCTATACAAACTTGTTCCTACATAGAAACTTGCTACTTGGAATGAGATAGTGCTTATTTAAAGCAACATGCTATATGTTCTGAATGCCCGAATTGGGAATCTGTGTCAAACCTTTGTTAGGAATTATGTGATCCTTACTAGCTGGAAGTAAGGGAGATGGGGCATGAAGTTATTTCTAGGAGTTGGAGACATACCAATTTTAGCTCAGTTCTGAGCATCTTTGAAAGTCCCATACAAACTTGTACCTACATAGTAACTTGCAACTTTGAATGAGATTGTGCTTGCTTACAGCAACGTGCTATATTTTCTGAATGCCCGTATTTGGAATATGTGTCAAAACTTTGTTAGGAATTATGTGATCCTTACTAGCTGGAAGTAAGGGAGATGGGGCATGAAGTTATTTCTAGGAGTTGGAGACATAAAACGTTTAGCTTAGTTCTGGGCATCTTTGAAAGTCCTATACAAACTTGTTCCTCTATAGTAACTTGCAATTTTGAATGAGAATGTGCTTGCTTACAGCGACGTGCTATATGTTCTGAATGCCCGTATTGGGAATCTGTGTCAAAACTTTATTAGGAATTATGTGATCCTTACTAGCTGGAAGTAAGGGAGATGGGGCATGAGGTTATTTCTAGGAGTTGGAGACATAACCACTTTGCCTCAGTTCTGGTCATATTTGACATACCTATACAAACTTGTTCCTACATAGTAACTTGCAACTTTGAATGAGAATGTGCTTGCTTACAGCAACGTGCTATATGTTCTGAATGCCCGAATTGGGAATCTGTGTCAAAACTTTGTTAGGAATTATGTGATCCTTACTAGCCTGAAGTAAGGGAGATGGGGTATGAAGTTATGTCTAGGAGTTGAAGACATAGCAAGATTAGCTCAGTTCTGGGCATCTTTGAAAGTCCTATACAAACTTGTTCCTGCATAGTAACTTGCAACTTTGAATGAGAATGTGCTTGCTTACAGCAATGTGCCGTATGTTCTGAATGCCCGAATTGGGAATCTGTGTCAATACTTTGTTAGGAATTATGTGATCCTTACTAGCTGTAAGTAAGGGAGATGGGGCATGAAGTTATTTCTAGGAGTTGGACACATACCAAGTTTAGCTCAGTTCTGGGCATCTTTGAAATACCTATACAAACTTTTTCCTACATAGTAACTTGTATCTTTGAATGAGAATGTGCTTGCTTACAGCAACGTGCTATATGTTCTGAATGCCCGAATTGGGAATCTGTGTCAAATCTTTGTTAGGAATTATGTTATCCTTACTTGATGGAAGTAAGGGAGATGGGGCATGAAGTTATTTCTAGGAGTTGGAGACGTACCAAGTTTAGCTCATTTCTGGGCATCTTTGAATTACCTATACAACCTTGTTCCTACATAGTAACTTGCAACTTTGAATGAAAATGTGCTTGCTTACAGCAACGTGCTATATGTTCTGAATGCCCGAATTGGGAATCTGTGTCAAAACTTTTTTAGGAATTATGTGATCCTTACTAAGTGGAAGTAAGGAAGATGGGGCATGAAGTTATTTCTAGGAGTTGGAGACATACCAAGTTTAGCTCAGTTCTGGGCATCTTTGAAATACCTATACAAACTTGTTCCTACATAGTAACTTGCTACCTGGAATAAGAAAGTGCTTGCTTACAGGAACGTGTTATATGTTCTGAATGCCCGAATTGGGAATCTGTGTCAAATCTTTGTTAGGAATTATGTGATCCTTACTAGCTGGAAGTAAGGGAGATGGGGCATGAAGTTATTTCTAGGAGTTGGAGGCATACCAAGTTTAGCTCAGTTCTGAGCATCTTTGAAATTCCTATACAAACTTGTTCCTACATAGTAACTTGCAACTTTGAATGAGAATGTGCTTGCTTACAGCAACGTGCTATATGCTCTGAATGCCCGAATTGGGAATCTGTGTCAAAACTTTGTTAGGAATTATGTGATCCTTACTAGTTGGAAGTAAGGGAGATGGGGCATGAAGTTATTTCTAGGAGTTGGAGACATACCAAGTTTAGCTCAGTTCTGGGCATCTTTGAAATACCTATAGAAACTTGTTCCTTCATAGCAACTTGCATCTTTGAATGAGAATGTGCTTGCTTACAGCAACATGCTATATGTTCTGAATGTCCGAATTGGGAATCTGTGTCAAAACTTTGTTAGGAATTATGTGATCCTTACTAGCTGGAAGTAAGGGAGATGGGGCATGAAGTTATTTCTAGGAGTTTGAGACATACCAAGTTTGCTCTGTTCTGGGCATCTTTGAAATACCTATACAAACTCGTTCCTACATAGTAACTTGCAACTTTGAATGAGAATGTGCTTGCTTACAGCAACGTGCTATATGTTCTGAATGCCCGAATTGGGAATCTGTGTCAAAACTTTGTTAGGAATTAAGTGATCCTTACTAGCTGGAAGTAAGGGAGATGGGGCATGAAGTTATTTCTAAGAGTTGGAGACATACCAAGTTTAGCTCAGTTCTGGGCATCTTTGAAAGTCCTATCCAAACTTGTTCTTACATAGTAACTTGCAACTTTGAATGAGAATCTGCTTGCTTACAGCAACGTGCTATATGTTCTGAATGCCCGAATTGAGAATCTGTGTCAAAACTTAGTTAGGAATTATGTGATTATTACTAGCTGAAAGTAAGGGAGTTGGGGCATGAAGTTTTTTCTAGGAGTTGGACACATACCAACTTTAGCGCAGTTCTGGGCATCTTAGAAATACCTATACAAACTTGTTCCTACATAGTAACTTGAAACTTTGAATGAGAATGTGCTTGCTTACAGCAACGTGCTACATGTTCTGAATGCCCGAATTGGGAATCTGTGTCAAAACTTTGTTAGGAATTATGTGATCCTTACTAGCATGAAGTAAGGGAGATGGGGCATGAAGTTATTTCTAGGAGTTGAAGACATACCAAGTTTATCTCAGTTCTGGGCATCTTTGAAATACCTATACAAACTTGTTCCTACATAGTAACTTGCTACCTGGAATAAGAAAGTGCTTGCTTAAAGGAACGTGTTATATGTTCTGAATGCCCGAATTGGGAATCTGTGTCAAATCTTTGTTAGGAATTATGTGATCCTTACTAGCTGGAAGTAAGGGAAATGGGGCATGAAGTTATTTCTAGGAGTTGGAGACATACCAATTTTAGCTCAGTTCTGAGCATCTTTGAAAGTCCTATACAAACTTGTTCCTACATAGTAACTCGCAACTTTGAATGAGAATGTGCTTGCTTACAGCAACGTGCTATATGCTCTGAATGCCCGAATTGGGAATCTGTGTCAAAACTCTGTTAGGAATTATGTGATCCTTACTAGTTGGAAGTAAGGGAGATGGGGCATGAAGTTATTTCTAGGAGTTGGAGACATACAACGTTTAGCTCCGTTCTGGGCATCTTTGAAATACCTATAGAAACTTGTTCCTTCATAGCAACTTGCATCTTTGAATGAGAATGTGCTTGCTTACAGCAACGTGCTATATGTTCTGAATGTCCGAATTGGGAATCTGTGTCAAAACTTTGTTAGGAATTATGTGATCCTTACTAGCTGGAAGTAAGGGAGATGGGGCATGAAGTTATTTCTAGGAGTTGGAGACATACCAAGTTTGCTCTGTTCTGGGCATCTTTGAAATACCTATACAAATTGTTCCTACATAGTAACTTGCAACTTTGAATGAGAATGTGCTTGCTTACAGCAACGTGCTATATGTTCTGAATGCCCGAATTGGGAATCTGTGTCAAAACTTTGTTAGGAATTAAGTGATCCTTACTAGCTGGAAGTAAGGGAGATGGGGCATGAAGTTATTTCTAAGAGTTGGAGACATACCAAGTTTAGCTCAGTTCTGGGCATCTTTGAAAGTCCTATCCAAACTTGTTCTTACATAGTAACTTGCAACTTTGAATGAGAATCTGCTTGCTTACAGCAACGTGCTATATGTTCTGAATGCCCGAATTGAGAATCTGTGTCAAAACTTTGTTAGGAATTATGTGATTATTACTAGCTGAAAGTAAGGGAGTTGGGGCATGAAGTTTTTTCTAGGAGTTG
Source organism: Diceros bicornis minor (assembly GCF_020826845.1). Lineage (NCBI taxonomy): Eukaryota > Metazoa > Chordata > Mammalia > Perissodactyla > Rhinocerotidae > Diceros > Diceros bicornis. The sequence goes on from NW_026691053.1 coordinate 385,404, forward strand.
GACACATACCAACTTTAGCGCAGTTCTGGGCATCTTAGAAATACCTATACAAACTTGTTCCTACATAGTAACTTGAAACTTTGAATGAGAATGTGCTTGCTTACAGCAACGTGCTACATGTTCTGAATGCCCGAATTCGGAATCTGTGTCAAAACTTTGTTAGGAATTATGTGATCCTTACTAGCATGAAGTAAGGGAGATGGGGCATGAAGTTATTTCTAGGAGTTGAAGACATACCAAGTTTAGCTCAGTTCTGGGCATCTTTGAAATACCTATACAAACTTGTTCCTACATAGTAACTAGCTACTTGGAATGAAAAAGTGCTTGCTGAAAGGAACGTGCCATAATTTCTGAATGTCCGAATTGGGAATCTGTGTCAAAAATTTGTTAGGAATTATGTGATCCTTACTAGCTGGAAGTAAGGGAGATGGGGCATGAAGTTATTTCTAGGAGTTGGACACATAGCAAGTTTAGCTCAGTTCTGGGCATCTTTGAGATACCTATACAAACTTGTTCCTACATAGTAACTTGCATCTTTGAATGAGAATGTGCTTGCTTACAGCAACGTGCTATATGTTCTGAATGCCCGAATTGGGAATCTGTGTCAAATCTTTGTTAGGAATTATGTTATCCTTACTTGATGGAAGTAAGGAAAATGAGGCATGAAGTTATTTCTAGGAGTTAGAGACGTACCAAGTTTAGGTCAGTTCTGGGCATCTTTGAATTACCTATACAACCTTGTTCCTACATAGTAACTTGCAACTTTGAATGAGAATGTGCTTGCTTACAGCAACGTGCTATATATTCTGAATGCCCTAATTGGGAATCTGTGTCAAATCTTTGTTAGGAATTATGTGATCCTTACTAGCTGGAAGTAAGGGAGATGGGGCAAGAAGTTATTTCTAGGAGTTAGAGACATACCAAGTTTAACTCAGTTCTGGGCATCTTTGAACTACCTATACAAACTTGTTCCTACATAGTAACTTGCTACCTAGAATAAGACAGTGCTTGCTTAAAGGAACGTGTTATATGTTCTCAATGCCCGAATTGGGAATCTGTGTCAAAACTTTGTTAGGAATTATGTGATACTTACTAGCTGGAAGTAAGCGAGATGGGGCCTGAAGTTATTTCTAGGAGCTGGAGACATACCCACTTTACCTCAGTTCTGGGCATCTTTGAAATACCTTTACAAAATTGTTCCTACATAGTAGCTTGCATCTTTGAATGAGAATGTGCTTGCTTACAGCAACGTGCCATATGTTCTGAATGCCCGAATTGGGAATCTGTGTCAAAACTTTGTTAGGAATTATGTGATCCTTACTAGCTGGAAGTAAGGGAGTTGGGGCATGAAGTTATTTCTAGGAGTTGGAGACATACCCACTTTGCCTCAGTTCTGGGCATCTTTGAAATACCTATACAGACTTGTTCCTACATAGTAACTTGCAAGTTTGAATGAGAATGTGCTTGCTTACAGCAACGTGCTATATGTTCTGAATGCCCGAATTGGGAATCTGTGTGAAAACTTTGTTAGGAATTATGTGATCCTTACTAGCTGGAAGTAAGGGAGATGGGGCATGAAGTTATTTCTAGGAGTTGGTGACATACCAAGTTTAGCTCAGTTCTGGGCATCTTTGAAATACCTATACATACTTGGTCCTACATAGAAACTTGCAACTTTGAATGAGAATGTGCTTACTTACAGCAACGTGCTATATGTTCTGAATGCCCGAATTGGGAATCTGTGTCAAAACATTGTTAGGAATTATGTGATCCTTACTAGCTGGAAGTAAGGGAGTTGGGGCATACAGTTATTTCTAGGATTTGGACACATACCAAGTTTAGCGCAGTTCTGGGCATCTTTGAAATACCTATACAAACTTGTTCCTACATAGTAACTTGCTACTTGGAATGAGAATGTGCTTGCTTACAGCAACGTGCTATATGTTCTGAATGCCCGAATTGGGAATCTGTGTCAAAACTTTCTTAGGAATTATGTGATCCTTACTAGCTGGAAGTAAGAGAGATGAGGCATGAAGTTATTTCTAGGGGTTGGAGACATACCCACTTTAGCTCAGTTCTTTGCATCTTTGAAATACCTATACAAACTTGTTCCTACATAGTAACTTGCTACTTGGAATGAGAAAGTGCTTGCTCAAAGCAACATGCTATATGTTCTGAATGTCCGAATTGGGAATCTGTGTCAAAACTTTGTTAGGAATTATGTGATCCTTACTAGCTAGAAGTAAGGGAGATGGGGCATGAAGTTATTTCTAGGAGTTGGAGACATACCACGTTTAGCTCTGTTCTGGGCATCTTTGAAATACCTATACAAACTTGTTCGTACATAGTAACTTGCAACTTTGAATGAGAATGTGCTTGCTTACAGCAACGTGCTATATGTTCTGAATGCTCGAATTGGGAATCTATGTCAAAACTTTGTTAGGAATTATGTGATTCTTACTAGCTGGAAGTAAGGGAGATGGGGCATGAAGTTATTTCTAGGAGTTGGAAACATACCAAGTTTAGCTCACTTCTGGGCATCTTTGAAATACCTATACAAACTTGTTCCTACATAGTAACTTGAAATTTTGAATGAGAATGTGCCTACTTACAGCAACGTGCTATAGGTTCTGAATGACCGACTTGGGAATCTGTGTCAAAACTTTGTTAGGAATTATGTGATCCTTACTAGATGGAAGTAAGGGAGATGGGGCATGAAGTTATTTCTAGGAGTTGGAGACATACCAAGTTTAGCTCACTTCGGGGCATCTTTGAAATACCTATACAAACTTGTTCCTACATAGTAACTTGCAACTTTGAATGAGAATGTGCCTGCTTAGAGCAACGTGCTATATGTTCTGAATGCCCGAAGTGGAAATCTGTGTCAAAACTTCGTTATGAATTATGTGATCCTTACTAGCTGGAAGTAAGGGAGATGGGGCATGAAGTTATTTCTACGAGTTGGAGACATACCAAGTTTATCTCACTTCTGGGAATCTTTGAAATACCTATACAAACTTGTTCCTACATAGTAACTTGCTACTTGGAATGAGAAAGTGCTTGCTTACAGCAACGTGCTATATGTTCTGAATGCCCGAATTGGGAATCTGTGTCAAAACTTTGTTAGGAATTATGTGATCCTTACTAGCTGGAAGTAAGGGAGTTGGGGCATGCAGTTATTTCTAGGAGTTGGACACATATCAAGTTTAGCTCAGTTCTGGGCATCTTTGAAATACCTATACAAACTTGTTCCTACATAGTAACTTGCTACTTGGAATGAGAATTTGCTTGCTTACAGCAACGAGCTGTATGTTCTGAATGCCCGAATTGGGAATCTGTGTCAAAACTTTCTTAGGAATTATGTGATCCTTACTAGCTCGAAGTAAGGGAGATGGGGCATGAAGTTATTTCTAGGAGTTGGAGACATACCCACTTCAGCTCAGTTCTTTGCATCTTTGAAATACCTATACAAACTTGTTCCTACATAGTAACTTGCTACTTGGAATGAGAAAGTGCTTGTTGAAAGCAACATGCTATATGTTCTGAATGTCCGAATTGGGAATCTCTGTCAAAACTTTGTTAGGAATTATGTGATCCTTACTAGCTGGAATTAAGGGAGATGGGGCATGAAGTTATGTCTAGGAGTTGGAGACATACCAAGTTTAGCTCAGTTCTGGGGATCTTTGAAAGTCCTATACAAACTCGTTCCTACATAGTAACTTGCATCTTTGAATGAGAATGTGCTTGCTTACAGCAAAGTGCTATATGTTCTGAATGCCCTAATTGGGATTCTGTGTCAAAACTTTGTTAGGAAATATGTGATCCTTACAAGATGGAAGTAAGGGAGATGGGGCATGAAGTTATTTCTAGGAGTTGGAGACATACCACGTTTAGCTCAGTTCTGGGCATCTTTGAAAGTCCTATACAAACTTGTTCCTATATAGTAACTTGCAACTTTGAATGAGAATGTGCTTGCTTACAGCAACGTGCTACATGTTCTGAATGCCCGAATTGGGAATCTGTGTCAAAACTTTGTTAGGAATTATGTGATCTTTACTAGTTGGAAGTAAGGGAGATGGGGCATGAAGTTATATCTAGGACTTGGAGACATACCAAGTTTAGCTCTGTTCTGGGCATCTTTGAAATACCTATACAAACTTGTTCCTACATAGTAACTTGCACCTTTGAATGAGAATGTGCTTGCTTACAGCAACGTGCTATAGGATCTGAATGCCAGAATTGGGTATCTGTGTCAAATCTTTGTTAGGAATTATGTGATCCTTACTAGCTGGAAGTAAGGGAGATGGGGCATGAAGTTATTTCTAGGAGTTGGAGATATACCAAGTTTAGCTCAGTTCTGGGCATCTTTGAAATACCTATACAAACTTGTTCCTACATAGTAACTTGCAACTTTGAATGAGAATGTGCTTGCTTACAGCAACGTGTTATGTGTTCTGAATGCCCGAATTGGGAATCTGTGTCAAAACTTTGTTAGAAATTAAGTGATCCTTACTAGATGGAAGTAAGGGAGATGGGTCATAAAGTTATTTCTAGGAGTTGGGGACATACCAAGTTTAGCTCAGTTCTGGGCATCTTTGAAATACCTATACAGACTTGTTCGTACATAGTAACTTGCAACTTTGAATGAGAATGTGCTTGCTTACAGCAACGTGCTATATGTTCTGAATGCCCGAATTGGGAATCTGTGTCAAAACTTTGTTAGGAATGATGTGATCCTTACTAGCTGGAAGTAAGGGAGATGGGGAATGAAGTTATTTCTAGGATTTGGAGACATACCATGTTTAGCTCAGCTCTGGGCATCTTTGAAATACGTATACAAACTTGTTCCTACATAGTAAATTGCAACTTTGAATGAGAATGTGCTTGCTTACAGCAACGTGCTATATGTTCTGAATGCCCGAATTGGGAATCTGTGTCAAAACTTTGTTAGAAATTATGTGATCCTTACTAGCTGGAAGTAAGGGAGATGGGGCATGAAGTTATTTCTAGGAGTTGGAGACATACAACGTTTAGCTCAGTTCTGGGCATCTTTGAAATACCTATACAAACTTTTTCCTACATAGTAACTTGCATCTTTGAATGAGAATGTGCTTGCTTACAGCAACGTGCTATATGTTCTGAATGCCCGAATTGGGAATCTGTGTCAAATCTTTGTTAGGAATTATGTTATCCTTACTTGATGGAAGTAAGGGAGATGGGGCATGAAGTTATTTCTAGGAGTTGGAGACGTACCAAGTTTAGCTCAGTTCTGGGCATCTTTGAATTACCTGTACAACCTTGTTCCTACATAGTAACTTGCAACTTTGAATGAAAATGTGCTTGCTTACAGCAACGTGCTATATGTTCTGAATGCCCGAATTGGGAATCTGTGTCAAAACTTTGTTAGGAATTATGTGATCCTTACTAAGTGGAAGTAAGGAAGATGGGGCATGAAGTTATTTCTAGGAGTTGGAGACATACCAAGTTTAGCTCAGTTCTGGGCATCTTTGAAATACCTATACAAACTTGTTCGTACATAGTAACTTGCTACCTGGAATAAGAAAGTGCTTGCTTAAAGGAACGTGTTATATGTTCTGAATGCCCGAATTGGGAATCTGTGTCAAATCTTTGTTAAGAATTATGTGATCCTTACTAGCTGGAAGTAAGGGAGATGGGGCATGAAGTTATTTCTAGGAGTTGGAGACATACCAATTTTAGCTCAGTTCTGAGCATCTTTGAAAGTCCTATACAAACTTGTTCCTACATAGTAACTTGCAACTTTGAATGAGAATGTGCTTGCTTACAGCAACGTGCTATATGCTCTGAATGCCCGAATTGGGAATCTGTGTCAAAACTTTGTTAGGAATTATGTGATCCTTACTAGTTGGAAGTAAGGGAGATGGGGCATGAAGTTATTTCTAGGAGTTGGAGACATACAACGTTTAGCTCAGTTCTGGGCATCTTTGAAATACCTATAGAAACTTGTTCCTTCATAGCAACTTGCATCTTTGAATGAGAATGTGCTTGCTTACAGCAACATGCTATATGTTCTGAATGTCCGAATTGGGAATCTGTGTCAAAACTTTGTTAGGAATTATGTGATCCTTACTAGCTGGAAGTAAGGGAGATGGGGCATGAAGTTATTTCTAGGAGTTGGAGACATACCAAGTTTGCTCTGTTCTGGGCATCTTTGAAATACCTATACAAATTGTTCCTACATAGTAACTTGCAACTTTGAATGAGAATGTGCTTGCTTACAGCAACGTGCTATATGTTCTGAATGCCCGAATTGGGAATCTGTGTCAAAACTTTGTTAGGAATTAAGTGATCCTTACTAGCTGGAAGTAAGGGAGATGGGGCATGAAGTTATTTGTAAGAATTGGAGACATACCAAGTTTAGCTCAGTTCTGGGCATCTTTGAAAGTCCTATCCAAACTTGTTCTTACATAGTAACTTGCAACTTTGAATGAGAATCTGCTTGCTTACAGCAACGTGCTATATGTTCTGAATGCCCGAATTGAGAATCTGTGTCAAAAATTTGTTAGGAATTATGTTATCCTTACTTGATGGAAGTAAGGAAAATGAGGCATGAAGTTATTTCTAGGAGTTAGAGACGTACCAAGTTTAGGTCAGTTCTGGGCATCTTTGAATTACCTATACAACCTTGTTCCTACATAGTAACTTGCAACTTTGAATGAGAATGTGCTTGCTTACAGCAACGTGCTATATATTCTGAATGCCCTAATTGGGAATCTGTGTCAAATCTTTGTTAGGAATTATGTGATCCTTACTAGCTGGAAGTAAGGGAGATGGGGCAAGAAGTTATTTCTAGGAGTTAGAGACATACCAAGTTTAACTCAGTTCTGGGCATCTTTGAACTACCTATACAAACTTGATCCTACATAGTAACTTGCTACCTAGAATAAGACAGTGCTTGCTTAAAGGAACGTGTTATATGTTCTGAATGCCCGAATTGGGAATCTGTGTCAAAACTTTGTTAGGAATTATGTGATACTTACTAGCTGGAAGTAAGCGAGATGGGGCCTGAAGTTATTTCTAGGAGCTGGAGACATACCCACTTTACCTCAGTTCTGGGCATCTTTGAAATACCTTTACAAAATTGTTCCTACATAGTAGCTTGCATCTTTGAATGAGAATGTGCTTGCTTACAGCAACGTGCCATATGTTCTGAATGCCCGAATTGGGAATCTGTGTCAAAACTTTGTTAGGAATTATGTGATCCTTACTAGCTTGAAGTAAGGGAGTTGGGGCATGAAGTTATTTCTAGGAGTTGGAGACATACCCACTTTGCCTCAGTTCTGGGCATCTTTGAAATACCTATACAGACTTGTTCCTACATAGTAACTTGCAAGTTTGAATGAGAATGTGCTTGCTTACAGCAACGTGCTATATGTTCTGAATGCCCGAATTGGGAATCTGTGTCAAAACTTTGTTAGGAATTATGTGTTCCTTACTAGCCTGAAGTAAGGGAGATGGGGCATGAAGTTATTTCTAGGAGTTGAAGACACAGCAAGTTTAGCTCAGTTCTGGGCATCTTTGAAATTCCTATACAAACTTTTTCCTGCATAGTAACTTGCAACTTTGAATGAGAATGTGCTTGCTTACAGCAACGTGCCGTATGTTCTGAATGCCCGAATTGGGAATCTGTGTCAAAACTTTGTTAGGAATTATGTGATCCTTACTAGCTGGAAGTAAGGGAGATGGGGCATGAAATTATTTCTAGGAGTTGGAGACAAACCCACTTTGCCTCAGTTCTGGGCATCTTTGAAATACCTATAGAAACTTGTTCCTTCATAGCAACTTGCAACTTGGAATGAGAATGTGCTTGCTTACAGCAACGTGCTATATGTTCTGCATGCCCGAATTGGGAATCTGTGTCAAATCTTTGTTAGGAATTATGTGATCCTTACTAGCTGGAAGTAAGGGAGATGGGGCATGAAGTTATTTCTAAGAGTTGGAGACATACCAAATTTAGCTCAGTTCTGGGTATCTTTGAAAGTCCGATACAAACTTGTTCTTACATAGTAACATGCAACTTTGAATGAGATTGTGCTGGCTTACAGCAACGTGCTATATGTTCTGAATGCCCGAATTGGGAATCTGTGTCAAAATTTTGTTAGGAATTATGTGATCCTTACTAGCTGGAAGTAAGGGTCATGGGGCATGAAGATATTTCTAGGAGTTGGAGACATACCAAGTTTAGCTCAGTTCTGGGCATCTTTGAAATACCTATACAAACTTGATCCTACATTGTAACTTGCAACTTTGAATGATAATGTGCTTGCTTACAGCAACGTGCTATATGTTCTGAATGCCCGAATTGGGAATCTGTGTCAAAACTTTGTTAGGAATTATGTGTTCCTTACTAGCCTGAAGTAAGGGAGATGGGGCATGAAGTTATTTCTAGAAGTTGAAGACATAGCAAGTTTAGCTCAGTTCTCGGCATCTTTGAAATTCCTATACAAACTTTTTCCTGCATAGTAACTTGCAACTTTGAATGAGAATGTGCTTGCTTACAGCAACGTGCCGTAAGTTCTGAATGCCCGAATTGGGAATCTGTGTCAAAACTTTGTTAGGAATTATGTGATCCTTACTAGCTGGAAGTAAGTGAGATGAGGCATGAAGTTATTTCTAGGAGTTGGATACATACCCACTTTAGCTCAGTTGTGGGCATATTTGAAATACCTATACAAACTTGTTCCTACCTAGTAACTTGCTAATTGGAATAAGAAAGTGCTTGCGTAAAGGAACGTGCTATATGTTCTGAATGCCCGAATTGGGAATCTGTGTGAAAACTTTGTTAGGAATTATGTGATCCTTACTAGCTGGAAGTAAGGGAGATGGGGCATGAAGTTATTTCTAGGAGTTGGTGACATACCAAGTTTAGCTCAGTTCTGGGCATCTTTGAAATACCTATACATACTTGGTCCTACATAGAAACTTGCAACTTTGAATGAGAATGTGCTTACTTACAGCAACGTGCTATATGTTCTGAATGCCCGAATTGGGAATCTGTGTCAAAACATTGTTAGGAATTATGTGATCCTTACTAGCTGGAAGTAAGGGAGTTGGGGCATACAGTTATTTCTAGGATTTGGACACATACCAAGTTTAGCGCAGTTCTGGGCATCTTTGAAATACCTATACAAACTTGTTCCTACATCGTAACTTGCTACTTGGAATGAGAATGTGCTTGCTTACAGCAACGTGCTATATGTTCTGAATGCCCGAATTGGGAATCTGTGTCAAAACTTTCTTAGGAATTATGTGATCCTTACTAGCTGGAAGTAAGAGAGATGAGGCATGAAGTTATTTCTAGGGGTTGGAGACATACCCACTTTAGCTCAGTTCTTTGCATCTTTGAAATACCTATACAAACTTGTTCCTACATAGTAACTTGCTACTTGGAATGAGAAAGTGCTTGCTCAAAGCAACATGCTATATGTTCTGAATGTCCGAATTGGGAATCTGTGTCAAAACTTTGTTAGGAATTATGTGATCCTTACTAGCTAGAAGTAAGGGAGATGGGGCATGAAGTTATTTCTAGGAGTTGGAGACATACCACGTTTAGCTCTGTTCTGGGCATCTTTGAAATACCTATACAAACTTGTTCGTACATAGTAACTTGCAACTTTGAATGAGAATGTGCTTGCTTACAGCAACGTGCTATATGTTCTGAATGCTCGAATTGGGAATCTATGTCAAAACTTTGTTAGGAATTATGTGATTCTTACTAGCTGGAAGTAAGGGAGATGGGGCATGAAGTTATTTCTAGGAGTTGGAAACATACCAAGTTTAGCTCACTTCTGGGCATCTTTGAAATACCTATACAAACTTGTTCCTACATAGTAACTTGAAATTTTGAATGAGAATGTGCCTACTTACAGCAACGTGCTATAGGTTCTGAATGACCGACTTGGGAATCTGTGTCAAAACTTTGTTAGGAATTATGTGATCCTTACTAGATGGAAGTAAGGGAGATGGGGCATGAAGTTATTTCTAGGAGTTGGAGACATACCAAGTTTAGCTCACTTCGGGGCATCTTTGAAATACCTATACAAACTTGTTCCTACATAGTAACTTGCAACTTTGAATGAGAATGTGCCTGCTTAGAGCAACGTGCTATATGTTCTGAATGCCCGAAGTGGAAATCTGTGTCAAAACTTCGTTATGAATTATGTGATCCTTACTAGCTGGAAGTAAGGGAGATGGGGCATGAAGTTATTTCTACGAGTTGGAGACATACCAAGTTTATCTCACTTCTGGGAATCTTTGAAATACCTATACAAACTTGTTCCTACATAGTAACTTGCTACTTGGAATGAGAAAGTGCTTGCTTACAGCAACGTGCTATATGTTCTGAATGCCCGAATTGGGAATCTGTGTCAAAACTTTGTTAGGAATTATGTGATCCTTACTAGCTGGAAGTAAGGGAGTTGGGGCATGCAGTTATTTCTAGGAGTTGGACACATATCAAGTTTAGCTCAGTTCTGGGCATCTTTGAAATACCTATACAAACTTGTTCCTACATAGTAACTTGCTACTTGGAATGAGAATGTGCTTGCTTACAGCAACGAGCTATATGTTCTGAATGCCCGAATTGGGAATCTGTGTCAAAACTTTCTTAGGAATTATGTGATCCTTACTAGCTCGAAGTAAGGGAGATGGGGCATGAAGTTATTTCTAGGAGTTGGAGACATACCCACTTCAGCTCAGTTCTTTGCATCTTTGAAATACCTATACAAACTTGTTCCTACATAGTAACTTGCTACTTGGAATGAGAAAGTGCTTGCTCAAAGCAACATGCTATATGTTCTGAATGTCCGAATTGGGAATCTGTGTCAAAATGTTGTTAGGAATTATGTGATCCTTACTAGCTGGAAGTAAGGGAGATGAGGCATGAAGTTATTTCTAGGAGTTGGACACATACCAAGTTTAGCTCATTTCTGGGCATCTTTGAAATACCTATACAAACTTGTTCCTACATAGTAACTTGCATCTTTGAATGAGAATGTGCTTGCTTACAGCAACGTGCTATATGTTCTGAATGCCCGAATTGTTAATCTGTGTCAAAACTTTTTTAGGAATTATGTGACCCTTACTAGATGGAAGTAAGGGAGTTGCGGCATGAAGTTATTTCTAGGAGTTGGAGACATACCAAGTTTAGCACAGTTCTGGGCATCTTTGAAAGTCCTATACAAACTTGTTCCTATATAGTAACTTGCAACTTTGAATGAGAATGTGCTTGCTTACAGCAACGTGCTACATGTTCTGAATGCCCGAATTGGGAATCTGTGTCAAAACTTTGTTAGAAATTATGTGATCCTTACTAGATGGAAATAAGGGAGATGGGGCATGAAGTTATTTCTAGGAGTTGGAGACATACCAAGTTTAGCTCAGTTCTGGGCATCTTTGAAATACCTATAGAAACTTGTTCCTACATAGTAACTTGCTACTTGGAATGAGAAAGTGCTTGCTTAAAGCAACGTGCTGCATGTTCTGAATGCCCGAATTGGGAATCTGTGTCAAAACTTTGTTAGGAATTATGTGATCCTTACTAGCTGGAAGTAAGGGAGATGGGGCATGAATTTATGTCTAGGAGTTGGAGACATACCCACTTTAGCTCAGTTCTTGGCATCTTTGAAATACCTATACAAACTTGTTCCTACATAGTAACTTGCATCTTTGAATGAGAATGTGATTGCTTACAGCAACGTGCTATATGATCTGAATGACCGAATTGGGAATCTGTGTCAAAACATTGTTAGGAATTATGTGATCCTTACTAGCTGGAAGTAAGGGAGTTGGGACATGATGTTATTTCCAGGAGTTGGAGACATACCCACTTTAGCTCAGATCTGGGCATCTTTGAAATACCTATACAAACTTGTTCCTACATAGTAACTTGCAACTTTGAATGAGAATGCGCTTGCTTACAACAACGTGCTATTGTTCTGAATGCCCGAATTGGGAATCTGTGTCAAAACTTTGTTAGGAATTATGTGATCCTTACTAGCTGGAAGTAAAGGAAATGGGGCATGAAGTTACTTCTAAGAGTTGGAGACATACCAAGTTTAGCTCAGTTCTGGGCATCTTTGAAAGTCCTATCGAAACTTTTTCTTACATAGTAACTTGCAACGTTGAATGAGAATTGTACTTACTTACAGCAACGTGCTACATGTTCTGAATGCCCGAATTGGGAATCTGTGTCAAAACTTTGTTAGGAATTATGTGATCCTTACTAGCTGGAAGTAAGGGAGATGGGGCATGAGGTTATTTCTAGGAGTTGGAGACATACCACTTTTAGCTCAGTTCTGGGCATCTTTGAAATACCTAAACAAACTTGTTCCTACATAGTAACTTGCAACTTTGAATGAGAATGTGCTTGCTTACAGCAACGTGCTATATGTTCTGAATGCCCGAATTGGGAATCTGTGTCAAAACTTTGTTAGGAATTATGTGATCCTTACTAGCTGGAAGTAAGGGATATGAGGCATGAAGTTATTTCTAGGACGTGGAGACATACCCACATTAGCTCAGTTCTTTGCATCTTTGAAATACCTATACAAACTTGTTCCTACATAGTAACTTGCATCTTTAAATGAGAATGTGCTTGCTTAGAGTAACGTGCTATATGTTCTGAATGCCCGAATTGGGAATCTGTGTCAAAACTTTGTTAGGAATTATGTGATCCTTACTAGCTGTAAGTAAGGGAGAAGGGGCATGAAGTTATTTCTAGGAGTTGGAGACATACCAAGTTTAGCTCAGTTCTGGGCATCTTTGAAATACCTATACAAACTTGGCCCTACATAGTAACTTGCAACTTTGAATGAGAATGTGCTTACTTACAGCAACGTGCTATATGTTCTGAATGCCCGAATTGGGAATCTGTGTCAAAATTTTGTTAGGAATTATGTGATCCTTACTAGCTGGAAGTAAGGGAGTTGTGGCATGCAGTTATTTCTAGGAGTTGGACACATACCAAGTTTAGCTCAGTTCTGTGCATCTTTGAAATACCTATACAAACTTGTTCCTACATAGTAACTTGCTGCTTGGAATGAGAATGTGCTTGCTTACAGCAACGTGCTATATGTTCTGAATGCCCGAATTGGGAATCTGTGTCAAAACTTTCTTAGGAATTATGTGATCCTTACTAGCTCGAAGTAAGGAAGATGGGGCATGAAGTTATTTCTAGGAGTTGGAGACATACGCACTTCAGCTCAGTTCTTTGCATCTTTGAAATACCTATACAAACTTGTTCCTACATAGTAACTTGCTACTTGGAATGAGAAAGTGCTTGCTCAAAGCAACATGCTATATGTTCTGAATGTCCGAATTGGGAATCTGTGTCAAAACTTTGTTAGGAATTATGTGATCCTTACTAGCTGGAAGTAAGGGAGATGGGGCATGAAGTTATTTCTAGGAGTTGGTGACAAACCCACGTTAGCTCAATTCTGGGCATCTTTGAAATACCTATAGAAACTTGTTCCTACATAGTAACTTGCAACTTTGAATGAGAATGTGCTTGCTTAAAGCAACGTGCTACATGTTCTGAATGCCCGAATTGGGAATCTGTGTGAAAACTTTGTTAGGAATTATGTGATCCTTACTAGCTGGAAGTAAGGGAGATGGGGCATGAAGTTATTTCTAGGAGTTGGTGACATACCAAGTTTAGCTCAGTTCTGGGCATCTTTGAAATACCTATACATACTTGGTCCTACATAGAAACTTGCAACTTTGAATGAGAATGTGCTTACTTACAGCAACGTGCTATATGTTCTGAATGCCCGAATTGGGAATCTGTGTCAAAACATTGTTAGGAATTATGTGATCCTTACTAGCTGGAAGTAAGGGAGTTGGGGCATACAGTTATTTCTAGGATTTGGACACATACCAAGTTTAGCGCAGTTCTGGGCATCTTTGAAATACCTATACAAACTTGTTCCTACATAGTAACTTGCTACTAGGAATGAGAAAGTGCTTGCTCAAAGCAACATGCTATATGTTCTGAATGTCCGAATTGGGAATCTGTGTCAAAACTTTGTTAGGAATTATGTGATCCTTACTAGCTAGAAGTAAGGGAGATGGGGCATGAAGTTATTTCTAGGAGTTGGAGACATACCACGTTTAGCTCTGTTCTGGGCATCTTTGAAATACCTATACAAACTTGTTCGTACATAGTAACTTGCAACTTTGAATGAGAATGTGCTTGCTTACAGCAACGTGCTATATGTTCTGAATGCTCGAATTGGGAATCTATGTCAAAACCTTGTTAGGAATTATGTGATTCTTACTAGCTGGAAGTAAGGGAGATGGGGCATGAAGTTATTTCTAGGAGTTGGAAACATACCAAGTTTAGCTCACTTCTGGGCATCTTTGAAATACCTATACAAACTTGTTCCTACATAGTAACTTGCAATTTTGAATGAGAATGTGCCTACTTACAGCAACTTGCTATAGGTTCTGAATGACCGACTTGGGAATCTGTGTCAAAACTTTGTTAGGAATTATGTGATCCTTACTAGATGGAAGTAAGGGAGATGGGGCATGAAGTTATTTCTAGGAGTTGGAGACATACCAAGTTTAGCTCACTTCGGGGCATCTTTGAAATACCTATACAAACTTGTTCCTACATAGTAACTTGCAACTTTGAATGAGAATGTGCCTGCTTAGAGCAATGTGCTATATGTTCTGAATGCCCGAAGTGGAAATCTGTGTCAAAACTTCGTTATGAATTATGTGATCCTTACTAGCTGGAAGTAAGGGAAATGGGGCATGAAGTTATTTCTACGAGTTGGAGACATACCAAGTTTATCTCACTTCTGGGAATCTTTGAAATACCTATACAAACTTGTTCCTACATAGTAACTTGCTACTTGGAATGAGAAAGTGCTTGCTTACAGCAACGTGCTATATGTTCTGAATGCCCGAATTGGGAATCTGTGTCAAAACTTTGTTAGGAATTATGTGATCCTTACTAGCTGGAAGTAAGGGAGTTGGGGCATGCAGTTATTTCTAGGAGTTGGACACATATCAAGTTTAGCTCAGTTCTGGGCATCTTTGAAATACCTATACAAACTTGTTCCTACATAGTAACTTGCTACTTGGAATGAGAATGTGCTTGCTTACAGCAACGAGCTATATGTTCTGAATGCCCGAATTGGGAATCTGTGTCAAAACTTTCTTAGGAATTATGTGATCCTTACTAGCTCGAAGTAAGGGCTATGGGGCATGAAGTTATTTCTAGGAGTTGGAGACATACCCACTTCAGCTCAGTTCTTTGCATCTTTGAAATACCTATACAAACTTGTTCCTACATAGTAACTTGCTACTTGGAATGAGAAAGTGCTTGTTCAAAGCAACATGCTATATGTTCTGAATGTCCGAATTGGGAATCTGTGTCAAAACTTTGTTAGGAATTATGTGATCCTTACTAGCTGGAATTAAGGGAGATGGGGCATGAAGTTATGTCTAGGAGTTGGAGACATACCAAGTTTAGCTCAGTTCTGGGGATCTTTGAAAGTCCTATACAAACTTGTTCCTACATAGTAACTTGCATCTTTGAATGAGAATGTGCTTGCTTACAGCAAAGTGCTATATGTTCTGAATGCCCTAATTGGGATTCTGTGTCAAAACTTTGTTAGGAAATATGTGATCCTTACAAGATGGAAGTAAGGGAGATGGGGCATGAAGTTATTTCTAGGAGTTGGAGACATACCACGTTTAGCTCAGTTCTGGGCATCATTGAAATACCTATATAAACTTGTTCCTACATAGTAACTTGCAACTTTGAATGAGAATGTGCTTGCTTACAGCAACGTGCTATATGTTCTGAATGCCCGAATTGGGAATCTGTGTCTAAATGTTGTTAGGAATTATGTGATCCTTACTAGCTGGAAGAAAGGGAGATGAGGCATGAAGTTATTTCTAGGAGTTGGAGACATACCAAGTTTAGCTCATTTCTGGGCATCTTTGAAATACCTATACAAACTTGTTCCTACATAGTAACTTGCATCTTTGAATGAGAATGTGCTTGCTTACAGCAACGTGCTATATGTTCTGAATGCCCGAATTGTTAATCGGTGTCAAAACTTTGTTAGGAATTATGTGACCCTTACTAGATGGAAGTAAGGGAGTTGCGGCATGAAGTTATTTCTAGGAGTTGGAGACATACCAAGTATAGCTCAGTTCTGGGCATCTTTGAAAGTCCTATACAAACTTGTTCCTATATAGTAACTTGCAACTTTGAATGAGAATGTGCTTGCTTACAGCAACGTGCTACATGTTCTGAATGCCCGAATTGGGAATCTGTGTCAAAACTTTGTTAGGAATTATGTGATCTTTACTAGTTGGAAGTAAGGGAGATGGGGCATGAAGTTATATCTAGGACTTGGAGACATACCAAGTTTAGCTCTGTTCTGGGCATCTTTGAAATACCTATAGAAACTTGTTCCTA
Source organism: Diceros bicornis minor (assembly GCF_020826845.1). Taxonomy (NCBI): domain Eukaryota; kingdom Metazoa; phylum Chordata; class Mammalia; order Perissodactyla; family Rhinocerotidae; genus Diceros; species Diceros bicornis. Next base: position 401,881 of record NW_026691053.1, read on the forward strand.
CATAGTAACTTGCATCTTTGAATGAGAATGTGCTTGCTTACAGCAACGTGCTATATGTTCTGAATGCCCGAATTGGGAATCTGTGTCAAAATTTGGTTAGGATTTATGTGATCCTTACTAGCTGGAAGTAAGGGAGATGGGGCATGAAGTTATTTCTAGGAGTTGGAGACATACCAAGTTTAGCTCAGTTCTGGGCATCTTTGAAATACCTATACAAACTTGGTCCTACATAGTATCTTGCAACTTTGAATGAGAATGTGCTTACTTACAGCAACGTGCTATATGATCTGAATGCCAGAATTGGGAATCTGTGTCAAAACTTTGTTAGGAATTATGTGATCCTTACTAGCTGGAAGTAAGGGAGTTGGGGCATGCAGTTATTTCTAGGAGTTGGACACATACCAAGTTTAGCTCAGTTCTGGGCATCTTTGAAATACCTATACAAACTAGTTCCTACATAGTAACTTGCTACATGGAATGAGAATGTGCTTGCTTACAGCAACGTGCTATATGTTCTGAATGCCCGAATTGGGAATCTGTGTCAAAACTTTGTTAGGAATTATGTGATCCTTACTAGCTCGAAGAAAGGGAGATGGGGCATGAAGTTATTTCTAGGAGTTGGAGACATACCCACTTCAGCTCAGTTCTTTGCATCTTTGAAATACCTATACAAACTTGTTCCTACATAGTAACTTGCTACTTGGAATGAGAAAGTGCTTGCTCAAAGCAACATGCTATATGTTCTGAATGTCCGAATTGGGAATCTGTGTCAAAACTTTGTTAGGAATTATGTGATCCTTACTAGCTGGAAGTAAGGGAGATGGGGCATGAAGTTATTTCTAGGAGTTGGAGACATACCAAGTTTAGCTCTGTTCTGGGCATCTTTGAAATACCTATACAAACTTGTTCCTACATAGTAACTTGCAACTTTGAATGAGAATGTGCTTGCTTACAGCAACGTGCTATATGTTCTAAATGCCCGAATTGGGAATCTGTGTCAAAACTTTGTTAGGAATTATGTGATCCTTACTAGATTGAAGTAAGGCAGATGTGGCATGAAGTTATTTCTAGGAGTTGGAGACATACCAAGTTTAGCTCACTTCTGGGCATCTTTGAAATACCTATACAAACTTGTTCCTACATAGTAACTTGCAACTTTGAATGAGAATGTGCCTGCTTACAGCAACGTGCTATATGTTCTGAATGCCCAAATTGAAAATCTGTGTCAAAACTTTCTTAGGAATTATGTGATCCTTACTAGCTTGAAGTAAGGGAGATGGGGCAGGAAGTTATTTCTATGAGTTGGAGACATACCCACTTTAGCTCAGTTCTTTGCATCTTTGAAATACCTATACAAACTTGTTCCTACATAGTTACTTGCTACTTGGAATGAGAAAGTTCTTGCTTAAAGCAACATGCTATATGTTCTGAATGCCCGAATTGGGAATCTGTGTCAAATCTTTGTTAGGAATTATGTGATCCTTACTAGCTGGAAGTAAGGGAGATGGGGCATCAAGTTATTTCTAGGAGTTAGAGACATACCAAGTTTAGCTCTGTTCTGGGCATCTTTGAAATACCTATACAAACTTGTTCCTACATAGTATCTTGCAACTTTGAATGAGAATGTGCTTGCTTACAGCAACGTGCTATATGTTCTGAATGCCCGAATTGGGAATCCTTGTCAAAATTTGTTAGGAATTATGTGATCCTTACTAGCTGTAAGTAAGGGAGAAGGGGCATGAAGTTATTTCTAGGAGTTGGAGACATACCAAGTTTAGCTCAGTTCTGGGCATCTTTGAAATACCTATACAAACTTGGCCCTACATAGTAACTTGCAACTTTGAATGAGAATGTGCTTACTTACAGCAACGTGCTATATGTTCTGAATGCCCGAATTGGGAATCTGTGTCAAAATTTTGTTAGGAATTATGTGATCCTTACTAGCTGGAAGTAAGGGAGTTGTGGCATGCAGTTATTTCTAGGAGTTGGACACATACCAAGTTTAGCTCAGTTCTGTGCATCTTTGAAATACCTATACAAACTTGTTCCTACATAGTAACTTGCTGCTTGGAATGAGAATGTGCTTGCTTACAGCAACGTGCTATATATTCTGAATGCCCGAATTGGGAATCTGTGTCAAAACTTTGTTAGGAATTATGTGATCCTTACTAGCTGAAAGTAAGGGAGATGGGGCATGAAGTTATTTCTAGGAGTTGGAGACATACCAAGTGTAGATCAGTTCTGGGCATCTTTGAAATACCTATACAAACTTGTTCATACATATTAACTTGAAAATTTGAATGACAATGTGCTTGCTTAAAGCAACGTGCTATATGTTCTGAATGCCCGAATTGGGAATCTGTGTCAAAACTTTGTTAGGAATTATGTGATCCTACTAGCTGGAAGTAAGGGAGATAGGGAATGAAGTTATTTCTATGAGTTGGAGACATACCCACTTTAGCTCAGTTCTGGGCATCTTTGAAATAACTATACAAATTTGTTCCTACATAGAAACTTGCAACTTTGAATGAGAATGTGCTTGCTTACAGCAACGTGCTATATGTTCTGAATGCCCGAATGGGGAATCTGTGTCAAAACTTTGTTAGGAATTATGTGATCCTTACTAGCTGGAAGTAAGGGAGATGGGGCATGAAGTTATTTCTAGGAGTTGGACACATACTCACTTTAGCTCAGTTCTGGACATCTTTGAAATACCTATAGAAACTTGTTCCTACTTAGTAACTTGCTACTTGGAATGAGAAAGTGCTTGCTTAAAGCAACGTGCTACATATTCTGAATGCCCGAATTGGGAATCTGTGTCAAAACTTTGTTAGGAATTATGTGATCCTTACTAGCTGGAAGTAAGGAAGATGGGGCATGAAGTTATTTCTAGGAGTTGGAGACATACCAAGTTTAGCTCAGTTCTGGGCATCTTTGAAATACCTATACAAACTTGTTCTTACATAGTAACTTGCAACTTTGAATGAGAATGTGCTTGCTTACAGCAACGTGCATTTTGTTCTGAATGCCCGAATTGGGAATCTGTGTCAAAACTTTTGTTAGGAATTATGTGATCCTTACTAGCTGGAAGTAAGGGAGTTGTGGCATGAAGTTATTTCTAGGAGTTGAACACTTACCAAGTTTAGCTCAGTTCTGGGCATCTTTCAAATACCTATACAAACTTGTTCCTACATAGCAACTTGGAACTTTGAATGAGAATGTGCTTGCTTACAGCAACGTGCTATATGTTCTGAATGCCAGAATTGGGAATCTCTGTGAAAACTTTGTGAGGAATTATGTGATCCTTAATAGGTGGAAGTAAGGGAGATGGGGCATGAAGTTATTTCTAGGAGTTGGAGACATACCAAGTTTAGCTCAGTTCTGGGCATCTTTGAAAGTCCTATACAAACGTGTTCCTACATAGTAACTTGCAACTTGGAATGAGAATGTGCTTGCTTACAGCAACATGCTATATGTTCTGAATGCCCGAATTGGGAATCAGTGTCACAATTTTGTTAGAAATTATGTGATCCTTACTATATGGAAGTAAGGGAGATGGGGCATGAAGTTATTTCTAGGAGTTGGAGACATACCAAGTTTAGCTCAGTTATGGGCATATTTTAAATACCTATACAGACTTCTTCGTACATAGTAACTTGCAACTTTGAATGAGAATGTGCTTGCTTACAGCAACGTGCTATATGTTCTGAATGCCCGAATTGGGAATCTGTGTCAAAACTTTGTTAGGAATTATGTGATCCTTACTAGCTGGAAGTAAGGGAGATGGGGCATGAAGTTATTTCTAGGAGTTGGAGACATACAACGTTTAGCTCAGTTCTGGGCATATTTGAAATACCTATACAGACTTCTTCGTACATAGTAACTTGCAACTTTGAATGAGAATGTGCTTGCTTACAGCAACGTGCTATATGTTCTGAATGCCCGAATTGGGAACCTGTGTCAAAACTCTGTTAGGAATGATGTGATCCTTACTAGCTGGAAGTAAGGGAGAAGGGGAATGAAGTTATTTCTAGGAGTTGGAACATACCCACATTAGCTCAGTTCTGGGCATCTTTGAAATACCTATACAAACCTGTTCGTACATAGTAACTTGCAACTTTGAATGAGAATGTGCTTGCTTACAGCAACGTGCTATATGTTCTGAATGCCCGAATGGGAATCTGTGTCAAAACTTTGTTAGGAATTATGTGATCCTTACTAGCTGGGAATAATGGAGATGGGGCATGAAGTTATTTCTAGGAGTTGGAACGTACCCACATTAACTCAGTTCTGGGCATCCTTGAAATACCTATACAAACTTGTTCCTACATAGTAACTTGCAACTTTGAATGAGAAGGTGCTTGCTTACAGCAACGTGCTATATGTTCTGAATGTCCGAATTGGGAATCTGTGTCAAAACTTTGTTAGGAATTATGTGATCCTTACCAGCTGGAAGTAAGGGAGTTGGGACATGAAGTTATTTCTAGGAGTTGGAGATTTACCCAGTTTAGCTCAGTTCTGGGCATCTTTGAAATACCTATACAAACTTGTTCCTACATAGCAACTTGGAACTTTGAATGAGAATATGCTTGCTTACAGCAACGTGCTATATGTTCTTAATGCCCGAATTGGGAATCTGTGTCAAAACTTTGTTAGGAATTATGTGATCCTTACTAGCTGGAAGTAAGGGAGATGGGGCATGAAGTTATTTCTAGGAGATGGAGACATACCAAGTGTAGCTCAGTTCTGGGCATCTTTGAAATACCTATACAAACTTGTTTTTACATAGTAACTTGCAACTTTGAATGAGAATGTGCTTGCTTACAGCAACGTGCATTATGTTCTGAATGCCCGAATTGGGAATCTGTGTCAAAACTTTTGTTAGGAATTATGTGATCCTTACTAGCTGGAAGTAAGGGAGTTGTGGCATGAAGTTATTTCTATGAGTTGAACACTTACCAAGTTTAGCTCAGTTCTGGGCATCTTTCAAATACCTATACAAACTTGTTCCTACATAGCAACTTAGAACTTTGAATGAGAATGTGCTTGCTTACAGCAACGTGCTATATGTTCTGAATGCCCGAATTGGGAATCTGTGTCAAATCTTTGTTAGGAATTATGTGATCCTTACTAGCTGGAAGTAAGGGAGATGGGGCATGAAGTAATTTCTAGGAGTTGGAGACATACCAAGTTTAGCTCAGTTCTTTGCGTCTTTGAAATAGCTATACAACCTTATTCCTACATAGTAATTTGCTACTTGGAATGAGAAAGTGCTTGCTTAAAGCAACGTGCTCTATGTTCTGAATGCCCGAATTGGGAATCTGTGTCAAAAATTTGTTTGGAATTATGTGATCCTTACTAGCTGGAAGTAAGGGAGATGGGGCATAAAGTTATTTCTAGGAGTTGGAGACATACCATGTTTAGCTCAGTTCTGGGCATCTTTGAAATACCTATACAAACTTGTTCCTACATAGGAACTTGCAACTTTGAATGAGAATGTGCTTGCTTACAGCAACGTTCTATGTGTTCTGAATGCCCGAATTGGGAATCTGTGTCAAAACTTTGTTAGGAATTATGTGATCCTTACTAGCTGGAAGTAAGGGAGTTGGGGCATCAAGTTATTTCTAGGAGTTGGACACATACCCAATTTACCTCAGTTCTGGGCATCTTTGAAATAACTATACATACTTGTTGCTACATAGTAACTTGCAACTTTGAATGAGAATGTGCTTGCTTACAGCAACGTGCTATGTGTTCTGAATTCCCGAATTGGGAATCTGTGTCAAAACTTTGTTAGGAATTATGTGATCCTCACTAGCTGGAAGTAAGGGAGATGGGGCATGAAGTTATTTCTAGGAGTTGGAGAAATACCAAGTTTAGCTCAGTTATGGGCATATTTGAAATACCTATACAGACTTCTTCGTACATAGTAACTTGCAACTTTGAATGAGAATGTGCTTGCTTACAGCAACGTGCTATATGTTCCTAATGCCCGAATTGGGAATCTGTGTCAAAACTCTGTTAGGAATGATGTGATCCTTACTAGCTGGAAGTAAGGGAGAAGGGGAATGAAGTTATTTCTAGGAGTTGGAACATACCCACATTAGCTCAGTTCTGGGCATCTTTGAAATACCTATACAAACTTGGTCCTACATAGTAACTTGCAACTTTGAATGAGAATGTGCTTGCTTACAGCAACGTGCTATATGTTCTGAATGCCCGAATGGGAATCTGTGTCAAAACTTTGTTAGGAATTATGTGATCCTTACTAGCTGGGTATAATGGAGATGGGGCATGAAGTTATTTCTATGAGTTAGAGACGTACCCACTTTAGCTCAGTTCTGGGCATCATTGAAATACCTATACAAATTTGTTCCTACATAGAAACTTGCAACTTTGAATGAGAATGTGCTTGCTTACAGCAACGTGCTATATGTTCTGAATGCCCGAATGGGGAATCTGTTTCAAAACTTTATTAGGAATTATGTGATCCTTACTAGCTGGAAGTAATGGAGTTGGGGCATGAAGTTATTTCTAGGAGTTGGACACATACCCACTTTAGCTCAGTCTGGACATCTTTGAAATACCTATAGAAACTTGTTCCTACATAGTAACTTGCTACTTGGAATGAGAAAGTGCTTGCTTAAAGCAACGTGCTACATGTTCTGAATGCCCGAATTGGGAATCTGTGTCAAAACTTTGTTAGGAATTATGTGATCCTTACTAGCTGGAAGTAAGGGAGTTGGGGCATGAAGTTATTTCTAGGAGTTGAACACTTACCAAGTTTAGCTCAGTTCTGGGCATCTTTCAAATACCTATACAAACTTGTTCTAACATAGCAACTTAGAACTTTGAATGAGAATGTGCTTGCTTACAGCAACGTGCTATATGTTCTGAATGCCCGAATTGGGAATCTGTGTCAAAACTTTGTTAGGAATTATGTGATCCTTACTAGCTGGAAGTAAGGGAGATGGGGCATGAAGTTATTTGTACGAGTTGGAGACATACCAAGTTTAGCTCAGTTCTTTGCGTCTTTGAAATAGCTATACAACCTTATTCCTACATAGTAACTTGCTACTTGGAATGAGAAAGTGCTTGCTTAAAGCAACGTGCTATATGTTCTGAATGCCCGAATTGGGAATCTGTGTCAAAACTTTGTTAGGAATTATGTCATCCTTACAAGCTGAAAGTAAGGGAGATGTGGCATGATGATATTTCTGGGAGTTGGAGACATACCAAGTTTAGCTCAGTTCTGGGTATCTTTGAAAGTCCTATACAAACTTGTTCCTACATAGTAATTTGCAACTTTGAATGAGAATGTGCTTGCTTACAGCAACGTGCTATTTGATCTGAATGCCCGAATTGGGAATCTGTGTCAAAACTTTGTGAGGAATTATGTGATCCTTACTAGCTGGAAGTAAGGGAGTTGGGGCATTAAGTTATTTCAAGGAGTTGGAGACATACCCACTTTAGCTCAGTTCTGGGCAACTTTGAAATACCTATACAAACTTGTTCCTACATAGTAACTTGCAACTTTGAATGAGAATGTGCTTGCTTACAGCAACGTGCTATATGTTCTGAATGCCCGAATTAGGAATCTGTGTCAAAACTTTGTTAGGAATTATGTGATCCTTACTAGCTGGAAGTAAGGGAGATGGGGCATGAAGTTATTTCTAGGAGTTGGAGACATACCAAGTTTAGCTCAGTTCTGGGCATCTTTTAAATACCTATACAAACTTGTTCCTACATAGTAACTTGCAACTTTGAATGAGAATGTGCTTGCTTACAGCAACGTGCTATATGATCTGAATGCCCGAATTGGGAATCTGTGTCAAAACTTTGTTAGAAATTAAGTGATCCTTACTAGATGGAAGTAAGGGAGATGGGGCATGAAGTTATTTCTAAGAGTTGGAGACATACCCAGTTTAGCTCAGTTCTGGGCATCTTTGAAATACCTATACAAACTTGTTCCTACATAGTAACTTGCAACTTTGAATGAGAATGTGCTTGCTTACAGCAACGTGCTATGTGTTCTGAATGCCCGAATTGGGAATCTGTGTCAAAACTTTGTTAGAAATTAAGTGATCCTTACTAGCTGGAAGTAAGGGAGATGGGGCATAAAGTTATTTCTAGGAGTTGGGGACATACCAAGTTTAGCTCAGTTCTGGGCATCTTTGAAATACCTATACAGACTTGTTCGTACATAGTAACTTGCAACTTTGAATGAGAATGTGCTTGCTTACAGCAACGTGCTATATGTTCTGAATGCCCGAATTGGGAATCTGTGTCAAAACTTTGTTAGGAATGATGTGATCCTTACTAGCTGGAAGTAAGGGAGATGGGGAATGAAGTTATTTCTAGGATTTGGAGACATACCATGTTTAGCTCACCTCTGGGCATCTTTGAAATACCTATACAAACTTGTTCCTACATAGTAAGTTGCAACTTTGAATGAGAATGTGCTTGCTTACAGCAACGTGCTATATGATCTGAATGCCCGAATTGGGAATCTGTGTCAAAACTTTGTTAGGAATTATGTGATCCTTACTAGCTGGAAGTAAGGGAGATGGGGCATGAAGTTATTTCTAGGAGTTGGAGACATACCAAGTTTAGCTCAGTTATGGGCATATTTGAAATACCTATACAGACTTCTTCGTACATAGTAACTTGCAACTTTGAATGAGAATGTGCTTGCTTACAGCAACGTGCTATATATTCTGAATGACTGAATTGGGAATCTGTGTCAAAACACTGTTAGGAATGATGTGATCCTTACTAGCTGGAAGTAAGGGAGAAGGGGAATGAAGTTATTTCTAGGAGTTGGAGACATACCAAGTTTAGCTCAGTTCTGGGCATCTTTGAAATACCTATACAAACTTGTTCCTACATAGTAACTTGTACCTTTGAATGAGAATGTGCTTGCTTACAGCAACGTGCTATAGGATCTGAATGCCCGAATTGGGAATCTGTGTCAAATCTTTGTTAGGAATTATGTGATCCTTACTAGCTGGAAGTAAGTGAGATGGGGCATGAAGTTATTTCTAGGAGTTGGAGATATACCAAGTTTAGCTCAGTTCTGGGCATCTTTGAAATACCTATACAAACTTGTTCCTACATAGTAACTTGCAACTTTGAATGAGAATGTGCTTGCTTACAGCAACGTGTTATGTGTTCTGAATGCCCGAATTGGGAATCTGTGTCAAAACTTTGTTAGAAATTAAGTGATCCTTACTAGATGGAAGTAAGGGAGATGGGGCATAAAGTTATTTCTAGGAGTTGGGGACATACCAAGTTTAGCTCAGTTCTGGGCATCTTTGAAATACCTATACAGACTTGTTCGTACATAGTAACTTGCAACTTTGAATGAGAATGTGCTTGCTTACAGCAACGTGCTATATGTTCTGAATGCCCGAATTGGGAATCTGTGTCAAAACTTTGTTAGGAATGATGTGATCCTTACTAGCTGGAAGTAAGGGAGATGGGGAATGAAGTTATTTCTAGGATTTGGAGACATACCATGTTTAGCTCAGCTCTGGGCATCTTTGAAATACCTATACAAACTTGTTCCTACATAGTAAATTGCAACTTTGAATGAGAATGTGCTTGCTTACAGCAACGTGCTATATGTTCTGAATGCCCGAATTGGGAATCTGTGTCAAAACTTTGTTAGAAATTATGTGATCCTTACTAGCTGGAAGTAAGGGAGATGGGGCATGAAGTTATTTCTAGGAGTTGGAGACATACAACGTTTAGCTCAGTTCTGGGCATCTTTGAAATACCAATACAAACTTGTTCCTACATAGTAACTTGCAACTTTGAATGAGAATGTGCTTGCTTACAGCAACGTGCTATATGATCTGAATGCCCGAATTGGGAATCTGTGTCAAAACTTTGTTAGGAATTATGTGATCCTTACTAGCTGGAAGTAAGGGAGATGGGGCATGAAGTTATTTCTAGGAGTTGGAGACATACCAAGTTTAGCTCAGTTATGGGCATATTTGAAATACCTATACAGACTTGTTCGTACATAGTAACTTGCAACTTTGAATGAGAATGTGCTTGCTTACAGCAACGTGCTATATGTTCTGAATGACTGAATTGGGAATCTGTGTCAAAACTCTGTTAGGAATGATGTGATCCTTACTAGCTGGAAGTAAGGGAGAAGGGGAATGAAGTTATTTCTAGGAGTTGGAGACATACAAAGTTTAGCTCAGTTCTGGGCATCTTTGAAATACCTATACAAAATTGTTCCTACATAGTAACTTGCATTTTTGAATGAGAATGTGCTTGCTTACAGCAACGTGCTATATGTTGTGAATGCCCGAATTGGGAATCTGTGTCAAAACTTTGTTAGGAATTATGTGACCCTTACCAGCTGGAAGTAAGGGAGATGATGCATGAAGTTATTTCTAGGAGTTGGAGACATACCAAGTTTAGCTCAGTTCTGCGCATCTTTGAAATACCTATACAAACTTGTTCCTACATAGTAAGTTGCAACTTTGAAAGAGAATGTGCTTGCTTACAGCAACGTGCTAAATGTTCTGAATGCTCGAATTGGGAATCTGTGTCAAAATTTTGTTAGGAATTATGTGATCCTTACTAGCTGGAAGTAAGGGAGATGGGGCATGAAGTTATTTCTAGGAGTTGGAGACATACCAAGTTTAGCTCAGTTATGGGCATCTTTGAAATAACTATACAAACTGGTTCCTACATAGTAACTTGCAACTTTGAATGAGAATGTGCTTGCTTACAGCAACGTGCTATATGTTCTGAATGCCCTAATTGGGAATCTGTGTCAAAACTTTGTTAGGAATAATGTGATCCTTACTAGCTGGAAGTAAGGGAGCTGGGGCATGAAGTTATTTCTTGGAGTTGGAGACATACCCACTTTAGCTCAGTTCTGGGCATCTTTGAAATACCTATACAAACTTGTTCCTACATAGTAACTTGCAACTTTGAAAGAGAATGTGCTTGCTTACAGCAACGTGCTATATGTTCTGAATGCCCGAATGGGAATCAGTGTCAAAACTTTGTTAGAAATAATGTGATCCTTACTAGATGGAAGTAAGTGAGATGGGGCATGAAGTTATTTCTAGGAGTTGGAGACATACCCAGTTTAGCTCAGTTCTTGACATCTTTGAAATACCTATACAAACTTGTTCCTACATAGTAACTTGCAACTTTGAATGAGAATGTGCTTGCTTACAGCAAAGTGCTAAATGTTCTGAATGCCCGAATTGGAAATCTGTGTAAAAATTTTGTTAGGAATTATGTGATCCTTACTAGCTGGAATTAAGGGAGTTGCGTCATGAAGTTATTTCTAGGAGTTGGAGACATACCCACTTTAGCTCAGTTCTGCGCATCTTTGAAATACCTATACAAACTTGTTCCTACATAGTAACTTGCAACTTTGAATGAGAATGTGCTTGCTTACAGCAACGTGCTATGTGTTCTGAATGACCGAATTGGGAATCTGTGTCAAAACTTTGTTAGGAATTATGTGATCCTTACTAGATGGAAGTCAGGGAGATGGGGCATGAAGTTATTTCTAGGAGTTGGAGACATACCAAGTTTAGCTCAGTTCTGGGCATCTTTGAAATACCTATACAGACTTGTTCGTACATAGTAACTTGCAACTTTGAATGAGAATGTGCTTGCTTACAGCAACGTGCTATATATCTGAATGCCCGAATTGGGAATCTGTGTCAAATCTTTGTTAGGAATGATGTGATCCTTACTAGCTGGAAGTAAGGGAGATGGGGAATGAAGTTATTTCTAGGAGTTGGAGACATACCAAGTTTAGTTCAGTTCTGGGCATCTTTTAAATACCTATAAAAACTTGTTCCTACATAGTAACTTGCAACTTTGAATGAGAATGTGCTTGCTTACAGCAACGTGCTATATGTTCTGAATGCCCGAATTGGGAATCTGTGTCAAAACTTTTTTAGAAATTATGTGATCCTTAGTAGCTGGAAGTAAGGGAGATGGGGCCTGATGTTATTTCTAGGAGTTGGAGACATACAACGTCTAGCTCTGTTCTGGGCATCTTTGAAATACCAATACAAACTTGTTCCTACATAGTAACTTGCAACTTTGAATGAGAATGTGCTTACTTACAGCAACGTGCTATATGATCTGAATGCCCGAATTGGGAATCTGTGTCAAAACTTTGTTAGGAATTATGTGATCCTTACTAGCTGGAAGTAAGGGAGATGGGGCATGAAGTTATTTCTAGGAGTTGGAGACATACCAAGATTAGCTCAGTTTTGGGCATCTTTGAAATATCTATACAAACTTGTTCCTACATAGTAACTTGCAACTTTGAAAGAGAATGTGCTTGCTTACAGCAACGTGCTGTATGTTCTGAATGCCCGAATTGGGAATCAGTGTCAAAACTTTGTTAGAAATAATGTGACCCTTACTAGATGGAAGTAAGTGAGATGGGGCATGAAGTAATTTCTAGGAGTTGGAGACATTCCAAGTTTAGCTCAGTTGTGGGCATCTTTGAAATACCTATACAAACTTGTTCCTACATAGTAACTTGCAACTTTGAATGAGAATGCGCTTGCTTACAGCAACGTGCTATATGTTCTGAATGCCCGAATTGTGAATCTGTGTGAAAACTTTGTTAGGATTTATGTGATCCTTACTAGCTGGAAGTAAGGGAGATGGGGCATGAAGTTTTTTCTCGGAGTTGGAGACATTCCAAGTTTAGCTCAGTTCTGGGCATCTTTGATATACCTATAAAACTTGTTCCTACATAGTAACTTGCAACTTTGAATCAGAATGTGCTTGCTTACAGCAACGTGCTATGTGTTCTGAATGCCCGAATTGGGAATCTGTGTCAAAACATTGTTAGAAATTTTGTGATCCTTACTAGATGGAAGTAAGGGAGATGGGGCATGATGTTATTTCTAGGAGTTGGAGACATACAACGTTTAGCTCAGTTCTGGGCATCTTTGAAATACCTATACAAACTTGTTCCTACATAGTAACTTGCAACTTTGAATGAGAATGTGCTTGCTTACAGCAACGTGCTAAATGTTCTGAATGCCCGAATTGGGAAACTTTGTCAAAACTTTGTTAGGTATTATGTGATCCTTAATAGCTGGAAGTAAGGGAGATGGGGCATGAAGTTATTTCTAGGAGTTGGAGACATACCAAGTTTAGCTCAGTTCTGGGCATCTTTGAAATACCTATACAAACTTATTCCTACATAATAACTTGCAACTTTGAATGAGAGTGTGCTTGCTTACAGCAACGTGCTATATGTTCTGAATGCCCGAATTGGGAATCTGTGTCAAATCTTTGTTAGGAATTATGTGATTCTTACTAGCTGGATGTAAGGGAGTTGGGGCATCAAGTTATTTCTAGGAGTTGGAGACATACCCACTTTAGTTCAGTTCTGGGCATCTTTGAAATACCTATACAAACTTGTTCCTACATAGTTACTTGCTACTTGGAATGAGAAAGTTCTTGTTTAAAGCAACATGCTATATGTTCTGAATGCCCGAATTGGGAATCTGTGTCACATCTTTGTTAGGAATTATGTGATCCTTACTACCTGGAAGTAAGGGAGATGGGGCATCACGTTATTTCTAGGAGTTAGAGACATACCAAGTTTAGCTCTGTTCTGGGCATCTTTGAAACACCTATACAAACTTGTTCCTACATACTATCTTGCAAATTTGAATGAGAATGTGCTTGCTTACAGCAACGTGCTATATGTTCTGAATGCCCGAATTGGGAATCTGTGTCAAAACGTTGTTAGGAATTATGTGATCCTTACTAGCTGGAAGTAAAGGAGATGGGGCATGAAGTTTTTTCTAGGAGTTGGAGACATACCAAGTTTAGCTCAGTTCTGGGCATATTTGAAATACCTATACAAACTTGTTCCTACCTAGTAACTTGCTACTTGGAATAAGAATGTGCTTGCTTAAAGAAAGTGCTATATGTTCTGTATGCCGGAATTGGGAATCTGTGTCAAAACTTTGTTAGGAATTATGTGATCCTTACTAGCTGGAAGTAAGGGAGATGAGGCATGAAGTTATTTCTAGGAGTTGGACACATATCAAGTTTAGCTCAGTTCTGGGCATCTTTGAAATACATATATAAACTTGTTCCTACATAGTAACTTGCATCTTTGAATGAGAATGTGCTTGCTTACAGCAACGTGCTATATGTTCTGAATGCCCGAATTGGGAATCTGTGTCAAAACTTTGTTAGGAATTATGTGATCCTTACTAGCTGGAAGTAAGGGAGTTGGGGCATGAAGTTATTTCTAGGAGTTGGAGACATACCAAGTTTAGCTCAGTTCTGGGCATCTTTGAAATTCCTAAGCAAACTTGTTCCTACATAGTAACTTGCAACTTTGAATGAGAATGTGCTTGCTTACAGCAACGTGCTACATGTTCTGAATGTCCGAATTGGGAATCTGTGTCAAAACTTTGTTAGTAATTATGTGATCTTTACTAGTTGGAAGTAAGGGAGATGGGGCATGAAGTTATTTCTAGGACTTGGAGACATACCAAGTTTAGCTCAGTTCTGGGCATCTTTGAAATACCTATAGAAACTTGTTCCTACATAGTAACTTGCATCTTTGAATGAGAATGTGCCTGCTTAGAGAAACGTGCTATATGTTCTGAATGCCCGAATTGGGAATCTGTGTCAAAACTTTGTTAGGAATTATGTGATCCTTACCAGCTGGAAGTAAGGGAGATGGGGCATGAAGTTATTTCTAAGAGTTGGAGACATACCAAGTTTAGCTCAGTTCTGGGCATCTTTGAAAATCCTATACAAACTTGTTCTTACATAGTAACATACAACATTGAATGAGAATGTGCTTGCTTACAGCAACGTGCTATATGTTCTGAATGCCCGAATTGGGAATCTGTGTCAAAACGTTGTTAGGAATTATGTGATCCTTACTAGCTGGAAGTAAGGGAGATGGGGCATGAAGTTATTTCTAGGAGTTGGAAACATACCCACTTTAGCTCAGTTCTGGGCATCTTTGAAATACCTATAGAAACATGTTCCTACATAGTAACTTGCAACTTTGAATGAGAATGTGCCTGCTTACAGCAACGTGCTATATGTTCTGAATGCCCGAATTGGGAATCTGTGTCAAAACTTTGTTAGGAATTATGTGATCCTTACTAAATGGAAGTAAGTGAGATGAGGCATGAAGTTATTTCTATGAGTTGGAGACATATCAAGTTTATCTCACTTCTGGGCATCTTTGAAATACCTATACAAACTTGTTCCTACATAGTAACTTGCTACTTGGAATGAGAATGTGCTTTCTTACAGCAACGTGCGACATGTTCTGAATGCCCGAATTGGGAATCTGTGTCAAAACTTTGTTAGGAATTATGTGATCCTTACTAGCTGGAAGTAAGGGAGATGGGGCATGAAGTTATTTCTAGGAGTTGGAGACATATCAAGTTTATCTCACTTCTGGGCATCTTTGAAATACTTATACAAACTTGTTCCTACATAGTAACTAGCAACTTTGAACGAGAATGTGCTTGCTTACAACAACGTGCTATATGTTCTGAATGCCCGAATTTGGAATCTGTGTCAAAACTTTGATAGGAATTATGTGATCCTTACTAGCTGGAAGTAAGGGAGATGAGGCATGAAGTTATTTCTAGGAATTGGAGACATGCCAAGTTTAGCTCTGTTCTGGGCATCTTTGAAATACCTTTACAAACTTGGTCCTACATAGTAACTTGCATCTTTGAATGAGAATGTGCTTACTTACAGCAACGTGCTATATGTTCTGAATGCCCTAATTGAGAATCTGTGTCAAAACTTTGTTAGGAATTATGTGATCCTTACTAGCTGGAAGTAAGGGAGATGGGGCATGAAGTTATTTCTTGGAGTTGGTGAAAAACCCTCGTTACCTCAGTTCTGGGCATCTTTGAAATACCTATAGAAACTTGTTCCTACATAGTAAATTGCAACTTTGAATGAGAATGTGCTTGCTTAAAGCAACGTGCTACATGTTCTGAATGCCCGAATTGGGAATCTGTGTGAAATCTTTGTTAGGAATTTTGTGATCCTTACTAGCTGGAAGTAAGGGAGTTGGGGCATGAAGTTATTTCTAGGAGTTGGAGACATACCAAGTTTAGCTCAGTTCTGGGCATCTTTGAAATACCTATACAAACTTGGTCCTACATAGTAACTTGCAACTTTGAATGAGAATGTGCTTACTTACAGCAACGTGCTATATGTTCTGAATGCCCTAATTGGGAATCTGTGTCAAAACTTTGTTAGGAATTATGTGATCCTTACTAGCTGGAAGTAAGGGAGTTGGGGCATACAGTTATTTCTAGGAGTTGGAGACATACCCACTTTAGCTCAGTTCTTTGCAGCTTTGAAATACCTATACAAACTTGTTCCTACATAGTAACTTGCAACTTTGAATGAGAAAGTGCTTGCTTACAGCAACGTGCTATATGTTCTCAATGCCCGAATTGGGAATCTGTGTCAAATTTTTGTTAGGAAATATGTGATCCTTACAAGCTGGAAGTAAGGGAGATGGGGCATGAAGTTATTTCTAGGACTTGGAGACATACCCACTTTAACTCAGTTCTGGGCATCTTTGAAATACCTATACAAACTTGTTCCTACATAGTAACGTGCTACTTGGAATGAGAAAGTGCTTGCTTAAAGCAACGTGCTGCATGTTCTGAATGGCCGAATTGGGAATCTGTGTCAAAACTTTGTTAGGCATTATGTGATCCTTACTAGCTGGAAGTAAGGGAGATGAGGCATGAAGTAATTTCTAGGAGTTGGAGACATACCAAATTTAACTCAGTTCTGGGCATCTTTGAAATACCTACACAAACTTGTTCCTACATAGTAACTTGCAACTTTGAATGAGAATGTGCTTGCTTAAAGCAACGTGCTATATGTTCTGAATGCCCTAATGGGAATCTGTGTCAAAACTTTGTTAGGAATTGTGTGATCCTTACCAGCTGGACGTAAGGGAGATGGGGCATGAAGTTATTTCCAGGAGTTGGAGACATACCAAGTTTATCTCAGTTCTGGGCATCTTTGAAATACCTATACAAACTTGTTCCTACATAGTAACTTGCAACGTTGAATGAGAATCTGCTTGCTTACAACAACGTGCTATATGTTCTGAATGCCCGAATTGGGAATCTATGTCATAACTCTGTTAGAAATTATGTGATCGTTACTAGCTGGAAGTAAGGGAGATGGGGCATGAAGTTATTTCTAGGAGTTGGAGATACACCCACTTTAGCTCAGTTCTAGGCATCTTTGAAATACCTATACAAACTTGTTCCTACATAGTAACTTGCTACTTTGAATGAGAAAGTGCTTGCTTAAAGCAACGTGCTACATGTTCTGAATGCCCGAATGGGGAATCTGTGTCAAAACTTTGTTAGGAATTATGTGATCCTTACTAGCTGAAGTAAGGGAGATGGGGCATGAAGTTATTTCTAGGAGTTGGAGACATACCCACTTTAGCTCAGTTCTGGGCGTCTTTGAAATACCTATAGAAACCTGTTCCTACATAGTAACTTGCTACAGGAATCAGAAAGTGCTTGCTGAAAGCAACGTGCTACATGTTCTGAATGCCCGAATTGGAAATCTGTGTCAAAACTTTGTTAGGAATTATGTGATCCTTACTAGCTGGAAGTAAGGGAGATGGGGCATGAAGTAATTTCTAGGATTTGGAGACATACCAAGTTTAGCTCAGTTCTGGGCATCTTTGAAATACCTATACAGACTTGTTCGTACATAGTAACTTGCAACTTTGAATGAGAATGAGCTTTCTTGCAGCAACGTGCTATATGTTCTGAATGCCCGAATTGGGAATCTGTGTCAAAACTTTGTTAGGAATGATGTGATCCTGACTACCTGGAAGTAAGGGAGATGGGGCATGAAGTTATTTCTAGGAGTTGGAGACATACCATGTTTAGCTCAGTTCTGGGCATCTTTGAAATACCTATACAAACTTGTTCCTACATAGTAACTTGCAACTTTGAATGAGAATGTGCTTGCTTACAGCAACGTGCTATATGTTCTGAATGCCCGAATTGGGAAACAGTGTCAAAACTTGTTAGGAATTATGTGATCCTTACTAGCTGGTAGTAAGGGAGATGGGGCATGAAGTTATTTCTAGGAGTTGGAGACATACCAAGTTTAGCTCAGTTATGGGCATCTTTGAAATATCTATACAAACTTGTTCCTACATAGTAACTTGCAACTTTGAATGAGAATGTGATTGCTTACAGCAACTTGCTATATGTTCTGAATGCCCGAATTGGGAATCTGTGTCAAAACTTTGTTAGGAATTATGTGATCCTTACTAGCTGGAAGTAAGGGATTTGGGGCATGAATTATTTCTAGGAGTTGGAGTCATACCCACTTTAGCTCAGTTCTGGGCATCTTTGAAATACCTATAGAAACTTTTTCCTACATAGTAACTTGCTACTTGAAATGAGAAAGTGCTTGCTTAAAGCAACATGCTACATGTTCTGAATGCCCGAATTGGGAATCTGTGTCCAAACTTTGTTAGGAATTATGTGATCCTTACTAGCTGGAAGTAACGGAGATGGGGCATGAAGTTATTTCTAGGAGTTGGAGACATACCAAGTTTAGCTCAGTTCTGGGCAGCTTTGAAATACCTATACAAACTTGTTCCTACATAGTATCTTGCAACTTTGAATGAGAATGTGCTTGCTTACAGCAACGTGCTATATGTTCTGAATTCCCGAATTGGGAATCTGTGTCAAATCTTTGTTACAAATTATGTGATCCTTAGTAGCTGGAAGTAAGGGAGATGGGGCATGAAGTTATTTCTAGGAGTTGGAGACATACCAAGTTTAGCTCAGTTCTGGGCATCTTTGAAATACCTATATAAACTTGTTCCTACATAGTAACTTGCAACTTTGAATGAGAATGTGATTGCTTACAGCAACGTGCTATATATTCTGAATGCCTGAATTCGGAATCTGTGTCAAAACTTTGTTAGGAATTATGTGATCCTTACTAGATGGAAGTAAGTGAGATGGGGCATGAAGTTATTTCTAGGAGTTGGAGACATACCAAGTTTAGCTCAGTTCTGGGCATCTTTGAAATACCTATAGAAACTTGTTCCTACATAGTAACTTGCTACAGGAATGAGAAAGGGCTTGCTTAAAGCAACGTGCTACATGTTCTGAATGCCCGAATTGGGAATCTGTGTCAAAACTTTGTTAGGAATTATGTGATCCTTACCAGCTGGAAGTAAAGGAGATGGGGCATGAAGTTATTTCTAGGAGTTGGAGACATACCAAGTTTAGCTCAGTTCTGGGCATCTTTGAAATACCTATACAAACTTGTTCCTACATAGTAACTTGCATCTATGAATGAGAATGTGTTTGCTTAAAGCAACGTGCTATATGTTCTGAATTCCCGAATTGGGAATCTGTGTCAAAAATTTGTTAGGAATTATGTGATCCTTACTAGCTGGAATTAAGGGAGTTGGGGCATGAAGTTATTTCTAGGAGTTGGAGACATACCCACTTTAGCTCAGTTCTGGACATCTTTGAAATACCTATACAAACTTGTTCCTACATAGTAACTTGCAACTTTGAATGAGAAAGTGCTTGCTTACAGCAACGTGCTATATGTTCTGAATGCCCGAATTGGGAATCTGTGTCAAAACTTTGTTAGGAATTATGTGATCCTTACTAGCTAGAAGCAAGGGAGATGGAGCATGAAGTTATTTCTAGGAGCTGGAGACATACCAAGTTTAGCTCAGTTCTAGGCATCTTTGACAGTCCTATACAAACTTGTTCCTACATAGTAACTTGCACTTTGAATGAGAAGGTGCTTGCTTACAGCAACGTGCTATATGTTCTAAATGCGCGAATTGGGAATCTGTGTCAAAAGTTTGTTAGAAATTATGTGATCCTTACTAGCTGGAAGTAAGGAACCTGCGGCATGAAGTTATTTCTAGGAGTTGGACACATACCAAGTTTAGCTCAGTTCTGGGCATCTTTGAAATACCTATACAAACTTGTTCCTACATAGTAACTTGCAACTTTGAATGAGAATGTGCTTGCTCACAGCAACGTGCTATAAGTTCTGAATACCAGAATTGGGAATCTGTGTCAAAACTTTGTTAGGAATTATGTGATCCTTACTACCAGGAAGTAAGGGAGTTGGGACATGAAGTTATTTCTAGGAGTTGGAGACATACCAAGTTTAGCTCAGTTCTGGGCATCTTTGCAATACCTATACAAACTTGTTCCTACATAGTAACTTGCAACTTTGAATGAGAATGTGCTTGCTTACAGCAACGTGCTATATGTTCTGAATGCCCGAATTGGGAATCTGTGTCAAAACTTTGTCAGGAATTATGTGATCCTTACTAGCTGGAAGTAAGGGAGATGGGGCATGAAGTTATTTCTAGGAGTTGGAGAGATACAAAGTTTAGCTCAGTTCTGGGCATCTTTGAAATACCTATACAAACTTGTTCCTACATAGTAACTTGCAACTTTGAATGAGAATGTGCTTGCTTACAGCAACGTGTTATATGTTCTGAATGCCTGAATTCGGAACCTGTGTCAAAACTTTGTTAGGAATTATGGGATCCTTACTAACTGGAAGTAAGGGAGATGGGGCATGAAGTTATTTTTAGGAGTTGGAGACATACCAAGTTTAGCTCCGTTCTAGGCATATTTGAAATACCTATACAAACTTGTTCCTACATAGTAACTTGCAACTTTAAATGAGATTGTGCTTGCTTACAGCAACGTGCTATATGTTCTGAATTCCCGAATTGGGAATCTGTGTCAAAACTTTGTTAGGAATTATGTGCTCCTTACTAGCTGGAAGTAAGGGAGATGTGGCATGAAGTTATTTCTAGGAGTTGGAGACATACCAAGTTTAGCTCAGTTCAGGGCATCTTTGAAATACCTATGCAAACTTGTTCTTACATAGTAACTTGCAACTTTGAACGAGAATGTGCTTGCTTACAGCAACGTGCTATATGTTCTGAATGCCAGAATTGGGAATCTGTGTCAAAACTTTGTTAGGAATTATGTGATCCTTACTAGCTGGAAGTAAGGGAGATAGGGCATGAAGTTACTTCTAGGAGTTGGAGTCATACAACGATTAGCTCAGTTCTGGGCATCTTTGAAATACCTATACAAACTTGTTCCTTCATAGTAACTTGCCACTTTGAATGAGAATGTACTTGCTTCGAGCAACGTGCTATATGTTCTGAATGCACGAATTGGGAATCTGTGTCAAAACTTTGTTAAGAATTATGTGATCCTTACTAGATGGAAGTAAGGGAGATGGAGCATGAAGGTATTTCTAGGAGTTGGAGACATACTCACTTTAGCTCAGTTCTGGGCATCTTTGAAATACCTATAGTAACTTCTTCCTACATAGTAACTTGCTACTTGAAATGAGAAAGTGCTTGCTTAAAACAACGTGCTACATGTTCTGAATGCCCGAATTGGGAATCTGTGTCAAAACTTTGTTAGGAATTATGTGATCCTTACTAGCTGGAAGTAAGGGAGGTGGGGCATGAAGTTATTTCTAGGAGTTGGAGATATACCAAGTTTAGCTCAGTTTTGGGCATCTTTGAAATACCTATACAAACTTGTTCCTACATAGTAACTTGCAACTTTGAATGAGAATGTGCTTGCTTACAGCAACGTGGTAAATGTTCTGAAAGACCGAATTGGGAATCTGTGTCAAAACTTTGTTAGGAATTATGTGATCCTTACTAGATGGAAGTAAGGGAGATGGGGCATGAAGTTATTTTTAGGCGTTGGAGACATACAACCTTTAGTTCAGTTCTGGGCATCTTTGAAATACCTATACAAACTTGTTCCTACATAGTAACTTGCCACTTTGAATGAGAATGTGCTTACTTACAGCAACGTGCTATATGTTCTGAATGCCCGAATTGGGAATCTGTGTCAAAACTTTGTTAGGAATTATGTGATCCTTACTAGCTGGAAGTAAGGGAGATGGGGCATGAAGTTATTTCTCGGAGTTGGAGACATACAATGTTTAGCTCAGTTCTGGGCATCTTTGAAATACCTATACAAACTTGTTCCTACATAGTAACTTGCAACTTTGAATGAGAATGTGCTTGCTTACAGCAACGTGCTATATGTTCTGAATGCCCGAATTGGGAATCTGTGTCAAAACTTTGTTAGGCATTATGTGATCCTTACTAGCTGGAAGTAAGGGAGATGGGGCATGAAGTTATTTCTAGGAGTTGGAGACATACCCACTTTAGCTCAGTTCTGGGCATCTTTGAAATACCTATAGAAACTTCTACCTACATAGTAACTTGCTACTTGGAATGAGAAAGTGCTTGCTTAAAGCAACGTGCTACATGTTCTGAATACCCGAATTGGGTATCTGTGTCAAAACTTTGTTAGGAATTATGTGATCCTTACTAGCTGGAAGTATGGGAGATGGGACATGAAGATATTTCTAGGAGTTGGAGACATACCCACTTTAGCTCAGTTCTGGGCATCTTTGTAATACCTATACAAACTTGTTCCTACATAGTAACTTGCCACTTTGAATGAGAATGTGCTTGCTTACAGCAACGTGCTATATGTTCTGAATTCCCGAATTGGGAAACTGTGTCAAAACTTTGTTAGGAATTATGTGATCCTTACTAGCTGGAAGTAAGGGAGATGGGTCATGAAGTTATTTCTAGGAGTTGGAGACATACCCACATTAGCTCAGTTCTGGGCATCTTTGAAATACCTAAAGAAACTTCTTCCTACATAGTAACTTGCAACTTGGAATGAGAAAGTGCTTGCTTAAAGCAACGTGCTACATGATCTGAATGCCCGAATTGAGAATCTGTGTCAAAACTTTTTTAGGAATTATGTGATCCTTACTAGCTGGAAGTAAAGGAGGTGGGGCATGAAGTTATTTCTAGGAGTTGGAGAGATACCAAGTTTAGCTCAGTTCTGGGCATCTTTGAAATACCTATACAAACTTGTTCCTACATAGTAACTGGCAACTTTGAATGAGAATGTGCTTGCTTACAGCAACGTGCTACATGTTCTGAATGCCCGAATTGGGAATCTGTGTCAAAACTTTGTTAGGAATATGTGATCCTTACCAGCTGGAAGTATGGGAGATGGGTATGAAAATATTTCTAGGAGTTGGAGACATACCCACTTTAGCTCAGTTCTGGGCATCTTTGAAATACCTATACAAACTTGTTCCTACAGAGTAAATTGCCACTTTGAATGAGAATGTGCTTGCTTACAGCAACGTGCTATATGTTCGGAATGCACGAATTGGGAATCTGTGTCAAAACTTTGTTAGGAATTTTGTGATCCTCACTAGATGGAAGTAAGGGAGATGGGGCATGAAGTTATTTCTAGGAGTTGGAGACATACCCACTTTAGCTCAGTTCTGGGCATCTTTGAAATACGTATAGAAACTTCTTCCTACATAGTAACTTGCTACTTGGAGTGAGTAAGTGCTTGCTTACAGCAACGTGCTACATGTTCTGAATGCCCGAATTGGGAATCTGTGTCAAAACTTTGTTAGGAATTATGTGATCCTTACTAGCTGGAAGTAAGGGAGATGGGGCATGAAGTTATTTCTAGGAGTTGGAGACATACCAATTTAGCTCAGTTCTGGGCATCTTTGAAATACCTATACAAACTTGTTCCTACATAGTAACTGGCAACTTTGAATGAGAATGTGCTTGCTTACAGCAACGTGCTATATGTTCTGAATGCCCGAATTGGGAATCTGTGTCAAAAATTTGTTAGAAATTATGTGATCCTTACTAGATGGAAGTAAGGGAGATGGGTCATGAAGTTATTTGTAGGAGTTGGAGACATACAACGTTTAGCTCAGTTCTGGGCTTCTTTGAAATACCTATACAAACTTGTTCCTACATAGTAACTTGCAACTTTGAATGAGAATGTGCTTGCTTACAGCAACGTGCTACATGTTCTGAATGCCCGAATTGGGAATCTTTGTCAAAATTTTTGTTAGGAATTATGAGATCCTTACTAGCTGGAAGTAAGGGAGATGGGGCATGAAGTTATTTCTAGGAGTTGGAGACATACCAAGTTTAGCTCAGTTCTGGGCATCTTTGAAATACCTAAACAAACTTGTTCCTACATAGTAACTTGCAACTTTGAATGAGAATGTGCTTGCTTAGAGCAACGTGCTATATGTTCTGAATGCCCGAATTGGGAATAGGTGTCAAACCTTTTATGAATTATGTGATCCTTACTAGCAGGAAGTAAGGGAGATGGGGCATGTAGTTATTTCTATGAGTTGGAGACATACCCACTTTAGCTCAGTTCTGGGCATCTTTGAAATACCTATAGAAATTTCTTCCTACATATTAACTTGCTACTTGGAATGAGAATGTGCTTGCTTAAAGCAACGTGCTACATGTTCTGAATGCCCGAATTGGGAATCTGTGTCAAACCATTGTTAGGAATTATGTGATCCTTACTGGCTGGAAGTATGGGAGATGGGGTATGAAGATATTTCTAGGAGTGGGAGACATACCCACTTTAGCTCATTTCTGGGCATCTTTGAAATACCTATACAAACTTGTACCTACATAGTAACTTGCCACTTTGAATGAGAATGTGCTTGCTTACAGCAACGTGCTATATGACTGAAAGCCCGAATTGGGAATCTGTGTCAAAACTTTGTTAGGAATTATGTGATCCTTACTAGATGGAAGTAAGGGAGATGGGGCATGAAGTTATTTCTAGGAGTTGGAGACATACGCACTTTCGCTCAGTTCTGGGTATCCTTGAAATACCTATAGAAATTTCTTCCTACATAGTAACTTGCTCCTTGGAATGAGAAAGTGCTTGCTTAAAGCAACGTGCTACATGTTCTGAATGCATGAATTGGGAATCTGTGTCAAAACTTTGTTAGGAATTATGTGATCCATAATAGCTGCAAATAAGGGAGATGGGGCATGAAGTTATTTCCAGGAGTTGGAGACATACCAAGTTTAGCTCAGTTCTGGGCATCTTTGAAATACCTATACAAACTTGTTCCGACATAGTAACTTGCAACTTTGAATGAGAATGTGCTTGCTTACAGCAACGTGCTATATGTTCTGAATGCCCGAATTGGGAATCTGTGTCAAAACTTTGTTAGAAATTATGTGATCCTTACTAGCTGGAAGTAAGGGAGATGGGGCACGAAATTATTTCTAGGAGTTGGAGACATACCAAGTTTAGCTCAGTTCTGGGCATCTTTGAAATACCTATACAAACTTGTTCCTACATAGTAACCTGCAACTTTGAATGAGAATGTGCTTGTTTAGAGCAACGTGCTATATGCTCTGAATGCCCGAATTGGGAATCTGTGTCAAAACTTTGTTAGGAATTATGTAATCCTTACTAGCTGGAAGTAAGGGAAATGGGGCATGAAGTTATTTCTAGGAGTTGGAGACATACAACGTTTAGCTCAGTTCTGGGCATCTTTGAATTACCTATACAAACTAGTTCCTACATAGTAACTGGCAACTTTGTATGAGAATGTGCTTTGTTACAGCAACGTGCTATATGTTCTGAATGCCCGAATTGGGAATCTGTGTCAAAACTTTGTTAGGAATTATGTGATCCTTACTAGCTGGAAGTAAGGGAGATGGGGCATGAAGTTATTTCTAGGAGTTGGAGCCATACCAAGTTTAGCTCAGTTCTGGGCATCTTTGAAATTCCTATACAAACTTGTTCCTACATAGTAACTTGTCACTTTGAATGAGAATGTGCTTGCTTACAGCAACATGCTATATGTTCTGAATGCCCGAATTGGGAATCTGTGTCAAAACTTTGTTAGGAATTATGTGATCCTTACAAGCTGGAAGTAAGGGAGTTGGGGCATGAAGTTATTTCTAGAGGTTGGAGACATACCAAGTTTAGCTCAGTTCTGGGCATCTTTGAAATACCTATACAAACTTGTTCCTACATAGTAACTTGCCACTTTGAATGAGAATGTGCTTGCTTACAGCAACGTGCTATATGTTCTGAATGCCCGAATTGGGAATCTGTGTCAAAACTTTGTTAGGAATTATGTGAACCTTACTAGCTGGAAGTAAGGGAGATGGGGCATGAAGTTATTTCTAGGAGTTGGAGACATACCCACTTTAGCTGAGTTGTGGGCATCTTTGAAATACCTATAGAAATTTCTTCCTACATATTAACTTGCTACTTGGAATGAGAATGTGCTTGCTTAAAGCAACGTGCTACATGTTCTGAATGCCGGAATTGGGAATCTGTGTCAAAACTTTGTTAGAAATTATGTGATCCTTACTAGATAGAAGTAAGGGAGATGGGGCATGAAGTTATTTGTAGGAGTTGGAGACATACAACCTTTAGTTCAGTTCTGGGCAGCTTTGAAATACCTATACAAACTTGGTCCTACATAGTAACTTGCAACTTTGAATGAGAAAGTGCTTGCTTACAGCAACGTGCTACATGTTCTACATGCCCGAATTGGGAATCTGTGTGAAAAATTTTGTTAGGAATTATGTGATCCTTACTAGCTGGAAGTAAGAGAGATGGGGCATGAAGTTATTTCTAGGAGTTGGAGACATACCTAGTTTAGCTCAGTTCTGGGTATCTTTGAAACACCTATACAAACTTGTTCCTACATAGTAACTTGCAACTTTGAATGAGAATGTGCTTGCTTACAGCAACGTGCTCTATGTTCTGAATGCCCGAATTGGGAATCTGTGTCAAAACTTTGTTAGGAATTATGTGATCCTTACTAGCTGGAAGTAAGGGAGATGGGGCATGAAGTTATTTCTAGGAGTTGGAGAAATACCAATTTTAGCTCAGTTCTTGGTATCTTTGAAATACCTATACAAACTTGTTCCTACATAGTAACTTGCAACTTTGAATGAGAATGTGCTTGCTTACAGCAACGTGCTATATGTTCTGAATGCCCGAATTGGGAATCTGTGTCAAAACTTTGTTAGGAATTATGTGATCCTTACTAGCTGGAAGTAAGGGAGATGGGGCATGAAGTTATTTCTAGGAGTTGGAGACATACCAAGTTTAGCTCAGTTCTGGGCATCTTTGAAATACCTGTACAAACTTATTCCTACATAGTAACTTGCAACTTTGAATGAGAATGTGCTTGCTTACAGCAACGTGCTATATGTTCTGAATGCCCGAATTGGGAATCTGTGTCAAAAATTTGTTAGAAATTATGTGATCCTTACTAGATGGAAGTAAGGGAGATGGGGCATGAAGTTATTTGTAGGAGTTGGAGACATACAACGTTTAGCTCAGTTCTGGGCTTCTTTGAAATACCTATACAAACTTGTTCCTACATAGTAACTTGCAACTTTGAATGAGAATGTGCTTGCTTACAGCAACGTGCTACATGTTCTGAATGCCTGAATTGGGAATCTTTGTCAAAATTTTTGTTAGGAATTATGAGATCCTTACTAGCTGGAAGTAAGGGAGATGGGGCATGAAGTTATTTCTAGGAGTTGGAGACATACCAAGTTTAGCTCAGTTCTGGGCATCTTTGAAATACCTAAACAAACTTGTTCCTACATAGTAACTTGCAACTTTGAATGAGAATGTGCTTGCTTAGAGCAACGTGCTATATGTTCTGAATGCCCGAATTGGGAATAGGTGTCAAAACTTTTTACGAATTATGTGATCCTTACTAGCAGGAAGTAAGGGAGATGGGGCATGTAGTTATTTCTATGAGTTGGAGACATACCCAATTTAGCTCAGTTCTGGGCATCTTTGAAATACCTATAGAAATTTCTTCCTACATATTAACTTGCTACTTGGAATGAGAATGTGCTTGCTTAAAGCAACGTGCTACATGTTCTGAATGCCCGAATTGGGAATCTGTGTCAAAACATTGTTAGGAATTATGTGATCCTTACTGGCTGGAAGTATGGGAGATGGGGTATGAAGATATTTCTAGGAGTGGGAGACATACCCACTTTAGCTCATTTCTGGGCATCTTTGAAATACCTATACAAACTTGTACCTACATAGTAACTTGCCACTTTGAATGAGAATGTGCTTGCTTACAGCAACGTGCTATATGTTCTGAAAGCCCGAATTGGGAATCTGTGTCAAAACTTTGTTAGGAATTATGTGATCCTTACTAGATGGAAGTAAGGGAGATGGGGCATGAAGTTATTTCTAGGAGTTGGAGACATACGCACTTTCGCTCAGTTCTGGGTATCCTTGAAATACCTATAGAAATTTCTTCCTACATAGTAACTTGCTCCTTGGAATGAGAAAGTGCTTGCTTAAAGCAACGTGCTACATGTTCTGAATGCACGAATTGGGAATCTGTGTCAAAACTTTGTTAGGAATTATGTGATCCATAATAGCTGCAAATAAGGGAGATGGGGCATGAAGTTATTTCCAGGAGTTGGAGACATACCTAGTTTAGCTCAGTTCTGGGCATCTTTGAAATACCTATACAAACTTGTTCCGACATAGTAACTTGCAACTTTGAATGAGAATGTGCTTGCTTACAGCAACGTGCTATATGTTCTGAATGCCCGAATTGGGAATCTGTGTCAAAACTTTGTTAGAAATTATGTGATCCTTACTAGCTGGAAGTAAGGGAGATGGGGCACGAAATTATTTCTAGGAGTTGGAGACATACCAAGTTTAGCTCAGTTCTGGGCATCTTTGAAATACCTATACAAACTTGTTCCTACATAGTAACCTGCAACTTTGAATGAGAATGTGCTTGCTTAGAGCAACGTGCTATATGCTCTGAATGCCCGAATGGGAATCTGTGTCAAAACTTTGTTAGGAATTATGTAATCCTTACTAGCTGGAAGTAAGGGAAATGGGGCATGAAGTTATTTCTAGGAGTTGGAGACATACAACGTTTAGCTCAGTTCTGGGCATCTTTGAAATACCTATACAAACTAGTTCCTACATAGTAACTGGCAACTTTGTATGAGAATGTGCTTTGTTACAGCAACGTGCTATATGTTCTGAATGCCCGAATAGGGAATCTGTGTCAAAACTTTGTTAGGAATTATGTGATCCTTACTAGCTGGAAGTAAGGGAGATGGGGCATGAAGTTATTTCTAGGAGTTGGAGCCATACCAAGTTTAGCTCAGTTCTGGGCATCTTTGAAATTCCTATACAAACTTGTTCCTACATAGTAACTTGTCACTTTGAATGAGAATGTGCCTGCTTACAGCAACATGCTATATGTTCTGAATGCCCGAATTAGGAATCTGTGTCAAAACTTTGTTAGGAATTATGTGATCCTTACTAGCTGGAAGTAAGGGAGATGGGGCATGAAGTTATTTCTAGGAGTTGGAGACATACCCACTTTAGCTGAGTTGTGGGCATCTTTGAAATACCTATAGAAATTTCTTCCTACATATTAACTTGCTACTTGGAATGAGAATGTGCTTGCTTAAAGCAACGTGCTACATGTTCTGAATGCCAGAATTGGGAATCTGTGTCAAAACTTTGTTAGGAATTATGTGATCCTTACTAGCTGGAAGTATGGGAGATGGGGTATGAAGATATTTCTAGGAGTTGGAGACATACCCACTTTAGCTCAGTTCTGGGCATCTTTGAAATACCTATACAAACTTGTTCCTACATAGTAACTTGAAAATTTGAATGAGAATGTGCTTGCTTACAGCAACGTGCTGTATGTTCTAAATGCCCGAATGGGAAATTGTGTCAAAACTTTGTTAGAAATTATGTGATCCTTACTAGATAGAAGTAAGGGAGATGGGGCATGAAGTTATTTGTAGGAGTTGGAGACATACAACCTTTAGTTCAGTTCTGGGCATCTTTGAAATACCTATACAAACTTGGTCCTACATAGTAACTTGCAACTGTGAATGAGAATGTGCTTGCTTACAGCAACGTGCTACATGTTCTACATGCCCGAATTGGGAATCTGTGTGAAAAATTTTGTTAGGAATTATGTTATCCTTACTAGCTGGAAGTAAGAGAGATGGGACATGAAGTTATTTCTAGGAGTTGGAGACATAACAAGTTTAGCTCAGTTCTGGGTATCTTTGAAACACCTATACAAACTTGTTCCTACATAGTAACTTGCAACTTTGAATGAGAATGTGCTTGCTTACAACAACGTGCTATATGTTCTGAATGCCCGAATTGGGAATCTGTGTCAAAACTTTGTTAGGAATTATGTGATCCTTGCTAGCTGGAAGTAAGGGAGATGGGGCATGAAGTTATTTCTAGGAGTTGGAGAAATACCAATTTTAGCTCAGTTCTTGGTATCTTTGAAATACCTATACAAACTTGTTCCTACATAGTAACTTGCAACTTTGAATGAGAATGTGCTTGCTTACAGCAACGTGCTATATGTTCTGAATGCCCGAATTGGGAATCTGTGTCAAAACTTTGTTAGGAATTATGTGATCCTTACTAGCTGGAAGTAAGGGAGATGGGGCATGAAGTTATTTCTAGGAGGTGGAGACATACCAAGTTTAGCTCAGTTCTGGGCATCTTTGAAATACCTGTACAAACTTATTCCTACATAGTAACTTGCAACTTTGAATGAGAATGTGCTTGCTTACAGCAACGTGCTATATGTTCTGAATGCCCGAATTGGGAATCTGTGTCAAAAATTTGTTAGAAATTATGTGATCCTTACTAGATGGAAGTAAGGGAGATGGGGCATGAAGTTATTTGTAGGAGTTGGAGACATACAACGTTTAGCTCAGTTCTGGGCTTCTTTGAAATACCTATACAAACTTGTTCCTACATAGTAACTTGCCACTTTGAATGAGAATGTGCTTGCTTACAGCAACGTGCTATATGTTCTGAATGCCCGAATTGGGAATCGGTGTCAAAACTTTGTTAGGAATTATGTGACCCTTACTAGATGGAAGTAAGGGAGATGGGGCATGAAGTTATTTCTAGGAGTTGGAGACATACCCACTTTAGCTCAGTTCTGGGCATCTTTGAAATCCCTTACAAACTTGTTCCTACATAGTAACTTGCAACTTTGAATGAGAATGTGCTTGCTTACAGCAACATGCTATATGTTCTGAATGCACGAATTGGGAATCTGTGTCAATACTTTGTTAGGAATTATGTGATCCTTACTAGCTGGAAGTAAGGGAGATGGGGCATGATGTTATTACTAGGAGTTGGAGACATACAACGTTTAGCTCAGTTCTGGGCTTCTTTGAAATACCTATACAAACTTGTTCCTACATAGTAACTTGCAACTTTGAATGAGAATGTGCTTGCTTACAGCAACGTGCTACATGTTCTGAATGCCTGAATTGGGAATCTTTGTCAAAATTTTTGTTAGGAATTATGAGATCCTTACTAGCTGGAAGTAAGGGAGATGGGGCATGAAGTTATTTCTAGGAGTTGGAGACATACCAAGTTTAGCTCAGTTCTGGGCATCTTTGAAATACCTAAACAAACTTGTTCCTACATAGTAACTTGCAACTTTGAATGAGAATGTGCTTGCTTAGAGCAACGTGCTATATGTTCTGAATGCCCGAATTGGGAATAGGTGTCAAAACTTTTTACGAATTATGTGATCCTTACTAGCAGGAAGTAAGGGAGATGGGGCATGTAGTTATTTCTATGAGTTGGAGACATACCCAATTTAGCTCAGTTCTGGGCATCTTTGAAATACCTATAGAAATTTCTTCCTACATATTAACTTGCTACTTGGAATGAGAATGTGCTTGCTTAAAGCAACGTGCTACATGTTCTGAATGCCCGAATTGGGAATCTGTGTCAAAACATTGTTAGGAATTATGTGATCCTTACTGGCTGGAAGTATGGGAGATGGGGTATGAAGATATTTCTAGGAGTGGGAGACATACCCACTTTAGCTCATTTCTGGGCATCTTTGAAATACCTATACAAACTTGTACCTACATAGTAACTTGCCACTTTGAATGAGAATGTGCTTGCTTACAGCAACGTGCTATATGTTCTGAAAGCCCGAATTGGGAATCTGTGTCAAAACTTTGTTAGGAATTATGTGATCCTTACTAGATGGAAGTAAGGGAGATGGGGCATGAAGTTATTTCTAGGAGTTGGAGACATACGCACTTTCGCTCAGTTCTGGGTATCCTTGAAATACCTATAGAAATTTCTTCCTACATAGTAACTTGCTCCTTGGAATGAGAAAGTGCTTGCTTAAAGCAACGTGCTACATGTTCTGAATGCACGAATTGGGAATCTGTGTCAAAACTTTGTTAGGAATTATGTGATCCATAATAGCTGCAAATAAGGGAGATGGGGCATGAAGTTATTTCCAGGAGTTGGAGACATACCAAGTTTAGCTCAGTTCTGGGCATCTTTGAAATACCTATACAAACTTGTTCCGACATAGTAACTTGCAACTTTGAATGAGAATGTGCTTGCTTACAGCAACGTGCTATATGTTCTGAATGCCCGAATTGGGAATCTGTGTCAAAACTTTGTTAGAAATTATGTGATCCTTACTAGCTGGAAGTAAGGGAGATGGGGCACGAAATTATTTCTAGGAGTTGGAGACATACCAAGTTTAGCTCAGTTCTGGGCATCTTTGAAATACCTATACAAACTTGTTCCTACATAGTAACCTGCAACTTTGAATGAGAATGTGCTTGCTTAGAGCAACGTGCTATATGCTCTGAATGCCCGAATTGGGAATCTGTGTCAAAACTTTGTTAGGAATTATGTAATCCTTACTAGCTGGAAGTAAGGGAAATGGGGCATGAAGTTATTTCTAGGAGTTGGAGACATACAACGTTTAGCTCAGTTCTGGGCATCTTTGAAATACCTATACAAACTAGTTCCTACATAGTAACTGGCAACTTTGTATGAGAATGTGCTTTGTTACAGCAACGTGCTATATGTTCTGAATGCCCGAATAGGGAATCTGTGTCAAAACTTTGTTAGGAATTATGTGATCCTTACTAGCTGGAAGTAAGGGAGATGGGGCATGAAGTTATTTCTAGGAGTTGGAGCCATACCAAGTTTAGCTCAGTTCTGGGCATCTTTGAAATTCCTATACAAACTTGTACCTACATAGTAACTTGTCACTTTGAATGAGAATGTGCTTGCTTACAGCAACATGCTATATGTTCTGAATGCCCGAATTAGGAATCTGTGTCAAAACTTTGTTAGGAATTATGTGATCCTTACTAGCTGGAAGTAAGGGAGATGGGGCATGAAGTTATTTCTAGGAGTTGGAGACATACCCACTTTAGCTGAGTTAAGGGCATCTTTGAAATACCTATAGAAATTTCTTCCTACATATTAACTTGCTACTTGGAATGAGAATGTGCTTGCTTAAAGCAACGTGCTACATGTTCTGAATGCCAGAATTGGGAATCTGTGTCAAAACTTTGTTAGGAATTATGTGATCCTTACTAGCTGGAAGTATGGGAGATGGGGTATGAAAATATTTCTAGGAGTTGGAGACATACCCACTTTAGCTCAGTTCTGGGCATCTTTGAAATACCTATACAAACTTGTTCCTACATAGTAACTTGAAACTTTGAATGAGAATGTGCTTGCTTACAGCAACGTGCTGTATGTTCTAAATGCCCGAATTGGGAATCTGTGTCAAAACTTTGTTAGAAATTATGTGATCCTTACTAGATAGAAGTAAGGGAGATGGGGCATGAAGTTATTTGTAGGAGTTGGAGACATACAACCTTTAGTTCAGTTCTGGGCATCTTTGAAATACCTATACAAACTTGGTCCTACATAGTAACTTGCAACTTTGAATGAGAATGTGCTTGCTTACAGCAACGTGCTACATGTTCTACATGCCCGAATTGGGAATCTGTGTGAAAAATTTTGTTAGGAATTATGTTATCCTTACTAGCTGGAAGTAAGAGAGATGGGACATGAAGTTATTTCTAGGAGTTGGAGACATAACAAGTTTAGCTCAGTTCTGGGTATCTTTGAAACACCTATACAAACTTGTTCCTACATAGTAACTTGCAACTTTGAATGAGAATGTGCTTGCTTACAACAACGTGCTATATGTTCTGAATGCCCGAATTGGGAATCTGTGTCAAAACTTTGTTAGGAATTATGTGATCCTTGCTAGCTGGAAGTAAGGGAGATGGGGCATGAAGTTATTTCTAGGAGTTGGAGAAATACCAATTTTAGCTCAGTTCTTGGTATCTTTGAAATACCTATACAAACTTGTTCCTACATAGTAACTTGCAACTTTGAATGAGAATGTGCTTGCTTACAGCAACGTGCTATATGTTCTGAATGCCCGAATTGGGAATCTGTGTCAAAACTTTGTTAGGAATTATGTGATCCTTACTAGCTGGAAGTAAGGGAGATGGGGCATGAAGTTATTTCCAGGAGTTGGAGACATACCAAGTTTAGCTCAGTTCTGGGCATCTTTGAAATACCTGTACAAACTTATTCCTACATAGTAACTTGCAACTTTGAATGAGAATGTGCTTGCTTACAGCAACGTGCTATATGTTCTGAATGCCCGAATTGGGAATCTGTGTCAAAAATTTGTTAGAAATTATGTGATCCTTACTAGATAGAAGTAAGGGAGATGGGGCATGAAGTTATTTGTAGGAGTTGGAGACATACAACGTTTAGCTCAGTTCTGGGCTTCTTTGAAATACCTATACAAACTTGTTCCTACATAGTAACTTGCAACTTTGAATGAGAATGTGCTTGCTTACAGCAACGTGCTACATGTTCTGAATGCCCGAATTGGGAATATTTGTCAAAATTTTTGTTAGGAATTATGAGATCCTTACTAGCTGAAGTAAGGGAGATGGGGCATGAAGTTATTTCTAGGAGTTGGAGACATACCAAGTTTAGCTCAGTTCTGGGCATCTTTGAAATACCTAAACAAACTTGTTCCTACATAGTAACTTGCCACTTTGAATGAGAATGTGCTTGCTTACAGCAACGTGCTATATGTTCTGAATGCCCGAATTGGGAATCGGTGTCAAAACTTTGTTAGGAATTATGTGACCCTTACTAGATGGAAGTAAGGGAGATGGGGCATGAAGTTATTTCTAGGAGTTGGAGACATACCCACTTTAGCTCAGTTCTGGGCATCTTTGAAATCCCTTACAAACTTGTTCCTACATAGTAACTTGCAACTTTGAATGAGAATGTGCTTGCTTACAGCAACATGCTATATGTTCTGAATGCACGAATTGGGAATCTGTGTCAATACTTTGTTAGGAATTATGTGATCCTTACTAGCTGGAAGTAAGGGAGATGGGTCATGATGTTATTACTAGGAGTTGGAGACATACAACGTTTAGCTCAGTTCTGGGCTTCTTTGAAATACCTATACAAACTTGTTCCTACATAGTAACTTGCAACTTTGAATGAGAATGTGCTTGCTTACAGCAACGTGCTACATGTTCTGAATGCCTGAATTGGGAATCTTTGTCAAAATTTTTGTTAGGAATTATGAGATCCTTACTAGCTGGAAGTAAGGGAGATGGGGCATGAAGTTATTTCTAGGAGTTGGAGACATACCAAGTTTAGCTCAGTTCTGGGCATCTTTGAAATACCTAAACAAACTTGTTCCTACATAGTAACTTGCAACTTTGAATGAGAATGTGCTTGCTTAGAGCAACGTGCTATATGTTCTGAATGCCCGAATTGGGAATAGGTGTCAAAACTTTTTACGAATTATGTGATCCTTACTAGCAGGAAGTAAGGGAGATGGGGCATGTAGTTATTTCTATGAGTTGGAGACATACCCAATTTAGCTCAGTTCTGGGCATCTTTGAAATACCTATAGAAATTTCTTCCTACATATTAACTTGCTACTTGGAATGAGAATGTGCTTGCTTAAAGCAACGTGCTACATGTTCTGAATGCCCGAATTGGGAATCTGTGTCAAAACATTGTTAGGAATTATGTGATCCTTACTGGCTGGAAGTATGGGAGATGGGGTATGAAGATATTTCTAGGAGTGGGAGACATACCCACTTTAGCTCATTTCTGGGCATCTTTGAAATACCTATACAAACTTGTACCTACATAGTAACTTGCCACTTTGAATGAGAATGTGCTTGCTTACAGCAACGTGCTATATGTTCTGAAAGCCCGAATTGGGAATCTGTGTCAAAACTTTGTTAGGAATTATGTGATCCTTACTAGATGGAAGTAAGGGAGATGGGGCATGAAGATATTTCTAGGAGTTGGAGACATACGCACTTTCGCTCAGTTCTGGGTATCCTTGAAATACCTATAGAAATTTCTTCCTACATAGTAACTTGCTCCTTGGAATGAGAAAGTGCTTGCTTAAAGCAACGTGCTACATGTTCTGAATGCACGAATTGGGAATCTGTGTCAAAACTTTGTTAGGAATTATGTGATCCATAATAGCTGCAAATAAGGGAGATGGGGCATGAAGTTATTTCCAGGAGTTGGAGACATACCAAGTTTAGCTCAGTTCTGGGCATCTTTGAAATACCTATACAAACTTGTTCCGACATAGTAACTTGCAACTTTGAATGAGAATGTGCTTGCTTACAGCAACGTGCTATATGTTCTGAATGCCCGAATTGGGAATCTGTGTCAAAACTTTGTTAGAAATTATGTGATCCTTACTAGCTGGAAGTAAGGGAGATGGGGCACGAAATTATTTCTAGGAGTTGGAGACATACCAAGTTTAGCTCAGTTCTGGGCATTTTTGAAATACCTATACAAACTTGTTCCTACATAGTAACCTGCAACTTTGAATGAGAATGTGCTTGCTTAGAGCAACGTGCTATATGCTCTGAATGCCCGAATTGGGAATCTGTGTCAAAACTTTGTTAGGAATTATGTAATCCTTACTAGCTGGAAGTAAGGGAAATGGGGCATGAAGTTATTTCTAGGAGTTGGAGACATACAACGTTTAGCTCAGTTCTGGGCATCTTTGAAATACCTATACAAAAGAGTTCCTACATAGTAACTGGCAACTTTGTATGAGAATGTGCTTTGTTACAGCAACGTGCTATATGTTCTGAATGCCCGAATAGGGAATCTGTGTCAAAACTTTGTTAGGAATTATGTGATCCTTACTAGCTGGAAGTAAGGGAGATGGGGCATGAAGTTATTTCTAGGAGTTGGAGCCATACCAAGTTTAGCTCAGTTCTGGGCATCTTTGAAATTCCTATACAAACTTGTTCCTACATAGTAACTTGTCACTTTGAATGAGAATGTGCTTGCTTACAGCAACATGCTATATGTTCTGAATGCCCGAATTAGGAATCTGTGTCAAAACTTTGTTAGGAATTATGTGATCCTTACTAGCTGGAAGTAAGGGAGATGGGGCATGAAGTTATTTCTAGGAGTTGGAGACATACACACTTTAGCTGAGTTGTGGGCATCTTTGAAATACCTATAGAAATTTCTTCCTACATATTAACTTGCTACTTGGAATGAGAATGTGCTTGCTTAAAGCAACGTGCTACATGTTCTGAATGCCAGAATTGGGAATCTGTGTCAAATCTTTGTTAGGAATTATGTGATCCTTACTAGCTGGAAGTAAGGGAGATGGGTCATGATGTTATTACTAGGAGTTGGAGACATACAACGTTTAGCTCAGTTCTGGGCTTCTTTGAAATACCTATACAAACTTGTTCCTACATAGTAACTTGCAACTTTGAATGAGAATGTGCTTGCTTACAGCAACGTGCTACATGTTCTGAATGCCTGAATTGGGAATCTTTGTCAAAATTTTTGTTAGGAATTATGAGATCCTTACTAGCTGGAAGTAAGGGAGATGGGGCATGAAGTTATTTCTAGGAGTTGGAGACATACCAAGTTTAGCTCAGTTCTGGGCATCTTTGAAATACCTAAACAAACTTGTTCCTACATAGTAACTTGCAACTTTGAATGAGAATGTGCTTGCTTAGAGCAACGTGCTATATGTTCTGAATGCCCGAATTGGGAATAGGTGTCAAAACTTTTTACGAATTATGTGATCCTTACTAGCAGGAAGTAAGGGAGATGGGGCATGTAGTTATTTCTATGAGTTGGAGACATACCCAATTTAGCTCAGTTCTGGGCATCTTTGAAATACCTATAGAAATTTCTTCCTACATATTAACTTGCTACTTGGAATGAGAATGTGCTTGCTTAAAGCAACGTGCTACATGTTCTGAATGCCCGAATTGGGAATCTGTGTCAAAACATTGTTAGGAATTATGTGATCCTTACTGGCTGGAAGTATGGGAGATGGGGTATGAAGATATTTCTAGGAGTGGGAGACATACCCACTTTAGCTCATTTCTGGGCATCTTTGAAATACCTATACAAACTTGTACCTACATAGTAACTTGCCACTTTGAATGAGAATGTGCTTGCTTACAGCAACGTGCTATATGTTCTGAAAGCCCGAATTGGGAATCTGTGTCAAAACTTTGTTAGGAATTATGTGATCCTTACTAGATGGAAGTAAGGGAGATGGGGCATGAAGATATTTCTAGGAGTTGGAGACATACGCACTTTCGCTCAGTTCTGGGTATCCTTGAAATACCTATAGAAATTTCTTCCTACATAGTAACTTGCTCCTTGGAATGAGAAAGTGCTTGCTTAAAGCAACGTGCTACATGTTCTGAATGCACGAATTGGGAATCTGTGTCAAAACTTTGTTAGGAATTATGTGATCCATAATAGCTGCAAATAAGGGAGATGGGGCATGAAGTTATTTCCAGGAGTTGGAGACATACCAAGTTTAGCTCAGTTCTGGGCATCTTTGAAATACCTATACAAACTTGTTCCGACATAGTAACTTGCAACTTTGAATGAGAATGTGCTTGCTTACAGCAACGTGCTATATGTTCTGAATGCCCGAATTGGGAATCTGTGTCAAAACTTTGTTAGAAATTATGTGATCCTTACTAGCTGGAAGTAAGGGAGATGGGGCACGAAATTATTTCTAGGAGTTGGAGACATACCAAGTTTAGCTCAGTTCTGGGCATCTTTGAAATACCTATACAAACTTGTTCCTACATAGTAACCTGCAACTTTGAATGAGAATGTGCTTGCTTAGAGCAACGTGCTATATGCTCTGAATGCCCGAATTGGGAATCTGTGTCAAAACTTTGTTAGGAATTATGTAATCCTTACTAGCTGGAAGTAAGGGAAATGGGGCATGAAGTTATTTCTAGGAGTTGGAGACATACAACGTTTAGCTCAGTTCTGGGCATCTTTGAAATACCTATACAAAAGAGTTCCTACATAGTAACTGGCAACTTTGTATGAGAATGTGCTTTGTTACAGCAACGTGCTATATGTTCTGAATGCCCGAATAGGGAATCTGTGTCAAAACTTTGTTAGGAATTATGTGATCCTTACTAGCTGGAAGTAAGGGAGATGGGGCATGAAGTTATTTCTAGGAGTTGGAGCCATACCAAGTTTAGCTCAGTTCTGGGCATCTTTGAAATTCCTATACAAACTTGTTCCTACATAGTAACTTGTCACTTTGAATGAGAATGTGCTTGCTTACAGCAACATGCTATATGTTCTGAATGCCCGAATTAGGAATCTGTGTCAAAACTTTGTTAGGAATTATGTGATCCTTACTAGCTGGAAGTAAGGGAGATGGGGCATGAAGTTATTTCTAGGAGTTGGAGACATACACACTTTAGCTGAGTTGTGGGCATCTTTGAAATACCTATAGAAATTTCTTCCTACATATTAACTTGCTACTTGGAATGAGAATGTGCTTGCTTAAAGCAACGTGCTACATGTTCTGAATGCCAGAATTGGGAATCTGTGTCAAATCTTTGTTAGGAATTATGTGATCCTTACTAGCTGGAA
Organism: Diceros bicornis minor; assembly: GCF_020826845.1. Classification (NCBI taxonomy): domain Eukaryota; kingdom Metazoa; phylum Chordata; class Mammalia; order Perissodactyla; family Rhinocerotidae; genus Diceros; species Diceros bicornis. The sequence goes on from NW_026691053.1 coordinate 441,657, forward strand.
GTATGGGAGATGGGGTATGAAGATATTTCTAGGAGTTGGAGACATACCCACTTTAGCTCAGTTCTGGGCATCTTTGAAATACCTATACAAACTTGTTCCTACATAGTAACTTGAAACTTTGAATGAGAATGTGCTTGCTTACAGCAACGTGCTGTATGTTCTAAATGCCCGAATTGGGAATCTGTGTCAAAACTTTGTTAGAAATTATGTGATCCTTACTAGATAGAAGTAAGGGAGATGGGGCATGAAGTTATTTGTAGGAGTTGGAGACATACAACCTTTAGTTCAGTTCTGGGCATCTTTGAAATACCTATACAAACTTGGTCCTACATAGTAACTTGCAACTTTGAATGAGAATGTGCTTGCTTACAGCAACGTGCTACATGTTCTACATGCCCGAATTGGGAATCTGTGTGAAAAATTTTGTTAGGAATTATGTTATCCTTACTAGCTGGAAGTAAGAGAGATGGGACATGAAGTTATTTCTAGGAGTTGGAGACATAACAAGTTTAGCTCAGTTCTGGGTATCTTTGAAACACCTATACAAACTTGTTCCTACATAGTAACTTGCAACTTTGAATGAGAATGTGCTTGCTTACAACAACGTGCTATATGTTCTGAATGCCCGAATTGGGAATCTGTGTCAAAACTTTGTTAGGAATTATGTGATCCTTGCTAGCTGGAAGTAAGGGAGATGGGGCATGAAGTTATTTCTAGGAGTTGGAGAAATACCAATTTTAGCTCAGTTCTTGGTATCTTTGAAATACCCATACAAACTTGTTCCTACATAGTAACTTGCAACTTTGAATGAGAATGTGCTTGCTTACAGCAACGTGCTATATGTTCTGAATGCCCGAATTGGGAATCTGTGTCAAAACTTTGTTAGGAATTATGTGATCCTTACTAGCTGGAAGTAAGGGAGATGGGGCATGAAGATATTTCTAGGAGTTGGAGACATACGCACTTTCGCTCAGTTCTGGGTATCCTTGAAATACCTATAGAAATTTCTTCCTACATAGTAACTTGCTCCTTGGAATGAGAAAGTGCTTGCTTAAAGCAACGTGCTACATGTTCTGAATGCACGAATTGGGAATCTGTGTCAAAACTTTGTTAGGAATTATGTGATCCATAATAGCTGCAAATAAGGGAGATGGGGCATGAAGTTATTTCCAGGAGTTGGAGACATACCAAGTTTAGCTCAGTTCTGGGCATCTTTGAAATACCTATACAAACTTGTTCCGACATAGTAACTTGCAACTTTGAATGAGAATGTGCTTGCTTACAGCAACGTGCTATATGTTCTGAATGCCCGAATTGGGAATCTGTGTCAAAACTTTGTTAGAAATTATGTGATCCTTACTAGCTGGAAGTAAGGGAGATGGGGCACGAAATTATTTCTAGGAGTTGGAGACATACCAAGTTTAGCTCAGTTCTGGGCATCTTTGAAATACCTATACAAACTTGTTCCTACATAGTAACCTGCAACTTTGAATGAGAATGTGCTTGCTTAGAGCAACGTGCTATATGCTCTGAATGCCCGAATTGGGAATCTGTGTCAAAACTTTGTTAGGAATTATGTAATCCTTACTAGCTGGAAGTAAGGGAAATGGGGCATGAAGTTATTTCTAGGAGTTGGAGACATACAACGTTTAGCTCAGTTCTGGGCATCTTTGAAATACCTATACAAAAGAGTTCCTACATAGTAACTGGCAACTTTGTATGAGAATGTGCTTTGTTACAGCAACGTGCTATATGTTCTGAATGCCCGAATAGGGAATCTGTGTCAAAACTTTGTTAGGAATTATGTGATCCTTACTAGCTGGAAGTAAGGGAGATGGGGCATGAAGTTATTTCTAGGAGTTGGAGCCATACCAAGTTTAGCTCAGTTCTGGGCATCTTTGAAATTCCTATACAAACTTGTTCCTACATAGTAACTTGTCACTTTGAATGAGAATGTGCTTGCTTACAGCAACATGCTATATGTTCTGAATGCCCGAATTAGGAATCTGTGTCAAAACTTTGTTAGGAATTATGTGATCCTTACTAGCTGGAAGTAAGGGAGATGGGGCATGAAGTTATTTCTAGGAGTTGGAGACATACACACTTTAGCTGAGTTGTGGGCATCTTTGAAATACCTATAGAAATTTCTTCCTACATATTAACTTGCTACTTGGAATGAGAATGTGCTTGCTTAAAGCAACGTGCTACATGTTCTGAATGCCAGAATTGGGAATCTGTGTCAAATCTTTGTTAGGAATTATGTGATCCTTACTAGCTGGAAGTAAGGGAGATGGGTCATGATGTTATTACTAGGAGTTGGAGACATACAACGTTTAGCTCAGTTCTGGGCTTCTTTGAAATACCTATACAAACTTGTTCCTACATAGTAACTTGCAACTTTGAATGAGAATGTGCTTGCTTACAGCAACGTGCTACATGTTCTGAATGCCTGAATTGGGAATCTTTGTCAAAATTTTTGTTAGGAATTATGAGATCCTTACTAGCTGGAAGTAAGGGAGATGGGGCATGAAGTTATTTCTAGGAGTTGGAGACATACCAAGTTTAGCTCAGTTCTGGGCATCTTTGAAATACCTAAACAAACTTGTTCCTACATAGTAACTTGCAACTTTGAATGAGAATGTGCTTGCTTAGAGCAACGTGCTATATGTTCTGAATGCCCGAATTGGGAATAGGTGTCAAAACTTTTTACGAATTATGTGATCCTTACTAGCAGGAAGTAAGGGAGATGGGGCATGTAGTTATTTCTATGAGTTGGAGACATACCCAATTTAGCTCAGTTCTGGGCATCTTTGAAATACCTATAGAAATTTCTTCCTACATATTAACTTGCTACTTGGAATGAGAATGTGCTTGCTTAAAGCAACGTGCTACATGTTCTGAATGCCCGAATTGGGAATCTGTGTCAAAACATTGTTAGGAATTATGTGATCCTTACTGGCTGGAAGTATGGGAGATGGGGTATGAAGATATTTCTAGGAGTGGGAGACATACCCACTTTAGCTCATTTCTGGGCATCTTTGAAATACCTATACAAACTTGTACCTACATAGTAACTTGCCACTTTGAATGAGAATGTGCTTGCTTACAGCAACGTGCTATATGTTCTGAAAGCCCGAATTGGGAATCTGTGTCAAAACTTTGTTAGGAATTATGTGATCCTTACTAGATGGAAGTAAGGGAGATGGGGCATGAAGATATTTCTAGGAGTTGGAGACATACGCACTTTCGCTCAGTTCTGGGTATCCTTGAAATACCTATAGAAATTTCTTCCTACATAGTAACTTGCTCCTTGGAATGAGAAAGTGCTTGCTTAAAGCAACGTGCTACATGTTCTGAATGCACGAATTGGGAATCTGTGTCAAAACTTTGTTAGGAATTATGTGATCCATAATAGCTGCAAATAAGGGAGATGGGGCATGAAGTTATTTCCAGGAGTTGGAGACATACCAAGTTTAGCTCAGTTCTGGGCATCTTTGAAATACCTATACAAACTTGTTCCGACATAGTAACTTGCAACTTTGAATGAGAATGTGCTTGCTTACAGCAACGTGCTATATGTTCTGAATGCCCGAATTGGGAATCTGTGTCAAAACTTTGTTAGAAATTATGTGATCCTTACTAGCTGGAAGTAAGGGAGATGGGGCACGAAATTATTTCTAGGAGTTGGAGACATACCAAGTTTAGCTCAGTTCTGGGCATCTTTGAAATACCTATACAAACTTGTTCCTACATAGTAACCTGCAACTTTGAATGAGAATGTGCTTGCTTAGAGCAACGTGCTATATGCTCTGAATGCCCGAATTGGGAATCTGTGTCAAAACTTTGTTAGGAATTATGTAATCCTTACTAGCTGGAAGTAAGGGAAATGGGGCATGAAGTTATTTCTAGGAGTTGGAGACATACAACGTTTAGCTCAGTTCTGGGCATCTTTGAAATACCTATACAAAAGAGTTCCTACATAGTAACTGGCAACTTTGTATGAGAATGTGCTTTGTTACAGCAACGTGCTATATGTTCTGAATGCCCGAATAGGGAATCTGTGTCAAAACTTTGTTAGGAATTATGTGATCCTTACTAGCTGGAAGTAAGGGAGATGGGGCATGAAGTTATTTCTAGGAGTTGGAGCCATACCAAGTTTAGCTCAGTTCTGGGCATCTTTGAAATTCCTATACAAACTTGTTCCTACATAGTAACTTGTCACTTTGAATGAGAATGTGCTTGCTTACAGCAACATGCTATATGTTCTGAATGCCCGAATTAGGAATCTGTGTCAAAACTTTGTTAGGAATTATGTGATCCTTACTAGCTGGAAGTAAGGGAGATGGGGCATGAAGTTATTTCTAGGAGTTGGAGACATACACACTTTAGCTGAGTTGTGGGCATCTTTGAAATACCTATAGAAATTTCTTCCTACATATTAACTTGCTACTTGGAATGAGAATGTGCTTGCTTAAAGCAACGTGCTACATGTTCTGAATGCCAGAATTGGGAATCTGTGTCAAATCTTTGTTAGGAATTATGTGATCCTTACTAGCTGGAAGTATGGGAGATGGGGTATGAAGATATTTCTAGGAGTTGGAGACATACCCACTTTAGCTCAGTTCTGGGCATCTTTGAAATACCTATACAAACTTGTTCCTACATAGTAACTTGAAACTTTGAATGAGAATGTGCTTGCTTACAGCAACGTGCTGTATGTTCTAAATGCCCGAATTGGGAATCTGTGTCAAAACTTTGTTAGAAATTATGTGATCCTTACTAGATAGAAGTAAGGGAGATGGGGCATGAAGTTATTTGTAGGAGTTGGAGACATACAACCTTTAGTTCAGTTCTGGGCATCTTTGAAATACCTATACAAACTTGGTCCTACATAGTAACTTGCAACTTTGAATGAGAATGTGCTTGCTTACAGCAACGTGCTACATGTTCTACATGCCCGAATTGGGAATCTGTGTGAAAAATTTTGTTAGGAATTATGTTATCCTTACTAGCTGGAAGTAAGAGAGATGGGACATGAAGTTATTTCTAGGAGTTGGAGACATAACAAGTTTAGCTCAGTTCTGGGTATCTTTGAAACACCTATACAAACTTGTTCCTACATAGTAACTTGCAACTTTGAATGAGAATGTGCTTGCTTACAACAACGTGCTATATGTTCTGAATGCCCGAATTGGGAATCTGTGTCAAAACTTTGTTAGGAATTATGTGATCCTTGCTAGCTGGAAGTAAGGGAGATGGGGCATGAAGTTATTTCTAGGAGTTGGAGAAATACCAATTTTAGCTCAGTTCTTGGTATCTTTGAAATACCCATACAAACTTGTTCCTACATAGTAACTTGCAACTTTGAATGAGAATGTGCTTGCTTACAGCAACGTGCTATATGTTCTGAATGCCCGAATTGGGAATCTGTGTCAAAACTTTGTTAGGAATTATGTGATCCTTACTAGCTGGAAGTAAGGGAGATGGGGCATGAAGTTATTTCTAGGAGTTGGAGACATACCAAGTTTAGCTCAGTTCTGGGCATCTTTGAAATACCTGTACAAACTTATTCCTACATAGTAACTTGCAACTTTGAATGAGAATGTGCTTGCTTACAGCAACGTGCTATATGTTCTGAATGCCCGAATTGGGAATCTGTGTCAAAAATTTGTTAGAAATTATGTGATCCTTACTAGATGGAAGTAAGGGAGATGGGGCATGAAGTTATTTGTAGGAGTTGGAGACATACAACGTTTAGCTCAGTTCTGGGCTTCTTTGAAATACCTATACAAACTTGTACCTACATAGTAACTTGCAACTTTGAATGAGAATGTGCTTGCTTACAGCAACGTGCTACATGTTCTGAATGCCCGAATTGGGAATATTTGTCAAAAATTTTGTTAGGAACTATGTGATCCTTACTAGCTGGAAGTAATGGAGATGGGGCATGAAGTTATTTCTAGGAGTTGGAGACATACCAAGTTTAGCTCAGTTCTGGGCATCTTTGAAATACCTATAGAAACTTCTTCCTACATAGTAACTTGCAACTTTGAATGAGAATGTGCTTGCTTACAGCAACGTGCTATATGTTCTGAATGCCCGAATTGGGAATAGGTGTCAAAACTTTGTTACGAATTATGTGATCCTTACTAGCTGGAAGTAAGGGAGATGGGGCATGAAGTTATTTCTAGGAGTTGGAGACATACCAAGTTTAGCTCAGTTCTGGGCATCTTTGAGATACCTATACAAACTTGTTCCTACATAGTAACTTGCAACTTTGAATGAGAATGTGCTTGCTTACAGCAACGTGCTATATGTTCTGAATGGCCGAATTGGGAATCTGTGTCAAAACTTTGTTAGGAATTATGTGATCCTTACTAGCTGGAAGTAAGGGAGATGGGGCATGATGTTATTTTTAGGAGTTGGAGACATACGCACTTTAGCTCCATTCTAGGCATATTTGAAATACCTATACAAACTTGTTAATAAATAGTAACTTGCCACATTGAATGAGAATGTGCTTGCTTACAGCAACGTGCTATATGATCCTAATGCCCGAATTGGGAATCTGTGTCAAAACTGTGTTAGTAATTATGTGATCATTACTAGATGGAAGTAAGGGAGATGGGGCATGAAGTTATTTGTAGGAGTTGAAGACATACAACGTTTAGCTCAGTTCTGGGCATCTTTGAAATACCTATACAAACTTGTTCCTACATAGTAACTTGCAACTTTAAATGAGAATGTGCTTGCTTACAGCAACGTGCTACATGTTCTGAATGCCCGAATTGGGAATCTGTGTCAAAAATTTTGTTAGGAATTATGTGATCCTTACTAGCTGTAAGTAAGGGAGATGGGGTATGAAGATATTTCTAGGAGTTGGAGACATACCCACTTTAGCTCAGTTCTGGGCATCTTTGAAATACCTATACAAACTTGTTTCTACATAGTAATTTGCCACTTTGAATGAGAATGTGCTTGCTTACAGCAACGTGCTATATGTTCTGAATGCCCGAATTGGGATTCTGTGTCAAAACTTTGTTAGGAATTATGTGATCCTTACTAGCTGGAAGTAAGGGAGATGGGGCATGAAGTTATTTCTAGGAGTTGGAGACATATCCACTTTAGCTGAGTTCTGGGCATCTTTGAAATACCTATAGAAATTTCTTCCTACATATTAACTTGCTACATGGAATGAGAATGTGCTTGCTTAAAGCAACGTGCTACATGTTCTGAATGCCCGAATTGGGAATCTGTGTCAAAACTTTGTTAGGAATTATGTGATCCTTACTAGCTGGAAGTATGGGAGATGGGGTATGAAGATATTTCTAGGAGTTGGAGACATACCCACTTTAGCTCAGTTCTGGGCATCTTTGAAATACCTATACAAACTGGTACCTACATAGTAACTTGCCACTTTGAATGAGAATGTGCTTGCTTACAGCAACGTGCTATATGTTCTGAAAGCCCGAATTGGGAATCTGTGTCAAATCTTTGTTAGGAATTATGTGATCCTTACTAGCTGGAAGTAAGGGAGATGGGGCATGAAGATATTTCTAGGAGTTGGAGACATACCCACTTTAGCTCAGTTTTGGGCATCTTTGAAATACCTATAGAAACTTCTTCCTACATAGTAACTTGCTACTTGGAATGAGAAATTGCTTGCTTAAAGCAACGTGCTAAATGTTCTGAATGCCCGAATTGGGAATCTGTGTCAAAACTTTGTTAGGAATTATGTGATCCTTACTAGCTGGAAGTAAGGGAGATGGGGCATGAATTTATTTCTAGGAGTTGGACACATACCAAGTTTAGCTCAGTCATGGGCATCTTTGAAATACCTATACAAACTTGTTCCTACATAGTAACTTGCAACTTTGAATGAGAATGTGCTTGCTTACAGCAACGTGCTATATGTTCTGAATGCCCGAATTGGGAATCTGTGTCAAAACTTTGTTAGGAATTATGTGATCCTTACTAGCTGGAAGTAAGGGAGATGGGGCATGAAGTTATTTCTAGGAGTTGGAGACATACCAATTTTAGCTCAGTTCTGGGCATCTTTGAAATACCTATACAAACTTGTTCCTACATAGTAACTTGCAACTTTGAATGAGAATGTGCTTGCTTACAGCAACGTGCTATATGTTCTGAATGCCAGAATTGGGAATCTGTGTCAAAACTTTGTTAGGAATTATGTGATCCTTACTAGCTGGAAGTAAAGGAGATGGGGCATGAAGTTATTTCTAGGAGTTGGAGACATACAACGTTTAGCTCAGTTCTGGGCATCTTTTAAATACCTATACAAACTTGTTCCTACATAGTAACTTGCAACTTTGAATGAGAATGTGCTTGCTTACAGCAACGTGCTATATGTTCTGAATGCCCAAATTGGGAATCTGTGTCAAAACTTTGTTAGGAATTATGTGATCCTTACTAGCTGGAAGTAAGGGAGATGGGGCATGAAGTTATTTCTAGGAGTTGGAGACATACCAATTTTAGCTCAGTTCTGGGCATCTTTGAAATACCTATACAAACTTGTTCCTACATGGTAACTTGCAACTTTGAATGAGAATGTGCTTGCTTACAGCAACGTGCTATATGTTCTGAATGCCCGAATTGGGATTCTGTGTCAAAACTTTGTGAGGAATTATGTGATCCTTACTAGCTGGAAGTAAAGGAGATGGGGCATGAAGTTATTTCTAGGAGCTGGAGACATACAACGTTTAGCTCAGTTCTGGGCATCTTTTAAATACCTATACAAACTTGTTCCTACATAGTAACTTGCAACTTTGAATGAGAATGTGCTTGCTTACAGCAACGTGCTATATGTTCTGAATGCCCGAATTGGGAATCTGTGTCAAAACTTTGTTAGGAATTATGTAATCCTTACTAGCTGGAAGTAAGGGAGATGGGGCATGAAGTTCTTTCTAGGAGTTGGAGACATACAACGTTTAGCTCAGTTCTGGGCATCTTTGAAATACCTATACAAACTTGTTCCTACATAGTAACTGGCAACATTGTATGAGAATGTGCTTTGTTACAGCAACGTGCTATATGTTCTGAAGGCCCGAATTGGGAATCTGTGTCAAAACTTTGTTAGGAATTATGTGATCCTTACTAGCTGGAAGTAAGGGAGATGGGGCATGAAGTTATTTCTAGGAGTTGGAGACATACCAAGTTTAGCTCATTTCTGGGCATCTTTGAAATACCTATACAAACTTGTTCCTACATAGTAACTTGCCACTTTGAATGAGAATGTGCTTGCTTACAGCAACGTGCTATATGTTCTGAATGCCGGAATTGGGAATCTGTGTCAAAACTTTGTTAGGAATTATGTGATCCTTACTTGATGGAAGTAAGGGAGATGGGGCATGAAGTTATCTCTAGGAGTTGGAGACATACCCATTTTAGCTCAGTTCTGGGCATCTTTGAAATCCCTTACAAACTTGTTCCTACATAGTAACTTGCAACTTTAAATGAGAATGTGCTTGCTTACAGCAACGTGCTATATGTTCTGAATGCACGAATTGGGAATCTGTGTCAAAACTTTGTTAGGAATTATGTGATCCTTACTAGCTGGAAGTAAGGGAGATGTGGCATGAAGTTATTTCTAGGAGTTGGAGACATATCCACTTTAGCTCAGTTCTGGGCATCGTTGAAATACCTCTGGAAACTTCTTCCTACATAGTAACTTGCTACTTGGAGTGAAAAAGTGCTTGCTTAAAGCAACGTGCTACATGTTCTGAATGCCCGAATTGGGACTCTGTGTCAAAACTTTGTTAGGAATTATGTGATCCTTACTAGCTGGAAGTAAGGGAGATGGGGCATGAGGTTATTTCTAGGAGTTGGAGACATACCAAGTTTAGCTCAGTTCTGGGCATCTTTGAAATACCTATACAAACTTGTTCCTACATAGTAACTTACAACATTGAATGAGAATGTGCTTGCTAACAGCAACGTGCTATATGTTCTGAATGCCCGAATTGGGAATCTGTGTCAAAACTTTGTTAGGAATTATGTGATCCTTACTAGCTGGAAGTAAGGGAGATGGGGCATGAAGTTATTTCTAGGAGTTGGAGACATACCAATTTTAGCTCAGTTCTGGGCATCTTTGAAATACCTATACAAACTTGTTCCTACATAGTAACTTGCAACTTTGAATGAGAATGTGCTTGCTTACAGCAACGTGCTTTATGTTCTGAATGCCCGAATTGGGAATCTGTGTCAAAACTTTGTTAGGAATTATGTGATCCTTACTAGCTGGAGCTAAGGGAGATGGGGTATGAAGATATTTCTAGGAGTTGGAGACTACCCACTTTAGCTCAGTTCTGGGCATCTTTGAAATACCTATACAAACTTGTTCCTACATAGTAACTTGCTACTTGGAATGAGAAAGTGCTTGCTTAAAGCAACGTGCTACATGTTCTGAATGCCCGAATTGGGAATCTGTGTCAAAACTTTTTTAGGAATTATGTGATCCTTACTAGATGGAAGTAAGGGAGATGACGCATGAAGTTATTTCTAGGAGTTGGAGACATACCCACTATAGCTCAGTTCTGGGTATCTTTAAATACCTATAGAAACTTCTTCCTACATAGTAACTTGCTACTCGGAATGAGAAAGTGCTTGCTTAAAGCAACGTGCTACATGTTCTGAATGCCCAAATTGGGAATCTGTGTCAAAACTTTGTTAGGAATTATGTGATCCTTACTAGCTGGAAGTAAGGGAGTTGGGGCATGAAGTTATTTCTAGGAGTTGGAGACATACCCAATTTAGCTCAGTTCTGGGCATCGTTGAAATACCTATAGAAACTACTTCCTACATAGTAACTTGCTACTTGGAGTGAGAAAGTGCTTGCTTAAAGCAACGTGCTACATGTTCTGAATGCCCGAATTGGGAATCTGTGTCAAAACTTTGTTAGGAATTATGTGATCCTTACTAGCTGGAAGTAAGGGAGATGGGGCATGTGGTTATTTCTAGGAGTTGGAGACATACCAAGTTTAGCTCAGTTCTGGGCATCTTTGAAATACCTATACAAACTTGTTCCTATATAGTAACTTGCAACATTGAATGAGAATGTGCTTGCTAACAGCAACGTGCTATATGTTCTGAATGCCCGAATTGGGAATCTGTGTCAAAACTTTGTTAGGAATTATGTGATCCTTACTAGCTGGAAGTAAGGGAGATGGGGCATGAAGTTATTTCTAGGAGTTGGAGACATACAACGTTTAGCTCAGTTCTGGGCATCTTTGAAATACCTATACAAACTTGTTCCTACATAGTAACTTGAAACTTTGAATGAGAATGTGCTTGCTTACAGCAACGTGCTATATGTTCTGAATGCCCGAATTGGGACTCTGTGTCAAAACTTTGTTAGGAATTATGTGATCCTTACTAGCTGGAAGTAAGGGAGATGGGGTATGAAGATATTTCTAGGAGTTGGAGACATACCCACATTAGCTCAGTTCTGGGCATCTTTGAAATCCCTTACAAACTTGTTCCTACATAGTAACTTGCAACTTTGAATGAGAATGTGCTTGCTTACAGCAACGTGCTATATGTTCTGAATGCCCGAATTGGGAATCTGTGTCAAAACTTTGTTAGGAATTATGTGATCCTTACTAGCTGGAAGTAAGGGAGATGGGGCATGAAGTTATTTCTAGGAGTTGGAGACATACAACGTTTAGCTCAGTTCTGGGCATCTTTGAAATACCTATACAAACTTGTTCCTACATAGTAACTTACAACTTTGAACGAGAATGTGCTTGCTTACAGCAACGTGCTATATGTTCTGAATGCCCGAATTGGGATTCTGAGTCAAAACTTTGTTAGGAATTATGTGATCCTTACTAGGTGAAAGTAAAGGAGATGGGGCATGAAGTTATTTCTAGGAGTTGGAGACATACAACGTTTAGCTCAGTTCTGGGCATCTTTGAAATACCTATACAAACTTGTTCCTACATAGTAACTTGCAACTTTGAATGAGAATGTGCTTACTTACAGCAACGTGCTATATGTTCTGAATGCCCGAATTGGGAATCTGTGTCAAAACTTTGTTAGGAATTATGTGATCCTTACTAGCTGGAGGTAAGGGAGATGGGGTATGAAGATATTTCTAGGAGTTGGAGACATACGCACTTTAGCTCAGTTCTGGGCATCTTTGAAATACCTATACAAACTTGTTCCTACATAGTAACTTGCTACTTGGAATGAGAAAGTGCTTGCTTAAAGCAACGTGCTACATGTTCTGAATGCCCGAATTGGGAAACTGTGTCAAAACTTTGTTAGGAATTATGTGATCATTACTAGATGGAAGTAAGGGAGATGACGCATGAAGTTATTTCTAGGAGTTGGAGACATACCCACTATAGCTCAGTTCTGGGTATCTTTAAATACCTATAGAAACTTCTTCCTACATAGTAACTTGCTACTCGGAATGAGAAAGTGCTTGCTTACAGCAACGTGCTATATGTTCCTAATGCCCGAATTGGGAATCTGTGTCAAAACTTTGTTAGGAATTATGTGATCCTTACTAGCTGAAAATAAGGGCGATGGGGCATGAAGTTATTTCTAGGAGTTGAAGACATACAACGTTTAGCTCAGTTCTGGGCATCTTTGAAATACCTATACAAACTTGTTCCTACATAGTAACTTGCAACTTTGAATGAGAATGTGCTTGCTTACAGCAACGTGCTATATGTTCTGAATGCCCGAATTGGGAATCTGTGTCAAATCTTTGTTAGGAATTATGGGATCCTTACTAGCTGGAAGTAAGGGAGATGGGGCATGAAGTTATTTCTAGGAGTTGGAGACATACCAAGTTTAGCTCAGTTCTGGGCATCTTTGAAATACCTATACAAACTTGTTTCTACATAGTAACTTGCATCTTTGAATGAGAATGTGCTTGCTTACAGCAACGTGCTCTGTGTTCTGAATGCCCGAATTGGGAATCTGTGTCAAAACTTTGTTAGGAATTATGTGATCCTTACTAGCTGGAAGTAAGGGAGATGGGGCATGAAGTTATTTCTAGGAGTTGGAGACATACCAAGTTTAGCTCAGTTCTGGGCATCTTTGAAATACCTATACAAACTTGTTCCTACATAGTAACTTGCAACTTTGAATGAGAATGTGCTTGCTTACAGCAACGTGCTATATGTTCTGAATGCCCGAATTGGGAATCTGTGTCAAAACTTTCATTGAAATTATGTGATCCATACTAGCTGGAAGTAAGGGAGTGGGGTCATCATGTTATTTCTAGAGGTTGGATACATACAACGTTTAGCTCAGTTCTGGGCATCTGTGAAATACCTATACAAACTTGTTCCTACATAGTAACTTGCAACTTTGAATGAGAATGTGCTTGCTTACAGCAACGTGCTATATGTTCTGAATGCCCGAATTGGGAATCTGTGTCAAAACTTTGTTAGGAATTATGTGAATCTTACTAGCTGGAAGTAAGGGAGATGGGGCATGAAGTTATATCTAGGAGTTGGAGACATACCCACTTTACCTCAGTTCTGGGCATCTTTAAAATACCTATACAAACATGTTCCTACATAGTAACTTGCTACTTGGAATGAAAAAGTAGTTGCTTAAAGGAACGTGCCATATATTCTGAATGCTTTAATTGGGAATCTCTGTCAAAACTTTGTTAGGAATTATGTGATCCTTACCAGCTGGTAGTAAGGGAGATGGGGCATGAAGTTATTTCTAGGAGTTGGAGACATACAACGTTTAGCTCAGTTCTGGGCATCTTTAAAATACCTATACAAACATGTTCCTACATAGTAACTTGTTACTTGGAATGAAAAAGTAGTTGCTTAAAGGAACGTGCCATATATTCTGAATGCTTGAATGGGAATCTGTGTCAAAACTTTGTTAGGAATTATGTGATCCTTACCAGCTGGAAGTAAGGGAGATGGGGGATGAAGTTATTTCTAGGAGTTGGAGACATACCAAGTTTAGCTCAGTTCTGGGCATCTTTGAAATACCTATACAAACTTGTTCCTACATAGTAACTTGCAACTTTGAATGAGAATGTGCTTGCTTACAGCAACGTGCTATATGTTCCTAATGCACTAATTGGGAATCTGTGTCAAAACTTTGTTAGAAATTATGTGATCCTTACTAGCTGGAAATAAGGGCGATGGGGCATGAAGATATTTCTAGGAGTTGGAGACATACAACGTTTAGCTCAGTTCTGGGCATCTTTGAAATACCTATACAAACTTGTTCCTACATAGTAACTTGCAACTTTGAATGAGAATGTGCTTGCTTACAGCAACGTGCTGTATGTTCTGATTGCCGGAATTGGGAATCTGTGTCAAAACTTTGTTAGGAATTATGTGATCCTTACTAGCTGGAAGTAAGGGAGATGGGGCATGAAGTTATTTCCAGGAGTTGGAGACATACCAAGTTTAGCTCAGTTCTGGGCATCTTTGAAATACCTATACAAACTTGTTCCTACATAGTAACTTGCAACTTTGAATGAGAATGTGCTTGCTTACAGCAACGTGCTATATGTTCTCAATGCCCGAATTGGGAATCTGTGTCAAAACTTTGTTAGGAATTATGTGATCCTTACTAGCTGGAAGTAAGGGAGATGGGGCATGAAGTTATTTCTAGGAGTTGGAAACATACCCACTTTAGCTCAGTTCTGGGCATCTTTGAAATACCTATAGAAACTTCTTACTACATAGAAACTTGCAACTTTGAATGAGAATGTGCTTGCTTACAGCAACGTGCTATATGTTCTGAAGGCCCGAATTGGGAATCTGTGTCAAAACTTTGTTAGGAATTATGTGATCCTTACTAGCTGGAAGTAAGGGAGATGGGGCAAGAATTTATTTCTAGGAGTTGGAGACATACCCACTTTAGCTCAGTTCTGGGCATCTTTGAAATCCCTATACAAACTTGTTCCTACATAGTAACTTGCAACTTTGAATGAGAATGTGCTTGCTTACAGCAACGTGCTATATGTTCTGAATGCCCGAATTGGGAATCTGTGTCAAAACTTTCTTTGAAATTATGTGATACTTACTAGCTGGAAGTAAGGGAGATGGGGCATGAAAATATTTCCAGGAGTTGATGACATACCAAGTTTAGCTCAGTTCTGGGCATCTTTGAAAGTCCTATACAAACTTGTTCCTACATAGTAACTTGCAACTTTGAATGAGAATGTGCTTGCTTACAGCAACGTGCCATATGTTCTGAATGCCCGAATTGGGAATCTGTGTCAAAACTTTGTTAGGAATTATGTGAATCTTACTCGCTGGAAGTAAGGGACATGGGGCATGAAGATATTTCTAGGAGTTGGAGACATACCAAGTTTAGCTCAGTTCTGGGCATCTTTGAAATACCTATACAAACTTGTTCCTACATAGTAACTTGCAACTTTGAATGAGAATGTGCTTGCTTACAGCAACGTGCTGTATGTTCTGAATGCCCGAATTGGGAATCTGTGTCAAAACATTGTTAGGAATCTTGTGATCCTTACTAGCTGGAAGTAAGGGAGATGGGGCATGAAGTTATTCCTAGGAGTTGGAGACATACCAAATTTACCTCAGTTTTGGGCATCTTTAAAATACCTATACAAACTTGTTCCTACATAGTAACTTGCTTCTTGGAATGAAAAAGTAGTTGCTTAAAGGAACGTGCCATATATTCTGAATGCCCGAATTGGGAATCTGTGTCTAAACTTTGTTAGGAATTATGTGATCCTTACTATGTGGAAGTAAGGGAGTTGGGTCATGAAGTTATTTCTAGAGGTTGGACACATACCAAGTTTAGCTCAGTTCTGGGCATCTGTGAAATACCTATACAAACTTGTTCCTACATAGTAACTTGCAACTTTGAATGAGAATGTGCTTGCTTACAGCAACGTGCTATATGTTCTGAATGCCCGAATTGGGAATCTGTGTCATAACTTTGTTAGGAATTATGTGAATCTTATGAGCTGGAAGTAAGGGAGATGGGGCATGAAGTTATTTCTAGGAGTTGGAGACATACCCACTTTACCTCAGTTCTGGGCATCTTTAAAATACCTATACAAACTTGTTCCTACATAGTCACTTGCTACTTGGAATGAAAAAGTAGTTGCTTAAAGGAACGTGCCATATATTCTGAATGCCCGAATTGGGAATCTGTGTCTAATCTTTGTTAGGAATTATGTGATCCTTACCAGCTGGAAGTAAGGGAGATGTGGGATGAAGTTATTTCTAGGAGTTGGAGACATACCAAGTTTAGCTCAGTTCTAGGCATCTTTGAAATACCTATACAAATTTGTTCCTACATAGTAACTTGCAACTTTGAATGAGAATGTGCTTGCTTACAGCAACGTGCTGTATGTTCTGATTGCCCAAATTGGGAATCTGTGTCAAAACTTTGTTAGGAATTATGTGATCCTTACTAGCTGGAAGTAAGGGAGATGGGGCATGAAGTTATTTCTAGGAGTTGGAGATACCCAGTTTAGCTCAGTTCTGGGCATCTTTGAAATACCTATACAAACTTGTTCCTACATAGTAACTTGCAACTTTGAATGAGAATGTGCTTGCTTACAACAACGTGCTATATGTTCTGAATGCCCGAATTGGGAATCTGTGTCAAAATTTTGTTAGGAATTATGTGATCCTTACTAGCTGGAAGTAAGGAAGATGGGGCATGAAGTTATTTCTAGGAGTTGGAGACAGACCAAGTTTAGCTCAGTTCTGGGCATCTTTGAAATACCTATACAAACTTGTTCCTACATAGTAACTTGCAACTTTTAATGAGAATGTGCTTGCTTACAGCAACGTGCTATATGTTCTGAATGCCCGAATTGGGATTCTGTGTCAAAACTTTGTTAGGAATTATGTGATCCTTACTAGCTGGAAGTGAGGGAGAAGGGGCATGAAGTTATTTGTAGGAGTTGGAGACATACCAAGTTTAGCTCAGTTCTGGGCATCTTTGAAATACCTATACAAACTTGTTCCTACATAGTAACTTGCAACTCTCAATGAGAATGTGCTTGCTTACAGCAACGTGCTATATATTCTGAATGCCCGAATTGGGAATCTGTGTCAAAACTTTGTTAGAAATTATGTGATCCTTACTAGCTGGAAGTGAGGGAGATGGGGCATGAAGTTATTTCTAGGAGTTGGAGACATACAACGTTTAGCTCACTTCGGGGCATCATTGAAATACCTATACAAACTTGTTCCTACATAGTAACTTGCAACATTGAATGAGAATGTGCTTGCTTACAGCAACGTGCTATATGTTCTGAATGCCCGAATTGGGAATCTGTGTCAAAACTTTGTTAGGAACTATGTGATCCTTACTAGCTGGAAGTAAGGGAGAAGGGGCATGAAGTTATTTCTAGGAGTTGGAGACATACCAAGTTTAGCTCAGTTCTGGGCATCTTTGAAATACCTATACAAACATATTCCTACATAGTAACTTGCAACTTTGAATGAGAATGTGCTTGCTTACAGCAACGTGCTATATGTTCTGAATGCCCGAATTGGGAATCTGTGTCAAAACTTTGTTAGGAATTATGTGATCCTTACTAGCTGGAAGTAAGTGAGATGGGGCATGAAGTTATTTCTAGGAGTTGGAGACATACAACGTTTAGCTCAGTTCTGGGCATCTTTAAAATACCTATACAAACATGTTCCTACATAGTAACTTGTTACTTGGAATGAAAAAGTAGTTGCTTAAAGGAACGTGCCATATATTCTGAATGCTTGAATGGGAATCTGTGTCAAAACTTTGTTAGGAATTATGTGATCCTTACCAGCTGGAAGTAAGGGAGATGGGGGATGAAGTTATTTCTAGGAGTTGGAGACATACCAAGTTTAGTTCAGTTCTGGGCATCTTTGAAATACCTATACAAACTTGTTCCTACATAGTAACTTGCAACTTTGAATGAGAATGTGCTTGCTTACAGCAACGTGCTATATGTTCTGAATGCCCGAGTTGGGAATCTGTGTCAAATCTTTATTAGGAATTATGTGATCCTTACTAGCTGGAAGTAAGGGAGATGGGGTATGAAGTTATTTCTAGGAGTTGGAGACATACCAAGTTTAGCTCAGTTCTGGGCATCTTTGAAATACCTATAGAAACTTCTTACTACATAGAAACTTGCAACTTTGAATGAGAATATGCTTGCTTACAGCAACGTGCTATATGTTCTGAAGGCCCGAATTGGGAATCTGTGTCAAAACTTTGTTAGGAATTATGTGATCCTTACTAGCTGGAAGTAAGGGAGATGGGGCAAGAATTTATTTCTAGGAGTTGGAGACATACCCACTTTAGCTCAGTTCTGGGCATCTTTGAAATCCCTATACAAACTTGTTCCTACATAGTAACTTGCAACTTTGAATGAGAATGTGCTTGCTTACAGCAACGTGCTATATGTTCTGAATGCCCGAATTGGGAATCTGTGTCAAAACTTTCTTTGAAATTATGTGATACTTACTAGCTGGAAGTAAGGGAGATGGGGCATGAAAATATTTCCAGGAGTTGATGACATACCAAGTTTAGCTCAGTTCTGGGCATCTTTGAAAGTCCTATACAAACTTGTTCCTACATAGTAACTTGCAACTTTGAATGAGAATGTGCTTGCTTACAGCAACGTGCCATATGTTCTGAATGCCCGAATTGGGAATCTGTGTCAAAACTTTGTTAGGAATTATGTGAATCTTACTCGCTGGAAGTAAGGGACATGGGGCATGAAGATATTTCTAGGAGTTGGAGACATACAACGTTTAGCTCAGTTCTGGGCATCTTTGAAATACCTATACAAACTTGTTCCTACATAGTAACTTGCAACTTTGAATGAGAATGTGCTTGCTTACAGCAACGTGCTGTATGTTCTGAATGCCCGAATTGGGAATCTGTGTCAAAACATTGTTAGGAATCTTGTGATCCTTACTAGCTGGAAGTAAGGGAGATGGGGCATGAAGTTATTCCTAGGAGTTGGAGACATACCAAATTTACCTCAGTTTTGGGCATCTTTAAAATACCTATACAAACTTGTTCCTACATAGTAACTTGCTTCTTGGAATGAAAAAGTAGTTGCTTAAAGGAACGTGCCATATATTCTGAATGCCCGAATTGGGAATCTGTGTCTAAACTTTGTTAGGAATTATGTGATCCTTACTATGTGGAAGTAAGGGAGTTGGGTCATGAAGTTATTTCTAGAGGTTGGACACATACCAAGTTTAGCTCAGTTCTGGGCATCTGTGAAATACCTATACAAACTTGTTCCTACATAGTAACTTGCAACTTTGAATGAGAATGTGCTTGCTTACAGCAACGTGCTATATGTTCTGAATGCCCGAATTGGGAATCTGTGTCATAACTTTGTTAGGAATTATGTGAATCTTATGAGCTGGAAGTAAGGGAGATGGGGCATGAAGTTATTTCTAGGAGTTGGAGACATACCCACTTTACCTCAGTTCTGGGCATCTTTAAAATACCTATACAAACTTGTTCCTACATAGTCACTTGCTACTTGGAATGTAAAAGTAGTTGCTTAAAGGAACGTGCCATATATTCTGAATGCCCTAATTGGGAATCTGTGTCTAATCTTTGTTAGGAATTATGTGATCCTTACCAGCTGGAAGTAAGGGAGATGTGGGATGAAGTTATTTCTAGGAGTTGGAGACATACCAAGTTTAGCTCAGTTCTAGGCATCTTTGAAATACCTATACAAATTTGTTCCTACATAGTAACTTGCAACTTTGAATGAGAATGTGCTTGCTTACAGCAACGTGCTGTATGTTCTGATTGCCCAAATTGGGAATCTGTGTCAAAACTTTGTTAGGAATTATGTGATCCTTACTAGCTGGAAGTAAGGGAGATGGGGCATGAAGTTATTTCTAGGAGTTGGAGATACCCAGTTTAGCTCAGTTCTGGGCATCTTTGAAATACCTATACAAACTTGTTCCTACATAGTAACTTGCAACTTTGAATGAGAATGTGCTTGCTTACAGCAACGTGCTATATGTTCTGAATGCCCGAATTGGGAATCTGTGTCAAAATTTTGTTAGGAATTATGTGATCCTTACTAGCTGGAAGTAAGGAAGATGTGGCATGAAGTTATTTCTAGGAGTTGGAGACAGACCAAGTTTAGCTCAGTTCTGGGCATCTTTGAAATACCTATACAAACTTGTTCCTACATAGTAACTTGCAACTTTTAATGAGAATGTGCTTGCTTACAGCAACGTGCTATATGTTCTGAATGCCCGAATTGGGATTCTGTGTCAAAACTTTGTTAGGAATTATGTGATCCTTACTAGCTGGAAGTGAGGGAGAAGGGGCATGAAGTTATTTGTAGGAGTTGGAGACAGACCAAGTTTAGCTCAGTTCTGGGCATCTTTGAAATACCTATACAAACTTGTTCCTACATAGTAACTTGCAACTTTGAATGAGAATGTGCTTGCTTACAGCAACGTGCTATATGTTCTGAATGCCCGAATTGGGAATCTGTGTCAAAACTTTGTTAGAAATTATGTGATCCTTACTAGCTGGAAGAGAGGGAGATGGGGCATGAAGTTATTTCTAGGAGTTGGAGACATACAACGTTTAGCTCAGTTCGGGGCATCATTGAAATACCTATACAAACTTGTTCCTACATAGTAACTTGCAACATTGAATGAGAATGTGCTTGCTTACAGCAACGTGCTATATGTTCTGAATGCCCGAATTGGGAATCTGTGTCAAAACTTTGTTAGGAACTATGTGATCCTTACTAGCTGGAAGTAAGGGAGAAGGGGCATGAAGTTATTTCTAGGAGTTGGAGACATACCAAGTTTAGCTCAGTTCTGGGCATCTTTGAAATACCTATACAAACATATTCCTACATAGTAACTTGCAACTTTGAATGAGAATGTGCTTGCTTACAGCAACGTGCTATATGTTCTGAATGCCCGAATTGGGAATCTGTGTCAAAACTTTGTTAGGAATTATGTGATCCTTACTAGCTGGAAGTAAGAGAGATGGGGCATGAAGTTATTTCTAGGAGTGGGAGACATACAACGTTTAGCTCAGTTCTGGGCATCTTTAAAATACCTATACAAACATGTTCCTACATAGTAACTTGTTACTTGGAATGAAAAAGTAGTTGCTTAAAGGAACGTGCCATATATTCTGAATGCTTGAATGGGAATCTGTGTCAAAACTTTGTTAGGAATTATGTGATCCTTAGCAGCTGGAAGTAAGGGAGATGGGGGATGAAGTTATTTCTAGGAGTTGGAGACATACCAAGTTTAGTTCAGTTCTGGGCATCTTTGAAATACCTATACAAACTTGTTCCTACATAGTAACTTGCAACTTTGAATGAGAATGTGCTTGCTTACAGCAACGTGCTATATGTTCTGAATGCCCGAGTTGGGAATCTGTGTCAAATCTTTATTAGGAATTATGTGATCCTTACTAGCTGGAAGTAAGGGAGATGGGGTATGAAGTTATTTCTAGGAGTTGGAGACATACCAAGTTTAGCTCAGTTCTGGGCATCTTTGAAATACCTATACAAACTTGTTCCTACATAGTAACTTGCAACTTTGAATGAGAATGTGCTTGCTTACAGCAACGTGCTATATGTTCTGAATGCCCGAATTGGGAATCTGTGTCAAAACTTTGTTAGAAATTATGTGATCCTTACTAGCTGGAAATAAGGGCGATGGGGCATGAAGTTATTTCTAGGAGTTGGAGACATACAACGTTTAGCTCAGTTCTGGGCATCTTTGAAATACCTATACAAACTTGTTCCTACATAGTAACTTGCAACTTTGAATGAGAATGTGCTTGCTTACAGCAACGTGCTGTATGTTCTGATTGCCCGAATTGGGAATCTGTGTCAAAACTTTGTTAGGAATTATGTGATCCTTACTAGCTGGAAGTAAGGGAGATGGGGCATGAAGTTATTTCCAGGAGTTGGAGACATACCAAGTTTAGCTCAGTTCTGGGCATCTTTGAAATACCTATAGAAACTTCTTACTACATAGAAACTTGCAACTTTGAATGAGAATGTGCTTGCTTACAGCAACGTGCTATATGTTCTGAAGGCCCGAATTGGGAATCTGTGTCAAAACTTTGTTAGGAATTATGTGATCCTTACTAGCTGGAAGTAAGGGAGATGGGGCAAGAAGTTATTTCTAGGAGTTGGAGACATACCCACTTTAGCTCAGTTCTGGGCATCTTTGAAATCCCTATACAAACTTGTTCCTACATAGTAACTTGCAACTTTGAATGAGAATGTGCTTGCTTACAGCAACGTGCTATATGTTCTGAATGCCCGAATTGGGAATCTGTGTCAAAACTTTCTTTGAAATTATGTGATACTTACTAGCTGGAAGTAAGGGAGATGGGGCATGAAAATATTTCTAGGAGTTGATGACATACCAAGTTTAGCTCAGTTCTGGGCATCTTTGAAAGTCCTATACAAACTTGTTCCTACATAGTAACTTGCAACTTTGAATGAGAATGTGCTTGCTTACAGCAACGTGCCATATGTTCTGAATGCCCGAATTGGGAATCTGTGTCAAAACTTTGTTAGGAATTATGTGAATCTTACTCGCTGGAAGTAAGGGACATGGGGCATGAAGATATTTCTAGGAGTTGGAGACATACCAAGTTTAGCTCAGTTCTGGGCATCTTTGAAATACCTATACAAACTTGTTCCTACATAGTAACTTGCAACTTTGAATGAGAATGTGCTTGCTTACAGCAACGTGCTGTATGTTCTGAATGCCCGAATTGGGAATCTGTGTCAAAACATTGTTAGGAATCTTGTGATCCTTACTAGCTGGAAGTAAGGTAGATGGGGCATGAAGTTATTCCTAGGAGTTGGAGACATACCAAATTTACCTCAGTTTTGGGCATCTTTAAAATACCTATACAAACTTGTTCCTACATAGTAACTTGCTTCTTGGAATGAAAAAGTAGTTGCTTAAAGGAACGTGCCATATATTCTGCATGCCCGAATTGGGAATCTGTGTCAAAACTTTGTTAGGAATTATGTGATCCTTACCAGCTGGAAGTAAGGGAGATGGGGCATGAAGTTATTTCTAGGAGTTGGAGACATACCAAGTTTAGCTCAGTTCTGGGCATCTTTGAAATACCTATACAAACTTGTTCCTACATAGTAACTTGCAACTTTGAATGAGAATGTGCTTGCTTACAGCAACGTGCTATATGTTCTGAATGCCCCAATTGGGAATCTGTGTCAAAACTTTCATTGAAATTATGTGATCCATACTAGCTGGAAGTAAGGGAGATGGGGCATGGAGTTATTTCTAGGAGTTGGAGACATACCAAGTTTAGCTCAGTTCTGGGCATCTTTGAAAGTCCTATACAAACTTGTTCCTACAAAGTAACTTGCAGCTTTGAATGAGAATGTGCTTGCTTACAGCAACGTGCTATTTGTTCTGAATGCCCGAATTGGGAATCTGTGTCAAAACTTTGTTAGGAATTATGTGAATCTTACTCGCTGGAAGTAAGGGAGATGGGGCATGAAGTTATTTCTAGGAGTTGGAGACTTACCAAGTTTAGCTCAGTTCTGGGCATCTTTGAAATACCTATACAAACTTGTTCCTACATAGTAACTTGCAACTTTGAATGAGAATGTGCTTGCTTACAGCAACGTGCTATATGTTCTGAATGCCCGAATTGGGAATCTGTGTCAAAACTTTGTTAGGTATTATGTGATCCTTACTAGCTGGAAGTAAGGGAGATGGGGCATGAAGTTATTTCTAGGAGTTGGAGACATACCAAGTTTAGCTCAGTTCTGGGCATCTTTGAAATACCTATACAAACTTGTTCCTACATAGTAACTTGCAACTTTGAATGAGAATGTGCTTGCTTACAGCAACGTGCTATATGTTCTGAATGCCCGAATTGGGAATTTGTGTCAAAACTTTGTTAGAAATTATGTGATCCTTACTAGCTGGAAGTGAGGGATATGGGGCATGAAGTTATTTCTCGGAGTTGGAGACATACAACGTTTAGCTCAGTTCTGGGCATCTTTGAAATACCTATACAAACTTGTTCCTACATAGTAACTTGCAACTTTGAATGAGAATGTGCTTGCTTACAGCATCTTGGTATATGTTCTGAATGCCCGAATTGGGAATCTGTGTCAAAACTTTGTTAGGAATTATGTGATCCTTACTAGCTGGAAGTAAGGGAGATGGGGCATGAAGTTATTTCTAGGAGTTGGAGACATACAAAGTTTAGCTCAGTTCTGGGCATCTGTGAAATACCTATACAAACTTGTTCCTACATAGTAACTTGCAACTTTGAATGAGAATGTGCTTGCTTACAGCAACGTGCTATATGTTCTGAATGCCCGAATTGGCAATCTGTGTCAAAACTTTGTTAGGAATTATGTGATCCTTACTAGCTGGAAGTGAGGGAGATGGGGCATGAAGTTATTTGTAGGAGTTGGAGACATACCAAGTTTATCTCAGTTATGGGCATCTTTGAAATACCTATACAAACTTGTTCCTACATAGTAACTTGCAAATTTGAATGAGAATGTGCTTGCTTACAGCAACGTGCTATATGTTCTGAATGCCCGAATTGGGAATCTGTGTCATAACTTTGTTAGAAATTATGTGATCCTTACTAGCTGGAAATAAGGGCGATGGGGCATGAAGTTATTTCTAGGAGTTGGAGACATACAACGTTTAGCAAAGTTTTGGGCATCTTTGAAATACCTATACAAATTTGTTCCTACATAGTAACTTGCAACTTTGAATGAGAATGTGCTTGCTTACAGCAACGTGCTGTATGTTCTGATTGCCCAAATTGGGAATCTGTGTCAAAACTTTGTTAGGAATTATGTGATCCTTACTAGCTGGAAGTAAGGGAGATGGGGAATGAAGTTATTTCTAGGAGTTGGAGTTACCCAGTTTAGCTCAGTACTGGGCATCTTTGAAATAGCTATACAAACTTGTTCGTACATAGTAACTTGCAACTTTGAATGAGAATGTGCTTGCTTACAGCAACGTGCTATATGTTCTGAATGCCCGAATTGGGAATCTGTGTCAAAACTTTGTTAGGAATTATGTGATCCTTACTAGCTGGAAGTGAGGGAGATGGGGCATGAAGTTATTTCTAGGAGTTGGAGACATACCAAGTTTAGCTCAGTTCTGGGCATCTTTGAAATACCTATACAAACTTGTTCCTACATAGTAACTTGCAACTTTGAATGAGAATGTGCTTGCTTACAGCAACGTGCTATATGTTCTGAATGCCCGAATTGGGAATCTGTGTCAAAACTTTGTTAGAAATTATGTGATCCTTACTAGCTGGAAGTGAGGGAGATGGGGCATGAAGTTATTTCTAGGAGTTTGAGACAGACCAAGTTTAGCTCAGTTCTGGGCATCTTTGAAATACCTATACAAACTTGTTCCTACATAGTAACTTGCAACTTTGAATGAGAATGTGCTTGCTTACAGCAACGTGCTCTATGTTCTGAATGCCCGAATTGGGAAACTGTGTCAAAACTTTGTTAGAAATTATGTTATCCTTACTAGATGGAAGTAAGGGAGATGGGGCATGAAGTTATTTCTAGGAGTTGGAGACATACAACGTTTAGCTCAGTTCTGGGCATCTTTGAAATACCTATACAAACTTGTTCCTACATAGTAACTTGCAACATTGAATGAGAATGTGCTTGCTTACAGCAACGTGCTATATGTTCTGAATGCCCGAATTGGGAATCTGTGTCAAAACTTTGTTAGGAATTATGTAATCCTTACTAGCTGGAAGTAAGGGAGAAGGGGCATGAAGTTATTTCCAGGAGTTGGAGACATACCAAGTTTAGCTCAGTTCTGGGCATCTTTGAAATACCTATACAAACTTGTTCCTACATAGTATCTGGCGAATTTGAATGAGAATGTGCTTGCTTACAGCAACGTGCTATATGTTCTGAATGCCCGAATTGGCAATCTGTGTCAAAACTTTGTTAGGAATTATGTGATCCTTACTAACTGGAAGTGAGGGAGATGGGGCATGAAGTTATTTCTAGGAGTTGGAGACATACCAAGTTTAGCTCAGTTCTGGGCATCTTTAAAATACCTTTACAAACATGTTCCTACATAGTAACTTGTTACTTGGAATGAAAAAGTAGTTGCTTAAAGGAACGTTCCATATATTCTGAATGCTTGAATGGGAATCTGTGTCAAAACTTTGTTAGGAATTATGTGATCCTTACCAGCTGGAAGTAAGGGAGATGGGGGATGAAGTTATTTCTAGGAGTTGGAGACATACCAAGTTTAGTTCAGTTCTGGGCATCTTTGAAATACCTATACAAACTTGTTCCTACATAGTAACTTGCAACTTTGAATGAGAATGTGCTTGCTTACAGCAACGTGCTATATGTTCTGAATGCCCGAGTTGGGAATCTGTGTCAAATCTTTATTAGGAATTATGTGATCCTTACTAGCTGGAAGTAAGGGAGATGGGGTATGAAGTTATTTCTAGGAGTTGGAGACATACCAAGTTTAGCTCAGTTCTGGTCATCTTTGAAATACCTATACAAACTTGTTCCTACATAGTAACTTGCAACTTTGAATGAGAATGTGCTTGCTTACAGCAACGTGCTATATGTTCTGAATGCCCGAATTGGGAATCTGTGTCAAAACTTTGTTAGAAATTATGTGATCCTTACTAGCTGGAAATAAGGGCGTTGGGGCATGAAGTTATTTCTAGGAGTTGGAGACATACAACGTTTAGCTCAGTTCTGGGCATCTTTGAAATACCTATACAAACTTGTTCCTACATAGTAACTTGCAACTTTGAATGAGAATGTGCTGGCTTACAGCAACTTGCTGTATGTTCTGATTGCCCGAATTGGGAATCTGTGTCAAAACTTTGTTAGGAATTATGTGATCCTTACTAGCTGGAAGTAAGGGAGATGGGGCATGAAGTTATTTCCAGGAGTTGGAGACATACCAAGTTTAGCTCAGTTCTGGGCATCTTTGAAATACCTATACAAACTTGTTCCTACATAGTAACTTGCAACTTTGAATGAGAATGTGCTTGCTTGCAGCAACGTGCTATATGTTCTCAATGCCCGAATTGGGAATCTGTGTCAAAACTTTGTTAGGAATTATGTGATCCTTACTAGCTGGAAGTAAGTGAGATGGGGCATGAAGTTATTTCTAGGAGTTGGAAACATACCCACTATAGCTCAGTTCTGGGCATCTTTGAAATACCTATAGAAACTTCTTAGTACATAGAAACTTGCAACTTTGAATGAGAATGTGCTTGCTTACAGCAACGTGCTATATGTTCTGAAGGCCCGAATTGGGAATCTGTGTCAAAACTTGGTTAGGAATTATGTGATCCTTACTAGCTGGAAGTAAGGGAGATGGGGCAAGAAGTTATTTCTAGGAGTTGGAGACATACTCACTTTAGCTCAGTTCTGGGCATCTTTGAAATCCCTATACAAACTTGTTCCTACATAGTAACTTGCAACTTTGAATGAGAATGTGCTTGCTTACAGCAACGTGCTATATGTTCTGAATGCCCGAATTGGGAATCTGTGTCAAAACTTTCTTTGAAATTATGTGATACTTACTAGCTGGAAGTAAGGGAGATGGGGCATGAAAATATTTCTAGGAGTTGATGACATACCAAGTTTAGCTCAGTTCTGGACATCTTTGAAAGTCCTATACAAACTTGTTCCTACATAGTAACTTGCAACTTTGAATGAGAATGTGCTTGCTTACAGCAACGTGCCATATGTTCTGAATGCCCGAATTGGGAATCTGTGTCAAAACTTTGTTAGGAATTATGTGAATCTTACTCGCTGGAAGTAAGGGACATGGGGCATGAAGATATTTCTAGGAGTTGGAGACATACCAAGTTTAGCTCAGTTCTGGGCATCTTTGAAATACCTATACAAACTTGTTCCTACATAGTAACTTGCAACTTTGTATGAGAATGTGCTTGCTTACAGCAACGTGCTGTATGTTCTGAATGCCCGAATTGGGAATCTGTGTCAAAACATTGTTAGGAATCTTGTGATCCTTACTAGCTGGAAGTAAGGGAGATGGGGCATGAAGTTATTCCTAGGAGTTGGAGACATACCAAATTTACCTCAGTTTGGGCATCTTTAAAATACCTATACAAATTTGTTCCTACATAGTAACTTGCTTCTTAGAATGATAAAGTAGTTGCTTAAAGGAACGTGCCATATATTCTGAATGCCCGAATTGGGAATCTGTGTCAAAACTTTTTAGGAATTATGTGATCCTTACCAGCTGGAAGTAAGGGAGATGGGGCATGAAGTTATTTCTAGGAGTTGGAGACATACCAAGTTTAGCTCAGTTCTGGGCATCTTTGAAATACCTATACAAACTTGTTCCTACATAGTAACTTGCAACTTTGAATGAGAATGTGCTTGCTTACAGCAACGTGCTATATGTTCTGAATGCCCCAATTGGGAATCTGTGTCAAAACTTTCATTGAAATTATGTGATCCATACTAGCTGGAAGTAAGTGAGATGGGGCATGGAGTTATTTCTAGGAGTTGGAGACATATCAAGTTTAGCTCAGTTCTGGGCATCTTTGAAAGTCCTATACAAACTTGTTCCTACAAAGTAACTTGAAGCTTTGAATGAGAATGTGCTTGCTTACAGCAACGTGCTATATGTTCTGAATGCCCGAATTGGGAATCTGTGTCAAAACTTTGTTAGGAATTATGTGAATCTTACTCGCTGGAAGTAAGGGAGATGGGTCATGAAGTTATTTCTAGGAGTTGGAGACTTACCAAGTTTAGCTCAGTTCTGGGCATCTTTGAAATACCTATACAAACTTGTTCCTACATAGTAACTTGCAACTTTGAATGAAAATGTGCTTGCTTACAGCATCTTGGTATATGTTCTGAATGCCCGAATTGGGAATCTGTGTCAAAACTTTGTTAGGAATTATGTGATCCTTACTAGCTGGAAGTAAGGGAGATGGGGCATGAAGTTATTTCTAGGAGTTGGAGACATACCAAGTTTAGCTCAGTTCTGGGCATCTGTGAAATACCTATACAAACTTGTTCCTACGTAGTAACTTGCAACTTTGAATGAGAATGTGCTTGCTTACAGCAACGTGCTATATGTTCTGAATGCCCGAATTGGCAATCTGTGTCAAAACTTTGTTAGGAATTATGTGATCCTTACTAGCTGGAAGTGAGGGAGATGGGGCATGAAGTTATTTCTAGGAGTTGGAGACATACCAAGTTTAGCTCAGTTCTGGGCATCTTTGAAATACCTATACAAACTTGTTCCTACATAGTAACTTGCAACTTTGAATGAGAATGTGCTTGCTTACAGCAACGTGCTATATGTTCTGAATGCCCGAATTGGGAATCTGTGTCAAAACTTTGTTAGAAATTATGTGATCCTTACTAGCTGGAAGTGAGGGAGATGGGGCATGAAGTTATTTCTAGGAGTTTGAGACAGACCAAGTTTAGCTCAGTTCTGGGCATCTTTGAAATACCTATACAAACTTGTTCCTACATAGTAACTTGCAACTTTGAATGAGAATGTGCTTGCTTACAGCAACGTGCTCTATGTTCTGAATGCCCGAATTGGGAAACTGTGTCAAAACTTTGTTAGAAATTATGTTATCCTTACTAGATGGAAGTAAGGGAGATGGGGCATGAAGTTATTTCTAGGAGTTGGAGACATACAACGTTTAGCTCAGTTCTGGGCATCTTTGAAATACCTATACAAACTTGTTCCTACATAGTAACTTGCAACATTGAATGAGAATGTGCTTGCTTACAGCAACGTGCTATATGATCTGAATGCCCGAATTGGGAATCTGTGTCAAAACTTTGTTAGGAATTATGTAATCCTTACTAGCTGGAAGTAAGGGAGAAGGGGCATGAAGTTATTTCCAGGAGTTGAAGACATACCAAGTTTAGCTCAGTTCTGGGCATCTTTGAAATACCTATACAAACTTGTTCCTACATAGTATCTGGCGAATTTGAATGAGAATGTGCTTGCTTACAGCAACGTGCTATATGTTCTGAATGCCCGAATTGGCAATCTGTGTCAAAACTTTGTTAGGAATTATGTGATCCTTACTAGCTGGAAGTGAGGGAGATGGGGCATGAAGTTATTTCTAGGAGTTGGAGACATACCAAGTTTAGCTCAGTTCTGGGCATCATTGAAATACCTATACAAACTTGTTTCTACATAGTAACTTGAAACTTTGAATGAGAATGTGCTTGCTTGCAGCAACGTGCTATATGTTCTGAATGCCTGAATTCGGAATCTGTGTCAAAACTTTGTTAGGAATTATGTGATCCTTACTAGCTGGAAGTAAGGGAGATGGGGCATGAAGTTATTTCTAGGAGTTGGAGACATACCAACTTTACCTCAGTTTTGGGCATCTTTAAAATACCTATACAAACTTGTTCCTACATAGTAACTTGCTTCTTGGAATGAAAAAGTAGTTGCTTAAAGGAACGTGCCATATATTCTGAATGCCCGAATTGGGAATCTGTGTCAAAACGTTGTTAGGAATTATGTGATCCTTACCAGCTGGAATTAAGGGAGATGGGGCATGAAGTTATTTCTAGGAGTTGGAGACATACCAAGTTTAGGTCAGTTCTGGGCATCTTTGAAATACCTATACAAACTTGTTCCTACATAGTAACTTGCAACTTTGAATGAAAATGTGCTTGCTTACAGCAACGTGCTATATGTTCTGAATACCCGAATTGGGAATCTGTGTCAAAACTTTCATTGAAATTATGTGATCCATACTAGCTGGAAGTAAGGGAGATGGGGCATGGAGTTATTTCTAGGAGTTGGAGACATACCAAGTTTAGCTCAGTTCTGGGCATCTTTGAAAGTCCTATACAAACTTGTTCCTACAGAGTAACTTGCAGCTTTGAATGAGAATGTGCTTGCTTACAGCAACGTGCTATATGTTCTGAATGCCCGAATTGGGAATCTGTGTCAAAACTTTGTTA
Source organism: Diceros bicornis minor (assembly GCF_020826845.1). Lineage (NCBI taxonomy): Eukaryota > Metazoa > Chordata > Mammalia > Perissodactyla > Rhinocerotidae > Diceros > Diceros bicornis. The sequence continues at coordinate 472,624 of NW_026691053.1, forward strand.
GGAATTATGTGAATCTTACTCGCTGGAAGTAAGGGAGATGGGGCATGAAGTTATTTCTAGGAGTTGGAGACTTACCAAGTTTAGCTCAGTTCTGGGCATCTTTGAAATACCTATACAAACTTGTTCCTACATAGTAACTTGCAACTTTGAATGAGAATGTGCTTGCTTACAGCAACGTGCTATATGTTCTGAATGCCCGAATTGGGAATTTGTGTCAAAACTTTGTTAGGAATTATGTGATCCTTACTAGGTGGAAGTAAGGGAGTTGGGTCATGAAGTTATTTCTAGAGGTTGGACACATACCAAGTTTAGCTCAGTTCTGGGCATCTGTGAAATACCTATACAAACTTCTTCCTACATAGTAACTTGCAACTTCGAATGAGAATGTGCTTGCTTACAGCAACGTGCTATATGTTCTGAATGCCCGAATTGGGAATCTGTGTCGAAACTTTGTTAGGAATTATGTGATCCTTACTAGCTGGAAGTAAGGGAGATGGGGCATGAAGTTATTTCTAGGAGTTTGAGACAGACCAAGTTTAGCTCAGTTCTGGGCATCTTTGAAATACCTATACAAACTTGTTCCTACATAGTAACTTGCAACTTTTAATGAGAATGTGCTTGCTTACAGCAACGTGCTATATGTTCTAAATGCCCGAATTGGGAATCTGTGTCAAAACTTTGTTAGGAATTATGTGATCCTTACTAGCTGGAAGTGAGGGAGATGGGGCATGAAGTTATTTCTAGGAGTTGGAGACATACCAAGTTTAGCTCAGTTCTGGGCATCTTTGAAATACCTATACAGACTTGTTCCTACATAGTAACTTGCAACTTGATTGAGAATGTGCTTGCTTACAGCATCTTGGTATATGTTCTGAATGCCCGAATTGGGAATCTGTGTCAAAACTTTGTTAGGAATTATGTGATCCTTACTAGCTGGAAGTAAGGGAGATGGGGCATGAAGTTATTTCTAGGAGTTGGAGACATACAACGTTTAGCTCAGTTCTGGGCATCTTTGAAATACCTATACAAACTTGTTCCTACATAGTATCTGGCGAATTTGAATGAGAATGTGCTTGCTTACAGCAACGTGCTAGATGTTCTGAATGCCCGAATTGGCAATCTGTGTCAAAACTTTGTTAGGAATTATGTGATCCTTACTAGCTGGAAGTGAGGGAGATGGGGCATGAAGTTATTTCTAGGAGTTGGAGACATACCAAGTTTAGCTCAGTTCTGGGCATCATTGAAATACCTATACAAACTTGTTTCTACACAGTAACTTGAAACTTTGAATGAGAATGTGCTTGCTTACAGCAACGTGCTATATGTTCTGAATGCCTGAATTCGGAATCTGTGTCAAAACTTTGTTAGGAATTATGTGATCCTTACTAGCTGGAAGTAAGGGAGATGGGGCATGAAGTTATTTCTAGAAGTTGGAGACATACCAACTTTACCTCAGTTTTCGGCATCTTTAAAATACCTATACAAACTTGTTCCTACATAGTAACTTGCTTCTTGGAATGAAAAAGTAGTTGCTTAAAGGAACGTGCCATATATTCTGAATGCCCGAATTGGGAATCTGTGTCAAAACTTTGTTAGGAATTATGTGATCCTTACCAGTTGGAAGTAAGGGAGATGGGGCATGAAGTTATTTCTAGGAGTTGGAGACATACCAAGTTTAGCTCAGTTCTGGGCATCTTTGAAAGTCCTATACAAACTTGTTCCTACAGAGTAACTTGCAGCTTTGAATGAGAATGTGCTTGCTTACAGCAACGTGCTATATGTTCTGAATGCCCGAATTGGGAATCTGTGTCAAAACTTTGTTAGGAATTATGTGAATCTTACTCGCTGGAAGTAAGGGAGATGGGGCATGAAGTTATTTCTAGGTGTTGGAGACTTACCAAGTTTAGCTCAGTTCTGGGCATCTATGAAATACCTATACAAACTTGTTCCTACATAGTAACTTGCAACTTTGAATGAGAATGTGCTTGCTTACAGCAACGTGCTATATGTTCTGAATGCCCGAATTGGGAATCTGTGTCAAAACTTTCATTGAAATTATGTGATCCATACTAGCTGGAAGTAAGGGAGATGGGGCATGGAGTTATTTCTAGGAGTTGGAGACATACCAAGTTTAGCTCAGTTCTGGGCATCTTTGAAAGTCCTATACAAACTTGTTCCTACAGAGTAACTTGCAGCTTTGAATGAGAATGTGCTTGCTTACAGCAACGTGCTATATGTTCTGAATGCCCGAATTGGGAATCTGTGTCAAAACTTTGTTAGGAATTATGTGAATCTTACTCGCTGGAAGTAAGGGAGATGGGGCATGAAGTTATTTCTAGGAGTTGGAGACTTACCAAGTTTAGCTCAGTTCTGGGCATCTTTGAAATACCTATACAAACTTGTTCCTACATAGTAACTTGCAACTTTGAATGAGAATGTGCTTGCTTACAGCAACGTGCTATATGTTCTGAATGCCCGAATTGGGAATTTGTGTCAAAACTTTGTTAGGAATTATGTGATCCTTACTAGGTGGAAGTAAGGGAGTTGGGTCATGAAGTTATTTCTAGAGGTTAGACACATACCAAGTTTAGCTCAGTTCTGGGCATCTGTGAAATCCCTATACAAACTTGTTCCTACATAGTAACTTGCAACTTTGAATGAGAATGTGCTTGCTTACAGCAACTTGCTATATGTTCTGAATGCCCGAATTGGGAATCTGTGTCAAAACTTTGTTAGGAATTATGTGATCCTTACTAGCTGGAAGTAAGGGAGATGGGGCATTAAGTTATTTCTAGGAGTTTGAGACAGACCAAGTTTAGCTCAGTTCTGGGCATCTTTGAAATACCTATACAAACTTGTTCCTACATAGTAACTTGCAACTTTTAATGAGAATGTGCTTGCTTACAGCAACGTGCTCTATGTTCTGAATGCCCGAATTGGGAAACTGTGTCAAAACTTTGTTAGAAATTATGTTATCCTTAATAGATGGAAGTAAGGGAGATGGGGCATGAAGTTATTTCTAGGAGTTGGAGACATACAACGTTTAGCTCAGTTCTGGGCATCTTTGAAATACCTATACAAACTTGTTCCTACATAGTAACTTGCAACATTGAATGAGAATGTGCTTGCTTACAGCAACGTGCTATATGTTCTGAATGCCCGAATTGGGAATCTGTGTCAAAACTTTGTTAGGAATTATGTAATCCTTACTAGCTGGAAGTAAGGGAGAAGGGGCATGAAGTTATTTCCAGGAGTTGGAGACATACCAAGTTTAGCTCAGTTCTGGGCATCTTTGAAATACCTATACAAACTTGTTCCTACATAGTATCTGGCGAATTTGAATGAGAATGTGCTTGCTTACAGCAACGTGCTATATGTTCTGAATGCCCGAATTGGCAATCTGTGTCAAAACTTTGTTAGGAATTATGTGATCCTTACTAGCTGGAAGTGAGGGAGATGGGGCATGAAGTTATTTCTAGGAGTTGGAGACATACCAAGTTTAGCTCAGTTCTGGGCATCATTGAAATACCTATATAAACTTGTTTCTACATAGTAACTTGAAACTTTGAATGAGAATGTGCTTGCTTACAGCAACGTGCTATATGTTCTGAATGCCTGAATTCGGAATCTGTGTCAAAACTTTGTTAGGAATTATGTGATCCTTACTAGCTGGAAGTAAGGGAGATGGGGCATAAAGTTATTTCTAGGAGTTGGAGACATACCAACTTTACCTCAGTTTTGGGCATCTTTAAAATACCTATACAAACTTATTCCTACATAGTAACTTGCTTCTTGGAATGAAAAAGTAGTTGCTTAAAGGAACGTGCCATATATTCTGAATGCCCGAATTGGGAATCTGTGTCAAAAATTTGTTAGGAATTATGTGATCCTTACCAGCTGGAATTAAGGGAGATGGGGCATGAAGTTATTTCTAGGAGTTGGAGACATACCAAGTTTAGGTCAGTTCTGGGCATCTTTGAAATACCTATACAAACTTGTTCCTACATAGTAACTTGCAACTTTGAATGAGAATGTGCTTGCTTACAGCAACGTGCTATATGTTCTGAATGCCCGAATTGGGAATCTGTGTCAAAACTTTCATTGAAATTATGTGATCCATACTAGCTGGAAGTAAGTGAGATGGGGCATGGAGTTATTTCTAGGAGTTGGAGACATACCATGTTTAGCTCAGTTCTGGGCATCTTTGAAAGTCCTATACAAACTTGTTCCTACAGAGTAACTTGCAGCTTTGAATGAGAATGTGCTTGCTTACAGCAACGTGCTATATGTTCTGAATGCCCGAATTGGGAATCTGTGTCAAAACTTTGTTAGGAATTATGTGAATCTTACTCGCTGGAAGTAAGGGAGATGGGGCATGAAGTTATTTCTAGGAGTTGGAGACTTACCAAGTTTAGCTCAGTTCTGGGCATCTTTGAAATACCTATACAAACTTGTTCCTACATAGTAACTTGCAACTTTGAATGAGAATGTGCTTGCTTACAGCAACGTGCTATATGTTCTGAATGCCCGAATTGGGAATTTGTGTCAAATCTTTGTTAGGAATTATGTGATCCTTACTAGGTGGAAGTAAGGGAGTTGGGTCATGAAGTTATTTCTAGAGGTTAGACACATACCAAGTTTAGCTCAGTTCTGGGCATCTGTGAAATCCCTATACAAACTTGTTCCTACATAGTAACTTGCAACTTTGAATGAGAATGTGCTTGCTTACAGCAACTTGCTATATGTTCTGAATGCCCGAATTGGGAATCTGTGTCAAAACTTTGTTAGGAATTATGTGATCCTTTCTAGCTGGAAGTAAGGGAGATGGGGCATGAAGTTATTTCTAGGAGTTTGAGACAGACCAAGTTTAGCTCAGTTCTGGGCATCTTTGAAATACCTATACAAACTTGTTCCTACATAGTAACTTGCAACTTTTAATGAGAATGTGCTTGCTTACAGCAACGTGCTATATGTTCTGAATGCCCGAATTGGGAATCTGTGTCAAAACTTTGTTAGGAATTATGTGATCCTTACTAGCTGGAAGTGAGGGAGATGGGGCATGAAGTTATTTCTAGGAGTTGGAGACATACCAAGTTTAGCTCAGTTCTGGGCATCTTTGAAATACCTATACAGACTTGTTCCTACATAGTAACTTGCAACTTTGAATGAGAATGTGCTTGCTTACAGCATCTTGGTATATGTTCTGAATGCCCGAATTGGGAATCTGTGTCAAATCTTTGTTAGGAATTATGTGATCCTTACTAGCTGGAAGTAAGGGAGATGGGGCATGAAGTTATTTCTAGGAGTTGGAGACAGACAACGTTTAGCTCAGTTCTGGGCATCTTTGAAATACCTATACAAACTTGTTCCTACAAAGTAACTTGCAACATTGAATGCGAATGTGCTTGCTTACAGCAACGTGCTATATGTTCTGAATGCCCGAATTGGGAATCTGTGTCAAAACTTTGTTAGGAATTATGTAATCCTTACTAGCTGGAAGTAAGGGAGAAGGGGCATGAAGTTATTTCCAGGAGTTGGAGACATACCAAGTTTAGCTCAGTTCTGGGCATCTTTGGAATACCTATACAAACTTGTTCCTACATAGTATCTGGCGAATTTGAATGAGAATGTGCTTGCTTACAGCAACGTGCTAGATGTTCTGAATGCCCGAATTGGCAATCTGTGTCAAAACTTTGTTAGGAATTATGTGATCCTTACTAGCTGGAAGTGAGGGAGATGGGGCATGAAGTTATTTCTAGGAGTTGGAGACATACCAAGTTTAGCTCAGTTCTGGGCATCATTGAAATACCTATACAAACTTGTTTCTACACAGTAACTTGAAACTTTGAATGAGAATGTGCTTGCTTACAGCAAAGTGCTATATGTTCTGAATGCCTGAATTCGGAATCTGTGTCAAAACTTTGTTAGGAATTATGTGATCCTTACTAGCTGGATGTAAGGGAGATGGGGCATGAAGTTATTTCTAGGAGTTGGAGACATACCAAATTTACCTCAGTTTTCGGCATCTTTAAAATACCTATACAAACATGTTCCTACATAGTAACTTGCTTCTTGGAATGAAAAAGTAGTTGCTTAAAGGAACGTGCCATATATTCTGAATGCCCGAATTGGGAATCTGTGTCAAAACTTTGTTAGGAATTATGTGATCCTTATCAGCTGGAAGTAAGGGAGATGGGGCATGAAGTTATTTCTAGGAGTTGGAGACATACCAAGTTTAGGTCAGTTCTGGGCATCTTTGAAATACCTATACAAACTTGTTCCTACATAGTAACTTGCAACTTTGAATGAGAATGTGCTTGCTTACAGCAACGTGCTATATGTTCTGAATGCCTGAATTGGGAATCTGTGTCAAAACTTTCATTGAAATTATGTGATCCATACTAGCTGGAAGTAAGGGAGATGGGGCATGGAGTTATTTCTAGGAGTTGGAGACATACCAAGTTTAGCTCAGTTCTGGGCATCTTTGAAAGTCCTATACAAACATGTTCCTACAGAGTAACTTGCAGCTTTGAATGAGAATGTGCTTGCTTACAGCAACGTGCTATATGTTCTGAATGCCCGAATTGGGAATCCGTGTCAAAACTTTGTTAGGAATTATGTGATCCTTACTAGGTGGAAGTAAGGGAGTTGGGTCATGAAGTTATTTCTAGAGGTTGGACACATACCAAGTTTAGCTCAGTTCTGGGCATCTGTGAAATACCTATACAAACTTGTTCCTACATAGTAACTTGCATCTTTGAATGAGAATGTGCTTGCTTACAGCAACGTGCTATATGTTCTGAATGCCCGAATTGGGAATCTGTGTCAAAACTTTGTTAGGAATTATGTGAATCTTACTAGCTGGAAGTAAGGGAGATGGGGCATGAAGTTATTTCTAGGAGTTGGAGACATACCCACTTTACCTCAGTTTTGGGCATTTTTAAAATACCTATACAAACTTGTTCCTACATAGTCACTTGCTACTTGGAATGAAAAAGTAGTTGCTTAAAGGAACGTGCCATATATTCTGAATGCCCGAATTGGGAATCTGTGTTTAAACTTTGTTAGGAATTATGTGATCCTTACCAGCTGGAAGTAAGGGAGATGGGGGATGAAGTTATTTCTAGGAGTTGGAGACATACCAAGTTTAGCTCAGTTCTGGGCATCTTTGAAATACCTATACAAACTTGTTCCTACATAGTAACTTGCAACTTTGAATGAGAATGTGCTTGCTTAGAGCAACGTGCTATATGTTCCTAATGCCCGAATTGGGAATCTGTGTCAAAATTTTGTTAGAAATTATGTGATCCTTACTAGCTGGAAATAAGGGCGATGGGGCATGAAGTTATTTCTAGGAGTTGGAGACATACAACGTTTAGCTCAGTTCTGGGCATCTTTGAAATACCTATACAAATTTGTTCCTACATAGTAACTTGCAACTTTGAATGAGAATGTGCTTGCTTACAGCAACGTGCTGTATGTTCTGATTGCCCAAATTGGGAATCTGTGTCAAAACTTTGTTAGGAATTATGTGATCCTTACTAGCTGGAAGTAAGGGAGATGGGGCATGAAGTTATTTCTAGGAGTTGGAGATACCCAGTTTAGCTCAGTTCTGGGCATCTTTGAAATACCTATACAAACTTGTTCCTACATAGTAACTTGCAACTTTGAAGGAGAATGTGCTTGCTTACAGCAACGTGCTATATGTTCTGAATGCCCGAATTGGGAATCTGTGTCAAAACTTTGTTAGGAATTATGTGATCCTTACTAGCTGGAAGTAAGGGAAATGGGGCATGAAGTTATTTCTAGGAGTTGGAGACAGACCAAGTTTAGCTCAGTTCTGGGCATCTTTGAAATACCTATACAAACTTGTTCCTACATAGTAACTTGCAACTTTTAATGAGAATGTGCTTGCTTACAGCAACGTGCTATATGTTCTGAATGCCCGAATTGGCAATCTGTGTCAAAACTTTGTTAGGAATTATGTGATCCTTACTAGCTGGAAGTGAGGGAGATGGGGCATGAAGTTATTTGTAGGAGTTGGAGACATACCAAGTTTAGCTCAGTTCTGGGCATCTTTGAAATACCTATACAAACTTGTTCCTACATAGTAACTTGCAACTTTGAATGAGAATGTGCTTGCTTACAGCAACGTGCTATATGTTCTGAATGCCCGAATTGGGAATCTGTTTCAAAACTTTGTTAGAAACTATGTGATCCTTACTAGCTGGAAGTGAGGGAGATGGGGCATGAAGTTATTTCTCGGAGTTGGAGACATACAACGTTTAGCTCAGTTCTGGGCATCTTTGAAATACCTATACAAACTTGTTCCTACATAGTAACTTGCAACTTTGAATGAGAATGTGCTTGCTTACAGCATCTTGGTATATGTTCTGAATGCCCGAATTGGGAATCTGTGTCAAAACTTTGTTAGGAATTATGTGATCCTTACTAGCTGTTAGTAAGGGAGATGGGGCATGAAGTTATTTCTAGGAGTTGGAGACATACCAAGTTTAGCTCAGTTCTGGGCATCTGTGAAATACCTATACAAACTTGTTCCTACATAGTAACTTGCAACTTTGAATGAGAATGTGCTTGCTTACAGCAACGTGCTATATGTTCTGAATGCCCGAATTGGGATTCTGTGTCAAAACTTTCATTGAAATTATGTGATCCATACTAGCTGGAAGTAAGGGAGATGGGGCATGGAGTTATTTCTAGGAGTTGGAGACATACCAAGTTTAGCTCAGTTCTGGGCATCTTTGGAATACCTATACAAACTTGTTCCTACATAGTATCTGGCGATTTTGAATGAGAATGTGCTTGCTTACAGCAACGTGCTATATGTTCTGAATGCCCGAATTGGCAATCTGTGTCAAAAATTTGTTAGGAATTATGTGATCCTTACTAGCTGGAAGTGAGGGAGATGGGGCATGAAGTTATTTCTAGGAGTTGGAGACATACCAAGTTTAGCTCAGTTCTGGGCATCATTGAAATACCTATACAAACTTGTTTCTACATAGTAACTTGCAACTTTGAATGAGAATGTGCTTGCTTACAGCAACGTGCTATATGTTCTGAATGCCTGAATTCGGAATCTGTGTCAAAACTTTGTTAGGAATTATGTGATCCTTACTAGCTGGAAGTAAGGGAGATGGGGCATGAAGTTATTTCTAGGAGTTGGAGACATACCAACTTTACCTCAGTTTTGGGCATCTTTAAAATACCTATACAAACTTGTTCCTACATAGTAACTTGCTTCTTGGAATGAAAAAGTAGTTGCTTAAAGGAACGTGCCATATATTCTGAATGCCCGAATTGGGAATCTGTGTCAAAATTTTGTTAGGAATTATGTGATCCTTACCAGCTGGAAGTAAGGGAGATGGGGCATGAAGTTATTTCTAGGAGTTGGAGACATACCAAGTTTAGGTCAGTTCTGGGCATCTTTGAAATACCTATACAAACTTGTTCCTACATAGTAACTTGCAACTTTGAATGAGAATGTGCTTTCTTACAGCAACGTGCTATATGTTCTGAATGCCCGAATTGGGAATCTGTGTCAAAACTTTCATTGAAATTATGTGATACATACTAGCTGGAAGTAAGGGAGATGGGGCATGGAGTTATTTCTAGGAGTTGGAGACATACCAAGTTTAGCTCTGTTCTGGGCATCTTTGAAAGTCCTATACAAACTTGTCCTACAGAGTAACTTGCAGCTTTGAATGAGAATGTGCTTGCTTACAGCAACGTGCTATATGTTCTGAATGCCCGAATTGGGAATCTGTGTCAAACCTTTGTTAGTAATTATGTGAATCTTACTCGCTGGAAGTAAGGGAGATGGGGCATGAAGTTATTTCTAGGAGTTGGAGACTTACCAAGTTTAGCTCAGTTCTGGGAATCTTTGAAATACCTATACAAACTTGTTCCTACATAGTAACTTGCAAATTTGAATCAGAATGTGCTTGCTTATAGCAACGTGCTATATGTTCTCAATGCCCGAATTGGGAATTTGTGTCAAAACTTTGTTTGGAATTATGTGATCCTTACTAGGTGGAAGTAAGGGAGTTGGGTCATGAAGTTATTTCTAGAGGTTGGACACATACCAAGTTTAGCTCAGTTCTGGGCATCTTTGAAATACCTATACAAACTTGTTCCTACATAGTAACTTGCAACTTTGAATGAGAATGTGCTTGCTTACAGCAACGTGCTATATGTTCTGAATGCCCGAATTGGGAATCTGTGTCAAAACTTTGTTAGGAATTATGTGAATCTTACTAGCTGGAAGTAAGGGAGATGGGGCATGAAGTTATTTCTAGGAGTTGGAGACATACCCACTTTACCTCAGTTCTGGGCATCTTTAAAATACCTATACAAACTTGTTCCTACATAGTCACTTGCTACTTGGAATGAAAAAGTAGTTGCTTAAAGGAACGTGCCATATATTCTGAATGCCCGAATTGGGAATCTGTGTCAAAACTTTGTTAGGAATTATGTGATCCTTACCAGCTGGAAGTAAGGGAGATGGGGGATGAAGATATTTCTAGGAGTTGGAGACATACCAAGTTTAGCTCAGTTCTGGGCATCTTTGAAATACCTATACAAACTTGTTCCTACATAGTAACTTGCAACTTTGAATGAGAATGTGCTTGCTTACAGCAACGTGCTATATGTTCCTAATGCCCGAATTGGGAATCTGTGTCAAAATTTTGTTAGAAATTATGTGATCCTTACTAGCTGGAAATAAGGGCGATGGGGCATGAAGTTATTTCTAGGAGTTGGAGACATACAACGTTTAGCTCAGTTCTGGGCATCTTTGAAATACCTATACAAATTTGTTCCAACATAGTAACTTGCAACTTTGAATGAGAATGTGTTTGCTTACAGCAACGTGCTGTATGTTCTGATTGCACAAATAGGGAATCTGTGTCAAAACTTTGTTAGGAATTATGTGATCCTTACTAGCAGGAAGAAAGGGAGATGGGGCATGAAGTTATTTCTAGGAGTTGGAGATACCCAGTTTAGCTCAGTTCTGGGCATCTTTGAAATACCTATACAAACTTGTTCCTACATAGTAACTTGCAACTTTGAATGAGAATGTGCTTGCTTACAGCAACGTGCTATATGTTCTGAATGCCCGAATTGGGAATCTGTGTCAAAACATTGTTAGGAATTATGTGATCCTTACTAGCTGGAAGTAAGGGAAATGGGGCATGAAGTTATTTCTAGGAGTTGGAGACAGACCAAGTTTAGCTCAGTTCTGGGCATCTTTGAAATACCTATACAAATTTGTTCCTACATAGTAACTTGCAACTTTTAATGAGAATGTGCTTGCTTACAGCAACGTGCTATATGTTCTGAATGCCCGAATTGGGAATCTGTGTCAAAACTTTGTTAGGAATTATGTGATCCTTACTAGCTGGAAGTGAGGGAGATGGGGCATGAAGTTATTTCTCGGAGTTGGAGACATACAACGTTTAGCTCAGTTCTGGGCATCTTTGAAATACCTATACAAACTTGTTCCTACATAGTAACTTGCAACTTTGAATGAGAATGTGCTTGCTTACAGCAACGTGCTATATGTTCTGAATGCCCGAATTGGGAATCTGTTTCAAAACTTTGTTAGAAATTATGTGATACTTACTAGCTGGAAGTGAGGGAGATGGGGCATGAAGTTATTTCTCGGAGTTGGAGACATACAACGTTTAGCTCAGTTCTGGGCATCTTTGAAATACCTAAACAAACTTATTCCTACATAGTAACTTGCAATTTTGAATGAGAATGTGCTTGCTTACAGCAACTTGGTATATGTTCTGAATGCCCGAATTGGGAATCTGTGTCAAAACTTTGTTAGGAATTATGTGATCCTTACTAGCTGGAAGTAAGGGAGATGGGGCATGAAGTTATTTCTAGGAGTTGGAGACATACACACTTTAGCTCAGTTCTGGGCAACTTTGAAATAGCTATACAAACTTGTTCCTACATAGTAACTTGCAACTTTGAATGAGAATGTGCTTGCTTACAGCAACGTGCTATATGTTCTGAATGCCCGAATTGGGAATCTGTGTCAAAACTTTTTTAGGAATTATGTGATCCTTACCAGCTGGAAGTAAGGGAGATGGGGGATGAAGTTATTTCTAGGAGTTGGAGACATACTAAGTTTAGCTCAGTTCTGGGCATCTTTGAAATACCTATACAAACTTGTTCCTACGTAGAAACTTGCAACTTTGAATGAGAATGTGCTTGCTTACAGCAACGTGCTATGTGTTCTGAATGCCCGAATTGGGAATCTGTGTCAAATCTTTGTTAGGAATTATGTGATCCTTACTAGCTGTAAGTAAGGGAGATGGGGCATGAAGTTATTTCTAGGAGTTGGAGACATACCAAGTTTAGCTCAGTTCTGGGCATCTTTGAAATACCTATACAAACTTGTTCCTACATAGTAACTTGCAAATTTGAATGAGAATGTGCTTGCTTAAAGCAACGTGCTATATGTGCCTAATGCCCGAATTGGGAATCTGTGTCAAAACTTTGTTAGAAATTATGTTATCCTTACTAGATGGAAGTAAGGGAGATGGGGCATGAAGTTATTTCTAGGAGTTGGAGACATACAACGTTTAGCTCAGTTCTGGGCATCTTTGAAATACCTATACAAACTTGTTCCTACATAGTAACTTGCAACTTTGAATGAGAATGTGCTTGCTTACAGCAACGTGCTATATGTTCTGAATGCCCAAATTGGGAATCTGTGTCAAAACTTTGTTGGAAATTATGTGATCCTTACTAGCTGGAAGTGAGGGAGATGGGGCATGAAGTTATTTCTCGGAGTTGGAGACATACAGCGTTTAGCTCAGTTCTGGGCATCTTTGAAATACCTATACAAACTTGTTCCTACATAGTAACTTGCAACTTTGAATGAGAATGTGCTTGGTTACAGCATCTTGGTATATGTTCTGAATGCCCGAATTGGGAATCTGTGTCAAAACTTTGTTAGGAATTATGTGATCCTTACTAGCTGGAAGTAAGGGAGATGGGGCATGAAGTTATTTCTAGGAGTTGGAGACATACCAAGTTTAGCTCAGTTCTGGGCATCTTTGAAATACCTATACAAACTTGTTCCTACATAGTAACTTGCAACTTTGAATGAGAATGTGCTTGCTTACAGCAACGTGCTCTATGTTCTGAATGCCCGAATTGGGAAACTGTGTCAAAACTTTGTTAGAAATTATGTTATCCTTACTAGATGGAAGTTTGGGAGATGGGGCATGAAGTTATTTCTAGGAGTTGGAGACATACCAAGTTTAGCTCAGTTCTGGGCATCTTTGAAATACCTATACAAACTTGTTCCTACATAGTAACTTGCAACATTGAATGAGAATGTGCTTGCTTACAGCAACGTGCTATATGTTCTGAATGCCCGAATTGTGAATCTGTGTCAAAACTTTGTTAGGAATAATGTAATCCTTACTAGCTGGAAGTAAGGGAGATGGGGCATGAAGTTATTTCCAGGAGTTGGAGACATACCAAGTTTAGCTCAGTTCTGGGCATCTTTGAAATACCTATACAAACTTGTTCCTACATAGTAACTTGCAACTTTGAATGAGAATGTGCTTGCTTACAGCAACGTGCTATACGTTCTGAATGCCCGAATTGGGAATCTGTGTCAAAACTTTGTTAGGAATTATGTGATCCTTACTAGCTGGAAGTGAGGGAGATGGGGCATGAAGTTATTTCTCGGATTTGGAGACATACCACGTTTAGCTCAGTTCTGGGCATCTTTGAAATACCTATACAAACTTGTTCCTACATAGTAACTTGCAACTTTGAATGAGAATGTGCTTGTTTACAGCATCTTGGTATATGTTCTGAATGCCCGAAGTGGGAATCTGTGTCAAAACTTTGTTAGGAATTATGTGATCCTTAGTAGCTGGAAGTAAGCGAGATGGGGCATGAAGTTATTTCCAGGAGTTGGAGACATACCAAGTTTAGCTCAGTTCTGGGCATCTTTGAACTACCTATACAAACTTGTTCCTACATAGTATCTGGCGAATTTGAATGAGAATGTGCTTGCTTACAGCAACGTGCTCTATGTTCTGAATGCCCGAATTGGCAATCTGTGTCAAAACTTTGTTAGGAATTATGTGATCCTTACTAGCTGGAAGTAAGGGAGATGGGGCATGAAGTTATTTCTAGGAGTTGGAGATATACCAAGTTTAGCTCAGGTCTGGGCATCTTTGAAATACCTAAACAAACTTATTCCTACATAGAAACTTGCAATTTTGAATGAGAATGTGCTTGCTTACAGCAACTTGGTATATGTTCTGAATGCCTGAATTGGGAATCTGTGTCAAAACTTTGTTAGGAATTATGTGATCCTTACTAGCTTGAAGTAAGGGAGATGGGGCATGAAGTTATTTCTAGGAGTTGGAGACATACACACTTTAGCTCAGTTCTGGGCAACTTTGAAATAGCTATACAAACTTGTTCCTACATAGTAACTTGCAACTTTGAATGAGAATGTGCTTGCTTACAGCAACGTGCTATATGTTCTGAATGCCCGAATTGGGAATCTGTGTCAAAACTTTGTTAGGAATTATGTGATCCTTACCAGCTGGAAGTAAGGGAGATGGGGGATGAAGTTATTTCTAGGAGTTGGAGACATACTAAGTTTAGCTCAGTTCTGGGCATCTTTGAAATACCTATACAAACTTGTTCCTACATAGAAACTTGCAACTTTGAATGAGAATGTGCTTGCTTACAGCAACGTGCTATGTGTTCTGAATGCCCGAATTGGGAATCTGTGTCAAATCTTTGTTAGGAATTATGTGATCCTTACTAGCTGTAAGTAAGGGAGATGGGGCATGAAGTTATTTCTAGGAGTTGGAGACATACCAAGTTTAGCTCAGTTCTGGGCATCTTTGAAATACCTATACAAACTTGTTCCTACATAGTAACTTGCAACTTTGAATGAGAATGTGCTTGCTTACAGCAATGTGCTATATGTTCTGAATGCCCGAATTGGGAATCTGTGTCAAAACTTTGTTAGAAATTATGTTATCCTTACTAGATGGAAGTAAGGGAGATGGGGCATGAAGTTATTTCTAGGAGTTGGAGACATACAACGTTTAGCTCAGTTCGGGGCATCTTTAAAATACCTATACAAACTTGTTCCTACATAGTAACTTGCAACTTTGAATGAGAATGTGCTTGCTTACAGCATCTTGGTATATGTTCTGAATGCCCGAAGTGGGAATCTGTGTCAAAACTTTGTTAGGAATTATGTGATCCTTAGTAGCTGGAAGTAAGGGAGATGGGGCATGACGTTATTTCCAGGAGTCGGAGACATACCAAGTTTAGCTCAGTTCTGGGCATCTTTGAAATACCTATACAAACTTGTTCCTACATAGTATCTGGCGAATTTGAATGAGAATGTGCTTGCTTACAGCAACGTGCTATATGTTCTGAATGCCCGAATTGGCAATCTGTGTCAAAACTTTGTTAGGAATTATGTGATCCTTACTAGCTGGAAGTGAGGGAGATGGGGCATGAAGATATTTGTAGGAGTTGGAGACATACCAAGTTTAGCTCAGTTCTGGGCATCTTTGAAATACCTATACAAACTTGTTCCTACATAGTAACTTGCAAATTTGAATGAGAATGTGCTTGCTTACAGCAACGTGCTATATGTTCTGAATGCCCGAATTGGGAATCTGTGTCAAAACTTTGTTAGAAATTATGTGATCCTTACTAGCTGGAAATAAGGGCGATGGGGCATGAAGTTATTTCTAGGAGTTGGAGACATACAACGTTTAGCTCAGTTCTGGGCATCTTTGAAATACCTATACAAATTTGTTCCTACATAGTAACTTGCAACTTTGAATGAGAATGTGCTTGCTTACAGCAACGTGCTGTATGTTCTGATTGCCCAAATTGGGAATCTGTGTCAAATCTTTGTTAGGAATTATGTGATCCTTACTAGCTGGAAGTAAGGGAGATGGGGCATGAAGTTATTTCTAGGAGTTGGAGATACCCAGTTTAGCTCAGTTCTCGGCATCTTTGAAATACCTATACAAACTTGTTCCTACATAGTAACTTGCAACTTTGAATGAGAATGTGCTTGCTTACAGCAACGTGCTATATGTTCTGAATGCCCGAATTGGGAATCTGTGTCAAAACTTTGTTAGGAATTATGTGATCCTTACTAGCTGGAAGTAAGGGAGATGGGGCATGAAGTTATTTCTAGGAGTTTGAGACAGACCAAGTTTAGCTCAGTTCTGGGCATCTTTGAAATACCTATACAAACTTGTTCCTACATAGTAACTTGCAACTTTTAATAAGAATGTGCTTGCTTACAGCAACGTGCTATATGTTCTGAATGCCCGAATTGGGAATCTGTGTCAAAACTTTGTTAGGAATTATGTGATCCTTACTAGCTGGAAGTGAGGGAGATGGGGCATGAAGTTATTTGTAGGAGTTGGAGACATACCAAGTTTAGCTCAGTTCTGGGCATCTTTGAAATACCTATACAAACTTGTTCCTACATAGTAACTTGCAACTTTGAATGAGAATGTGCTTGCTTACAGCAACGTGCTATATGTTCTGAATGCCCAAATTGGGAATCTGTGTCAAAACTTTGTTAGAAATTATGTGATTCTTACTAGCTGGAAGTGAGGGAGATGGGGCATGAAGTTATTTCTCGGAGTTGGAGACATACAACGTTTAGCTCAATTCTGGGCATCTTTGAAATACCTATACAAACTTGTTCCTACATAGTAACTTGCAACTTTGAATGAGAATGTGCTTGGTTACAGCATCTTGGTATATGTTCTGAATGCCCGAATTGGGAATCTGTGTCAAAACTTTGTTAGGAATTATGTGATCCTTACTAGCTGGAAGTAAGGGAGATGGGGCATGAAGTTATTTCTAGGAGTTGGAGACATACCAAGTTTAGCTCAGTTCTGGGCATCTTTGAAATACCTATACAAACTTGTTCCTACATAGTAACTTGCAACTTTGAATGAGAATGTGCTTGCTTACAGCAACGTGCTCTATGTTCTGAATGCCCGAATTGGGAAACTGTGTCAAAACTTTGTTAGAAATTATGTTATCCTTACTAGATGGAAGTAAGGGAGATGGGGCATGAAGTTATTTCTAGGAGTTGGAGACATACAACGTTTAGCTCAGTTCTGGGCATCTTTGAAATACCTATACAAACTTGTTCCTACATAGTAACTTGCAACATTGAATGAGAATGTGCTTGCTTACAGCAACGTGCTATATGTTCTGAATGCCCGAATTGGGAATCTGTGTCAAAACTTTGTTAGGAATAATGTAATCCTTACTAGCTGGAAGTAAGGGAGATGGGGCATGAAGTTATTTCCAGGAGTTGGAGACATACCCAGTTTAGCTCAGTTCTGGGCATCTTTGAAATACCTATACAAACTTGTTCCTACATAGTATCTGGCGAATTTGAATGAGAATGTGCTTGCTTACAGCAACGTGCTATATGTTCTGAATGCCCGAATTGGCAATCTGTGTCAAAACTTTGTTAGGAATTATGTGATCCTTACTAGCTGGAAGTGAGGGAGATGGGGCATGAAGTTATTTGTAGGAGTTGGAGACATATCAAGTTTAGCTCAGTTCTGGGCATCTTTGAAATACCTATACAAACTTGTTCCTACATAGTAACTTGCAACTTTGAATGAGAATGTGCTTGTTTACAGCAACGTGCTATACGTTCTGAATGCCCGAATTGGGAATCTGTGTCAAAACTTTGTTAGGAATTATGTGATCCTTACTAGCTGGAAGTGAGGGAGATGGGGCATGAAGTTATTTCTTGGAGTTGGAGACATACACACTTTAGCTCAGTTCTTGGCAACTTTGAAATAGCTATACAAACTTGTTCCTACATAGTAACTTGCAACTTTGAATGAGAATGTGCTTGCTTACAGCAACGTGCTATATGTTCTGAATGCCCGAATTGGGAATCTGTGTCAAAACTTTTTTAGGAATTATGTGATCCTTACCAGCTGGAAGTAAGGGAGATGGGGGATGAAGTTATTTCTAGGAGTTGGAGACATACTAAGTTTAGCTCAGTTCTGGGCATCTTTGAGATACCTATACAAACTTGTTCCTACATAGTATCTGGCGAATTTGAATGAGAATGTGCTTGCTTACAGCAACGTGCTATATGTTCTGAATGCCCGAATTGGCAATCTGTGTCAAAACTTTGTTAGGAATTATGTGATCCTTACTAGCTGGAAGTGAGGGAGATGGGGCATGAAGTTATTTGTAGGAGTTGGAGACATACCAAGTTTAGCTCAGTTCTGGGCATCTTTGAAATACCTATACAAACTTGTTCCTACATAGTAACTTGCAGCATTGAATGAGAATGTGCTTGCTTACAGCAACGTGCTATATGTTCTGAATGCCCGAATTGGGAATCTGTGTCAAAACTTTGTTAGGAATTATGTGATCCTTACTAGCTGGAAGTGAGGGAGATGGGGCATGAAGTTATTTCTCGGAGTTGGAGACATACAACGTTTAGCTCAGTTCTGGGCATCTTTGAAATACCTATACAAACTTGTTCCTACATAGTAACTTGCAACTTTGAATGCGAATTTGCTTGCTTACAGCATCATGGTATATGTTCTGAATGCCCGAAGTGGGAATCTGTGTCAAAACTTTGTTAGGAATTATGTGATCCTTAGTAGCTGGAAGTAAGGGAGATGGGGCATGAAGTTATTTCAAGGAGTTGGAGACATACCAAGTTTAGCTCAGTTCTGGGCATCTTTGAAATACCTATACAAACTTGTTCCTACATAGTATCTGGCGAATTTGAATGAGAATGTGCTTGCTTACAGCAACGTGCTATATGTTCTGAATGCCCGAATTGGCAATCTGTGTCAAAACTTTGTTAGGAATTATGTGATCCTTACTAGCTGGAAGTGAGGGAGATGGGGCATGAAGTTATTTGTAGGAGTTGGAGACATACCAAGTTTAGCTCAGTTCTGGGCATCTTTGAAATACCTATACAAACTTGTTCCTACATAGTAACTTGCAACTTTTAATAAGAATGTGCTTGCTTACAGCAACGTGCTATATGTTCTGAATGCCCGAATTGGGAATCTGTGTCAAAACTTTGTTAGGAATTATGTGATCCTTACTAGCTGGAAGTAAGGGAGATGGGGCATGAAGTTATTTCTAGGAGTTGGAGACATACCAAGTTTAGCTCAGTTCTGGGCATCTTTGAAATACCTATACAAACTTGTTCCTACATAGTAACTTGCAACTTTGAATGAGAATGTGCTTGCTTACAGCAACGTGCTATATGTTCTGAATGCCCGAATTGGGAATCTGTGTCAAAACTTTTTTAGGAATTATGTGATCCTTACCAGCTGGAAGTAAGGGAGATGGGGGATGAAGTTATTTCTAGGAGTTGGAGACATACTAAGTTTAGCTCAGTTCTGGGCATCTTTGAGATACCTATACAAACTTGTTCCTACATAGTATCTGGCGAATTTGAATGAGAATGTGCTTGCTTACAGCAACGTGCTATATGTTCTGAATGCCCGAATTGGCAATCTGTGTCAAAACTTTGTTAGGAATTATGTGATCCTTACTAGCTGGAAGTGAGGGAGATGGGGCATGAAGTTATTTGTAGGAGTTGGAGACATACCAAGTTTAGCTCAGTTCTGGGCATCTTTGAAATACCTATACAAACTTGTTCCTACATAGTAACTTGCAGCATTGAATGAGAATGTGCTTGCTTACAGCAACGTGCTATATGTTCTGAATGCCCGAATTGGGAATCTGTGTCAAAACTTTGTTAGGAATTATGTGATCCTTACTAGCTGGAAGTGAGGGAGATGGGGCATGAAGTTATTTCTCGGAGTTGGAGACATACAACGTTTAGCTCAGTTCTGGGCATCTTTGAAATACCTATACAAACTTGTTCCTACATAGTAACTTGCAACTTTGAATGAGAATGTGCTTGCTTACAGCATCTTGGTATATGTTCTGAATGCCCGAAGTGGGAATCTGTGTCAAAACTTTGTTAGGAATTATGTGATCCTTAGTAGCTGGAAGTAAGGGAGATGGGGCAT
Source organism: Diceros bicornis minor (assembly GCF_020826845.1). Taxonomy (NCBI): domain Eukaryota; kingdom Metazoa; phylum Chordata; class Mammalia; order Perissodactyla; family Rhinocerotidae; genus Diceros; species Diceros bicornis. Next base: position 492,726 of record NW_026691053.1, read on the forward strand.
GAAGTTATTTCAAGGAGTTGGAGACATACCAAGTTTAGCTCAGTTCTGGGCATCTTTGAAATACCTATACAAACTTGTTCCTACATAGTATCTGGCGAATTTGAATGAGAATGTGCTTGCTTACAGCAACGTGCTATATGTTCTGAATGCCCGAATTGGCAATCTGTGTCAAAACTTTGTTAGAAATTATGTGATCCTTACAAGCTGTAAGTAAGGGAGTTGGGGCATGAAGTTGTTTCTAGAGGTTGGAGACATACCAGGTTTTGCTCAGTTCTGGGCATCTTTGAAATACCTATACAAACTTGTTCCTACATAGTAATTGCAAATTTGAATGAGAATGTGCTTGCTTACAGCAACGTGCTATATGTTCTGAATGCCAGAATTGGGAATCTGTGTCAAAACTTTGTTAGGAATTATGTGATCCTTACTAGCTGGAAGTAAGGGAGATGAGGCATGAAGATATTTCTCGGAGTTGGAGACATACAAGGTTTAGCTCAGTTCCGGGCATCTTTGAAATACCTATACAAACTTGTTCCTACATAGTAACTTGCAACTTTGAATGAGAATGTGCTTGCTTACAGCAACGTGCTATATGTTCTGAATGCCCGAATTGGGAATCTGTGTCAAAACTTTCTTAGGAATTATGTGATCCTTACTAGCTGGAAGTAAGGGAGATGGGGCATGAAGTTATTTCTAGGAGTTGGAGACATACCAAGTTGAGCTCAGTTCTGGGCATCTTTGAAAGTCCTATACAAACTTGTTCCTACATAGTAACTTGCAACTTTGAATGAGAATGTGCTTGCTTACAGCACCGTGCTATATGTTCTGAATGCCCGAATTGGGAATCTGTGTCAAAACTTTTTTAGGAACTATGTGATCCTTACTAGCTGGAAGTAAGGGAGAAGGGGCATGAAGTTATTTCTAGGAGTTGGAGACATACCAAGTTTAGCTCAGTTCTGGGCATCTTTGAAATACCTAAACAAACTTATTCCTACATAGTAACTTGCAACTTTGAATGAGAATGTGCTTGCTTACATCAACTTGGTATATGTTCTGAATGCCCGAATTGGGAATCTGTGTCAAAACTTTGTTAGGAATTATGTGATCCTTACTAGCTTGAAGTAAGGGAGATGGGGCATGAAGTTATTTCTAGGAGTTGGAGACATACACACTTTAGCTCAGTTCTGGGCAACTTTGAAATAGCTATACAAACTTGTTCCTACATAGTAACTTGCAACTTTGAATGAGAATGTGCTTGCTTACAGCAACGTGCTATATGTTCTGAATGCCCGAATTGGGAATCTGTGTCAAAACTTTGTTAGGAATTATGTGATCCTTACCTGCTGGAAGTAAGGGAGATGGGGGATGAAGTTATTTCTAGGAGTTGGAGACATACTAAGTTTAGCTCAGTTCTGGGCATCTTTGAAATACCTATACAAACTTGTTCCTACATAGAAACTTGCAACTTTGAATGAGAATGTGCTTGCTTACAGCAACGTGCTATATGTTCTGAATGCCCGAATTGGTAATCTGTGTCAAATCTTTGTTAGGAATTATGTGATCCTTACTAGCTGGAAGTAAGGGAGATGGGGTATGAAGTTATTTCTAGGAGTTGGAGACATACCAAGTTTAGCTCAGTTCTGGGCATCTTTGAAATACCTATACAAACTTGTTCCTACATAGTAACTTGCAACTTTGAATGAGAATGTGCTTGCTTACAGCAACGTGCTATATGTTCCTAATGCCCGAATTGGGAATCTGTGTCAAAACTTTGTTAGAAATTATGTGATCCTTACTAGCTGGAAATAAGGGCGATGGGGCATGAAGTTATTTCTAGGAGTTGGAGACATACAACGTTTAGCTCAGTTCTGGTCATCTTTGAAATACCTATACAAACTTGTTCCTACATAGTAACTTGCAACTTTGAATGAGAATGTGCTTGCTTACAGCAACGTGCTGTATGTTCTGATTGCCCGAATTGGGAATCTGTGTCAAAACTTTGTTAGGAATTATGTGATCCTTACTAGCTGGAAGTAAGGGAGATGGGGCATGAAGTTATTTCTAGGAGTTGGAGACATACCAAGTTTAGCTCAGTTCTGGGCATCTTTGAAATACCTATACAAACTTGTTCCTACATAGTAACTTGCAACTTTGAATGAGAATGTGCTTGCTTACAGCATCTTGGTATATGTTCTGAATGCCCGAAGTGGGAATCTGTGTCAAAACTTTGTTAGGAATTATGTGATCCTTAGTAGCTGGAAGTAAGGGAGATGGGGCATGAAGTTATTTCCAGGAGTTGGAGACATACCAAGTTTAGCTCAGTTCTGGGCATCTTTGAAATACCTATACAAACTTGTTCCTACATAGTATCTGGCGAATTTGAATAGGAATGTGCTTGCTTACAGCAACGTGCTATATGTTCTGAATGCCCGAATTGGCAATCTGTGTCAAAACTTTGTTAGGAATTATGTGATCCTTACTAGCTGGAAATAAGGGAGATGGGGCATGAAGTTATTTGTAGGAGTTGGAGACATACCAAGTTTAGCTCAGTTCTGAGCATCTTTGAAATACCTATACAAACTTGTTCCTACATAGTAACATGCAACTTTGAATGAGAATGTGCTTGCTTACAGCAACGTGCTATATGTTCTGAATGCCCGAATTGGGAATCTGTGTCAAAACTTTGTTAGAAATTATGTGATCCTTACTAGCTGGAAGTGAGGGAGATGGGGCATGAAGTTATTTCTAGGAGTTTGAGACAGACCAAGTTTAGCTCAGTTCTGGGCATCTTTGAAATACCTATACAAACTTGTTCCTACATAGTAACTTGCAACTTTGAATGAGAATGTGCTTGCTTACAGCAACGTGCTCTATGTTCTGAATGCCCGAATTGGGAAACTGTGTCAAAACTTTGTTAGGAATTATGTGATCCTTACTAGCTGGAAGTAAGGGAGATGGAGCATGAAGTTATTTCTAGGAGTTGGAGACATACACACTTTAACTCAGTTCTGGGCAACTTTGAAATAGCTATACAAACTTGTTCCTACATAGTAACTTGCAACTTTGAATGAGAATGTGCTTGCTTACAGCAACGTGCTATATGTTCTGAATGCCCGAATTGGGAATCTGTGTCAAAACTTTGTTAGGAATTATGTGATCCTTACCAGCTGGAAGTAAGGGAGATGGGGGATGAAGTTATTTCTAGGAGTTGGAGACATACCAAGTTTAGCTCAGTTCTGGGCATCTTTGAAATACCTATACAAACTTGCTCCTACATAGTAACTTGCAACTCTCAATGAGAATGTGCTTGCTTACAGCAACGTGCTATATGTTCTGAATGCCCGAATTGGGAATCTGTGTCAAAACTTTGTTAGAAATTATGTGATCCTTACTAGCTGGAAGTGAGGGAGATGGGGCATGAAGTTATTTCTCGGAGTTGGAGACATACAACGTTTAGCTCAGTTCTGGGCATCTTTGAAATACCTATACAAACTTGTTCCTACATAGTAACTTGCAACTTTGAATGAGAATGTGCTTGCTTACAGCAACGTGCTGTATGTTCTGATTGCCCGAATTGGGAATCTGTGTCAAAACTTTGTTAGGAATTATGTGATCCTTACTAGCTGGAAGTAAGGGAGATGGGGCATGAAGTTATTTCTAGGAGTTGGAGACATACCAAGTTTAGCTCAGTTCTGGGCATCTTTGAAATACCTATACAAACTTGTTCCTACATTGTATCTTGCAACTTTGAATGAGAATGTGCTTGCTTACAGCAACGTGCTTTATGTTCAGAATGCCCGAATTGGGAATCTGTGTCAAAACTTTGTTAGGAATTATGTGATCATTACTAGCTGGAAGTAAGGGAGATGGGGCATGAAGTTATTTCTAGGAGTTGGAGACAAACCAAGTTTAGCTCAGTTCTGGGCATCTTTGAAATACCTATACAAACTTGTTCCTACATAGTAACTTGCAACTTTGAATGAGAATGTGCTTGCTTACAGCAACGTGCTATATGTTCTGAATGCCCGAATTGGGAATCTGTGTCAAAACTTTGTTAGAAATTATGTGATCCTTACTAGCTGGAAGTGAGGGAGATGGGGCATGAAGTTATTTCTCGGAGTTGGAGACATACAACGTTTAGCTCAGTTCTGGGCATCTTTGAAATACCTATACAAACTTGTTCCTACATAGTAACTTGCAACTTTGAATGAGAATGTGCTTGCTTACAGCATCTTGGTATATGTTCTGAATGCCCGAATTGGGAATCTGTGTCAAAACTTTGTTAGGAATAATGTGATCCTTACTAGCTGGAAGTAAGGGAGATGGGGCATGAAGTTATTTCTAGGAGTTGGAGACATACCCACTTTACCTCAGTTCTGGGCATCTTTAAAATACCTGTACAAACTTGTTCCTACATAGTCACTTGCTACTTGGAATGAAAAAGTAGTAGCTTAAAGGAACGTGCCATATATTCTGAATGCCCGAATTGGGAATCTGTGTCTAAACTTTGTTAGGAATTATGTGATCCTTACTAGCTGGAAGTAAGGGAGATGGGGGATGAAGTTATTTCTAGGAGTTGGAGACATACCAAGTTTAGCTCAGTTCTGGGCACTTTGAAATACCTATACAAACTTGTTCCTACATAGTAACTTGCAACTTTGAATGAGAATGTGCTTGCTTACAGCAACGTGCTATATGTTCCTAATGCCCGAATTGGGAATCTGTGTCAAAATTTTGTTAGAAATTATGTGATCCTTACTAGCTGGAAATAAGGGCGATGGGGCATGAAGTTATTTCTAGGAGTTGGAGACATACAACGTTTAGCTCAGTTCTGGGCATCTTTGAAATACCTATACAAATTTGTTCCAACATAGTAACTTGCAACTTTGAATGAGAATGTGTTTGCTTACAGCAACGTGCTGTATGTTCTGATTGCCCAAATTGGGAATCTGTGTCAAAACTTTGTTAGGAATTATGTGATCCTTACTAGCAGGAAGTAAGGGAGATGGGGCATGAAGTTTTTTCTAGGAGTTGGAGATACCCAGTTTAGCTCAGTTCTGGGCATCTTTGAAATACCTATACAAACTTGTTCCTACATAGTAACTTGCAACTTTGAATGAGAATGTGCTTGCTTACAGCAACGTGCAATATGTTCTGAATGCCCGAATTGGGAATTTGTGTCAAAACTTTGTTAGGAATTATGTGATCCTTACTAGCTGGAAGTAAGGGAGTTGGGTCATCAAGTTATTTCTAGAGGTTGGACACATACCAAGTTTAGCTCAGTTCTGGGCATCTGTGAAATACCTATACAAACTTGTTCCTACATAGTAACTTGCAACTTTGAATGAGAATGTGTTTGCTTACAGCAACGTGCTATATGTTCTGAATGCCCGAATTGGGAATCTGTGTCAAATCTTTGTTAGGAATTATGTGAATCTTACTAGCTGGAAGTAAGGGAGATGGGGCATGAAGTTATTTCTAGGAGTTGGAGACATACCCACTTTACCTCAGTTCTGGGCATCTTTAAAATACCTATACAAACTTGTTCCTACATAGTCACTTGCTACTTGGAATGAAAACGTAGTTGCTTAAAGGAACGTGCCATATATTCTGAATGCCCGAATTGCGAATCTGTGTCTAAACTTTGTTAGGAATTATGTGATCCTTACCAGCTTTAAGTAAGGGAGATGGGGGATGAAGTTATTTCTAGGAGTTGGAGACATACCAAGTTTAGCTCAGTTCTGGGCATCTTTGAAATACCTATACAAACTTGTTCCTACATAGTAACTTGCAACTTTGAATGAGAATGTGCTTGCTTACAGCAACGTGCTATATGTTCCTAATGCCCGAATTGGGAATCTGTGTCAAAATTTTGTTAGAAATTATGTGATCCTTACTAGCTGGAAATAAGGGCGATGGGGCATGAAGTTATTTCTCGGAGTTGGAGACATACAACGTTTAGCTCAGTTCTGGGCATCTTTGAAATACCTATACAAACTTCTTCCTACATAGTAACTTGCAACATTGAATGAGAATGTGCTTGGTTACAGCAACGTGCTATATGTTCTGAATGCCCGAATTGGCAATCTGTGTCAAAACTTTGTTAGGAATTATGTGATCCTTACTAGCTGGAAGTAAGGGAGATGGGGCATGAAGTTATTTCTAGGAGTTGGAGACATACCAAGTTTAGCTCAGTTCTGGGCATCTATGAAATACCTATACTAACTTGTTCCTACATAGTAACTTGCAACTTTGAATGAGAATGTGCTTGCTTACAGCAACGTGCTCTATGTTCTGAATGCCCGAATTGGGAATCTGTGTCAAAACTTTGTTAGGAATTATGTAATCCTTACTAGCTGGAAGTAAGGGAGATGGGGCATGAAGTTATTTCCGGGAGTTGGAGACATACCAAGTTTAGCTCAGTTCTGGGCATCTTTGAAATACCTATACAAACTTGTTCCTACATAGTATCTGGCGAATTTGAATGAGAATGTGCTTGCTTACAGCTACGTGCTATATGTTCTGAATGCCCGAATTGGCAATCTGTGTCAAAACTTTGTTAGGAATTATGTGATCCTTACTAGCTGGAAGTGAGGGAGATGGGGCATGAAGTTATTTGTAGGAGTTGGAGACATACCAAGTTTAGCTCAGTTATGGGCATCTTTGAAATACCTATACAAACTTGTTCCTACATAGTAACTTGCAAATTTGAATGAGAATGTGCTTGCTTACAGCAACGTGCTATATGTTCTGAATGCCCGAATTGGGAATCTGTGTCAAATCTTTGTTAGAAATTATGTGATCCTTACTAGCTGGAAATAAGTGCGATGGGGCATGAAGTTATTTCTAGGAGTTGGAGACATACAACGTTTAGCTCAGTTCTGGGCATCTTTGAAATACCTATACAAATTTGTTCCTACATAGTAACTTGCAACTTTGAATGAGAATGTGCTTGCTTACAGCATCGTGCTATATGTTCTGAATGCCCGAATTAGGAATCTGTGTCAAAACTTTGTTAGGAATTATGTGATCCTTACTAGCTGGAAGTAAGAGAGATGGGGCATGAAGTTATTTCTAGGAGTTTGAGACAGACCAAGTTTAGCTCAGTTCTGGGCATCTTTGAAATACCTATACAAACTTGTTCCTACAAAGTAACTTGCAACTTTTAATAAGAATGTGCTTGCTTACAGCAACGTGCTATATGTTCTGAATGCCCGAATTGGGAATCTGTGTCAAAACTTTGTTAGGAATTATGTGATCCTTACTAGCTGGAAGTGATGGAGATGGGGCATGAAGATATTTGTTGGAGTTGGAGACATACCAAGTTTAGCTCAGTTCTGGGCATCTTTGAAATACCTATACAAACTTGTTCCTACATAGTAACTTGCAACTTTGAATGAGAATGTGCTTGCTTACAGCAACGTGCTATATGTTCTGAATGCCCGAATTGGGAATCTGTGTCAAAACTTTGTTAGGAACTATGTGATCCTTACTAGCTGGAAGTAAGGGAGAAGGGGCATGAAGTTATTTCTAGGAGTTGGAGAAATACCAAGTTTAGCTCAGTTCTGGGCATCTTTGAAATACCTAAACAAACTTATTGCTACATAGTAACTTGCAACTTTGAATGAGAATGTGCTTGCTTACAGCAACTTGGTATATGTTCTGAATGCCCGAATTGGGAATCTGTGTCAAAACTTTGTTAGGAATTATGTGATCCTTACTAGCTTGAAGTAAGGGAGATGGGGCATGAAGTTATTTCTAGGAGTTGGAGACATACACATTTTAACTCAGTTCTGGGCAACTTTGAAATAGCTATACAAACTTGTTCCTACATAGTAACTTGCAACTTTGAATGAGAATGTGCTTGCTTACAGCAACGTGCTATATGTTCTGAATGCCCGAATTGGGAATCTGTGTCAAAACTTTGTTAGGAATTATGTGATCCTTACCAGCTGGAAGTAAGGGAGATGGGGGATGAAGTTATTTCTAGGAGTTGGAGACATACTAAGTTTAGCTCAGTTCTGGGCATCCTTGAAATACCTATAAAAACTTGTTCCTACATAGAAACTTGCAACTTTGAATGAGAATGTGCTTGCTTACAGCAACGTGCTATATGTTCTGAATGCCCGAATTGGGAATCTGTGTCAAATCTTTGTTAGGAATTATGTGATCCTTACTAGCTGGAAGTAAGGGAGATGGGGCATGAAGTTATTTCTAGGAGTTGGAGACATACCAAGTTTAGCTCAGTTCTGGGCATCTTTGAAATACCTATACAAACTTGTTCCTACACATAACTTGCAACTTTGAATGAGAATGTGCTTGCTTACAGCAACGTGCTATATGTTCCTAATGCCCGAATTGGGAATCTGTGTCAAAACTTTGTTAGAAATTATGTGATCCTTACTAGCTGGAAATAACGGCGATGGGGCATGAAGTTATTTCTAGGAGTTGGAGACATACAACGTTTAGCTCAGTTCTGGGCATCTTTGAAATACCTATACAAACTTGTTCCTACATAGTAACTTGCAACTTTGAATGAGAATGTGCTTGCTTACAGCAACGTGCTGTATGTTCTGATTGCCCGAATTGGGAATCTGTGTCAAAACTTTGTTAGGAATTATGTGATCCTTACTAGCTGGAAGTAAGGGAGATGGGGCATGAAGTTATTTCTAGGAGTTGGAGACATACCAAGTTTAGCTCAGTTCTGGGCATCTTTGAAATACCTATACAAACTTGTTCCTACATTGTATCTTGCAACTTTGAATGAGAATGTGCTTGCTTACAGCAACGTGCTTTATGTTCGGAATGCCCGAATTGGGAATCTGTGTCAAAACTTTGTTAGGAATTATGTGATCATTACTAGCTGGAAGTAAGGGAGATGGGGCATGAAGTTATTTCTAGGAGTTGGAGACAAACCAAGTTTAGCTCAGTTCTGGGCATCTTTGAAATACCTATACAAACTTGTTCCTACATAGTAACTTGCAACTTTGAATGAGAATGTGCTTGCTTACAGCAACGTGCTATATGTTCTGAATGCCCGAATTGGGAATCTGTGTCAAAACTTTGTTAGAAATTATGTGATCCTTACTAGCTGGAAGTGAGGGAGATGGGGCATGAAGTTATTTCTCGGAGTTGGAGACATACAACGTTTAGCTCAGTTCTGGGCATCTTTGAAATACCTATACAAACTTGTTCCTACATAGTAACTTGCAACTTTGAATGAGAATGTGCTTGCTTACAGCATCTTGGTATATGTTCTGAATGCCCGAATTGGGAATCTGTGTCAAAACTTTGTTAGGAATAATGTGATCCTTACTAGCTGGAAGTAAGGGAGATGGGGCATGAAGTTTTTTCTAGGAGTTGGAGATACCCAGTTTAGCTCAGTTCTGGGCATCTTTGAAATACCTATACAAACTTGTTCCTACATAGTAACTTGCAACTTTGAATGAGAATGTGCTTGCTTACAGCAACGTGCAATATGTTCTGAATGCCCGAATTGGGAATTTGTGTCAAAACTTTGTTAGGAATTATGTGATCCTTACTAGCTGGAAGTAAGGGAGTTGGGTCATCAAGTTATTTCTAGAGGTTGGACACATACCAAGTTTAGCTCAGTTCTGGGCATCTGTGAAATACCTATACAAACTTGTTCCTACATAGTAACTTGCAACTTTGAATGAGAATGTGTTTGCTTACAGCAACGTGCTATATGTTCTGAATGCCCGAATTGGGAATCTGTGTCAAATCTTTGTTAGGAATTATGTGAATCTTACTAGCTGGAAGTAAGGGAGATGGGGCATGAAGTTATTTCTAGGAGTTGGAGACATACCCACTTTACCTCAGTTCTGGGCATCTTTAAAATACCTATACAAACTTGTTCCTACATAGTCACTTGCTACTTGGAATGAAAACGTAGTTGCTTAAAGGAACGTGCCATATATTCTGAATGCCCGAATTGCGAATCTGTGTCTAAACTTTGTTAGGAATTATGTGATCCTTACCAGCTGGAAGTAAGGGAGATGGGGGATGAAGTTATTTGTAGGAGTTGGAGACATACCAAGTTTAGCTCAGTTCTGGGCATCTTTGAAATACCTATACAAACTTGTTCCTACATAGTAACTTGCAACTTTGAATGAGAATGTGCTTGCTTACAGCAACGTGCTATATGTTCCTAATGCCCGAATTGGGAATCTGTGTCAAAATTTTGTTAGAAATTATGTGATCCTTACTAGCTGGAAATAAGGGCGATGGGGCATGAAGTTATTTCTCGGAGTTGGAGACATACAACGTTTAGCTCAGTTCTGGGCATCTTTGAAATACCTATACAAACTTGTTCCTACATAGTAACTTGCAACATTGAATGAGAATGTGCTTGGTTACAGCAACGTGCTATATGTTCTGAATGCCCGAATTGGGAATCTGTGTCAAATATTTGTTAGGAATTATGTGATCCTTACTAGCTGGAAGTAAGGGAGATGGGGCATGAAGTTATTTCTAGGAGTTGGAGACATACCAAGTTTAGCTCAGTTCTGGGCATCTTTGAAATACCTATACAAACTTGTTCCTACATAGTAACTTGCAACTTTGAATGAGAATGTGCTTGCTTACAGCAACGTGCTCTATGTTCTGAATGCCCGAATTGGGAAACTGTGTCAAAACTTTGTTAGAAATTATGTTATTCTTACTAGATGGAAGTAAGGGAGATGGGGCATGAAGTTATTTCTAGGAGTTGGAGACATACAACGTTTAGCTCAGTTCTGGGCATCTTTGAAATACCTATACAAACTTGTTCCTACATAGTAACTTGCAACATTGAATGAGAATGTGCTTGCTTACAGCAACGTGCTATATGTTCTGAATGCCCGAATTGGGAATCTGTGTCAAAACTTTGTTAGGAATTATGTAATCCTTACTAGCTGGAAGTAAGGGAGATGGGGCATGAAGTTATTTCCAGGAGTTGGAGACATACCAAGTTTAGCTCAGTTCTGGGCATCTTTGAAATACCTATACAAACTTGTTCCTACATAGTATCTGGCGAATTTGAATGAGAATGTGCTTGCTTACAGCAACGTGCTATATGTTCTGAATGCCCGAATTGGCAATCTGTGTCAAAACTTTGTTAGGAATTATGTGATCCTTACTAGCTGGAAGTGAGGGAGATGGGGCATGAAGTTATTTGTAGGAGTTGGAGACATACCAAGTTTAGCTCAGTTATGGGCATCTTTGAAATACCTATACAAACTTGTTCCTACATAGTAACTTGCAAATTTGAATGAGAATGTGCTTGCTTACAGCAACGTGCTATATGTTCTGAATGCCCGAATTGGGAATCTGTGTCAAAACTTTGTTAGAAATTATGTGATCCTTACTAGCTGGAAATAAGGGCGATGGGGCATGAAGTTATTTCTAGGAGTTGGAGACATACAACGTTTAGCTCAGTTCTGGGCATCTTTGAAATACCTATACAAATTTGTTCCTACATAGTAACTTGCAACTTTGAATGAGATTGTGCTTGCTTACAGCAACGTGCTGTATGTTCTGATTGCCCAAATTGGGAATCTGTGTCAAAACTTTGTTAGGAATTATGTGATTCTTACTAGCTGGAAGTAAGGGAGATGGGGCATGAAGTTATTTCTAGGAGTTGGAGATACCCAGTTTAGCTCAGTTCTCGGCATCTTTGAAATACCTATACAAACTTGTTCCTACATAGTAACTTGCAACTTTGAATGAGAATGTGCTTGCTTACAGCAACGTGCTATATGTTCTGAATGCCCGAATTGGGAATCTGTGTCAAAACATTTTTAGGAATTATGTTATCCTTACTAGCTGGAAGTAAGGGAGATGGGGCATGAAGTTATTTCTAGGAGTTTGAGACAGACCAAGTTTAGCTCAGATCTGGGCATCTTTGAAATACCTATACAAACTTGTTCCTACATAGTAACTTGCAACTTTTAATAAGAATGTGCTTGCTTACAGCAACGTGCTATATGTTCTGAATGCCCGAATTGGGAATCTGTGTCAAAACTTTGTTAGGAATTATGTGATCCTTACTAGCTGGAAGTGAGGGAGATGGGGCATGAAGTTATTTGTAGGAGTTGGAGACATACCAAGTTTAGCTCAGTTCTGGGCATCTTTGAAATACCTATACAAACTTGTTCCTACATAGTAACTTGCAACTTTGAATGAGAATGTGCTTGCTTACAGCAACGTGCTATATGTTCTGAATGCCCAAATTGGGAATCTGTGTCAAAACTTTGTTAGAAATTATGTCATCCTTACTAGCTGGAAGTGAGGGAGATGGGGCATGAAGTTATTTCTCGGAGTTGAAGACATACAACGTTTAGCTCAGTTCTGGGCATCTTTGAAATACCTATACAAACTTGTTCCTACATAGTAACTTGCAACTTTGAATGAGAATGTGCTTGCTTACAGCATCTTGGTATATGTTCTGAATGCCCGAATTGGGAATCTGTGTCAAAACTTTGTTAGGAATTATGTGATCCTTACTAGCTGGAAGTAAGGGAGATGGGGCATGAAGTTATTTCTAGGAGTTGGAGACATACCAAGTTTAGCTCAGTTCTGGGCATCTTTGAAATACCTATACAAACTTGTTCCTACATAGTAACTTGCAACTTTGAATGAGAATGTGCTTGCTTACAGCAACGTGCTCTATGTTCTGAATGCCCGAATTGGGAAACTGTGTCAAAACTTTGTTAGAAATTATGTTATCCTTACTAGATGGAAGTAAGGGATATGGGGCATCAAGATATTTCTAGGAGTTGGAGACATACATCGTTTAGCTCAGTTCTGGGCATCTTTGAAATACCTATACAAACTTGTTCCTACATAGTAACTTGCAACATTGAATGAGAATGTGCTTGCTTACAGCAACGTGCTATATGTTCTGAATGCCCGAATTGGGAATCTGTTTCAAAATTTTGTTAGGAATAATGTAATCCTTACTAGCTGGAAGTAAGGGAGATGGGGCATGAAGTTATTTCCAGGAGTTGGAGACATACCAAGTTTAGCTCAGTTCTGGGCATCTTTTAAATACCTATACAAACTTGTTCCTACATAGTATCTGGCGAATTTGAATGAGAATGTGCTTGCTTACAGCAACGTGCTATATGTTCCGAATGCCCGAATTGGCAATCTGTGTCTAAACTTTTTTTGGAATTATGTGATCCTTACTAGCTGGAAGTGAGGGAGATGGGGCATGAAGTTATTTCTAGGAGTTGGAGACATACCAAGTTTAGCTCAGTTCTGGGCATCTTTGAAATACCTATACAAACTTGTTCCTACATAGTAACTTGCAACTTTGAATGAGAATGTGCTTGCTTACAGCAACGTGCTATACGTTCTGAATGCCCGAATTGGGAATCTGTGTCAAAACTTTGTTAGGAATTATGTGATAATTACTAGGTGGAAGTGAGGGAGATGGGGCATGAAGTTATTTCTCGGAGTTGGAGACATACAACGTTTAGCTCATTTCTGGGCATCTTTGAAATAACTATACAAACTTGTTCCTACATAGTAACTTGCAACTTTGAATGAGAATGTGCTTGCTTACAGCATCTTGGTATATGTTCTGAATGCCCGAATTGGGAATCTGTGTCAACTCTTTGTTAGGAATTATGTGATCCTTAGTAGCTGGAAGTAAGGGAGATGGGGTATGAAGTTATTTCCAGGAGTTGGAGACATACCAAGTTTAGCTCAGTTCTGGGCATCTTTGAAATACCTATACAAACTTGTTCCTACATTGTATCTGGCGAATTTGAATGAGAATGTGCTTGCTTACAGCAACGTGCTATATGTTCTGAATGCCCGAATTGGCAATCTGTGTCAAAACTTTGTTAGGAATTATGTGATCCTTACTAGCTGAAAGTAAGGGAGATGGGGCATAAAGTTATTTCTAGGAGTTGGAGACATACCAAGTTTAGCTCAGTTCTGGGCATCTTTGAAATACCTATACAAACTTGTTCCTACATAGTAACTTGCAACTTTGAATGAGAATGTGCTTGCTTACAGCAACGTGCTATATGTTCTGAATGCCCGAATTGGGAATCTGTGTCAAAATTTTGTTAGAAATTATGTGATCCTTACTAGCTGGAAATAAGGGCGATGGGGCATGAAGTTATTTCTAGGAGTTGGAGACATACAACGTTTAGCTCAGTTCTGGGCATCTTTGAAATACCTATACAAATTTGTTCCAACATAGTAACTTGCAACTTTGAATGAGAATGTGTTTGCTTACAGCAACGTGCTGTATGTTCTGATTGCCCAAATTGGGAATCTGTGTCAAAACTTTGTTAGGAATTATGTGATCCTTACTAGCAGGAAGTAAGGGAGATGGGGCATGAAGTTATTTCTAGGAGTTGGAGATACCCAGTTTAGCTCAGTTCTGGGCATCTTTGAAATACCTATACAAACTTGTTCCTACATAGTAACTTGCAACTTTGAATGAGAATGTGCTTGCTTACAACAACGTGCAATATGTTCTGAATGCCCGAATTGGGAATTTGTGTCAAAACTTTGTTAGGAATTATGTGATCCTTACTAGGTGGAAGTAAGGGAGTTGGGTCATCAAGTTATTTCTAGAGGTTGGACACATACCAAGTTTAGCTCAGTTCTGGGCATCTGTGAAATACCTATACAAACTTGTTCCTACATAGTAACTTGCAACTTTGAATGAGAATGTGTTTGCTTACAGCAACGTGCTATATGTTCTGAATGCCCGAATTGGGAATCTGTGTCAAATCTTTGTTAGGAATTATGTGAATCTTACTAGCTGGAAGTAAGGGAGATGGGGCATGAAGTTATTTCTAGGAGTTGGAGACATACCCACTTTACCTCAGTTCTGGGCATCTTTAAAATACCTATACAAACTTGTTCCTACATAGTCACTTGCTACTTGGAATGAAAACGTAGTTGCTTAAAGGAACGTGCCATATATTCTGAATGCCCGAATTGGGAATCTGTGTCTATACTTTGTTAGGAATTATGTGATCCTTACCAGCTGGAAGTAAGGGAGATGGGGGATGAAGTTATTTCTAGGAGTTGGAGACATACCAAGTTTAGCTCAGTTCTGGGCATCTTTGAAATACCTATACAAACTTGTTCCTACATAGTAACTTGCAACTTTGAATGAGAATGTGCTTGCTTACAGCAACGTGCTATATGTTCCTAATGCCCGAATTGGGAATCTGTGTCAAAATTTTGTTAGAAATTATGTGATCCTTACTAGCTGGAAATAAGGGCGATGGGGCATGAAGTTATTTCTCGGAGTTGGAGACATACAACGTTTAGCTCAGTTCTGGGCATCTTTGAAATACCTATACAAACTTGTTCCTACATAGTAACTTGCAACTTTGAATGAGAATGTGCTTGCTTACAGCAACGTGCTGTATGTTCTGATTGCCCGAATTGGGAATCTGTGTCAAAACATTGTTAGGAATTATGTGATCCTTACTAGCTGGAAGTAAGGGAGATGGGGCATGAAGTTATTTCTAGGAGTTGGAGACATACCAAGTTTAGCTCAGTTCTGGGCATCTTTGAAATACCTATACAAACTTGTTCCTACATAGTAACTTGCAACTTTGAATGAGAATGTGCTTGCTTACAGCAACGTGCTATATGTTTTGAATGCCCAAATTGGGAATCTGTGTCAAAACTTTGTTAGAAATTATGTGATCCTTACTAGCTGGAAGTAAGGGAGATGGGGCATGAAGTTATTTCTAGGAGTTGGAGACATACCCACTTTAGCTCAGTTCTGGGCATATTTGAAATACCTATACAAACTTGTTCCTACACAGTAATTGCAAATTTGAATGAGAATGTGCTTGCTTACAGCAACGTGCTATATGTTCTGAATGCCCGAATTGGGAATCTGTGTCAAAACTTTGTTAGGAATTATGTGATCCTTACTAGCTGGAAGTAAGGGAGATGGGGCATGAAGTTATTTTTAGGAGTTGGAGACAGACCAAGTTTAGCTCAGTTCTGGGCATCTTTGAAATACCTATACAAACTTGTTCCTACATAGTAACTTGCAACTTTTAATGAGAATGTGCTTGCTTACAGCAACGTGCTATATGTTCTGAATGCCCGAATTGGCAATCTGTGTCAAAACTTTGTTAGGAATTATGTGATCCTTACTAGCTGGAAGTGAGGGAGATGGGGCATGAAGTTTTTTGTAGGAGTTGGAGACATACCAAGTTTAGCTCAGTTCTGGGCATCTTTGAAATACCTATACAAACTTGTTCCTACATAGTAACTTGCAACTTTGAATGAGAATGTGCTTGCTTACAGCAACGTGCTATATGTTCTGAATGCCCGAATTGGGAATCTGTGTCAAAACTTTGTTAGAAATTATGTGATCCTTACTAGCTGGAAGTGAGGGAGATGGGGTATGAAGTTATTTCTCGGAGTTGGAGACATACAACGTTTAGCTCAGTTCTGGGCATCTTTGAAATACCTATACAAACTTGTTCCTACATAGTAACTTGCAACTTTGAATGAGAATGTGCTTGCTTACAGCATCTTGGTATATGTTCTGAATGCCCGAATTGGGAATCTGTGTCAAAACTTTGTTAGGAATTATGTGATCCTTACTAGCTTGAAGTAAGGGAGATGGGGCATGAAGTTATTTCTAGGAGTTGGAGACATACCAAGATTAGCTCAGTTCTGGGCATCTGTGAAATACCTATACAAACTTGTTCCTACATAGTAACTTGCAACTTTGAATGAGAATGTGCTTGCTTACAGCAACGTTCTATATGTTCTGAATGCCCGAATTGGGAAACTGTGTCAAACTTTGTTAGAAATTATCTTATTCTTACTAGATGGAAGTAAGGGAGATGGGGCATGAAGTTATTTCTAGGAGTTGGAGACATACAACGTTTAGCTCAGTTCTGGGCATCTTTGAAATACCTATACAAACTTGTTCCTACATAGTAACTTGCAACATTGAATGAGAATGTGCTTGCTTACAGCAACGTGCTATATGTTCTGAATGCCCGAATTGGGAATCTGTGTCAAAACTTTGTTAGGAATTATGTAATCCTTACTAGCTGGAAGTAAGGGAGATGGGGCATGAAGTTATTTCCAGGAGTTGGAGACATACCAAGTTTAGCTCAGTTCTGGGCATCTTTGAAATACCTATACAAACTTGTTCCTACATAGTATCTGGCGAATTTGAATGAGAATGTGCTTGCTTACAGCAACGTGCTATATGTTCTGAATGCCCGAATTGGCAATCTGTGTCAAAACTTTGTTAGGAATTATGTGATCCTTACTAGCTGGAAGTGAGGGAGATGGGGCATGAAGTTATTTGTAGGAGTTGGAGACATACCAAGTTTAGCTCAGTTATGGGCAACTTTTAAATACCTATACAAACTTGTTCCTACATAGTAACTTGCAAATTTGAATGAGAATGTGCTTGCTTACAGCAACGTGCTATATGTTCTGAATGCCCGAATTGGGAATCTGTGTCAAAACTTTGTTAGAAATTATGTGATCCTTACTAGCTGGAAATAAGTGCGATGGGGCATGAAGTTATTTCTAGGAGTTGGAGACATACAACGTTTAGCTCAGTTCTGGGCATCTTTGAAATACCTATACAAATTTGTTCCTACATAGTAACTTGCAACTTTGAATGAGAATGTGCTTGCTTACAGCAACGTGCTATATGTTCTGAATGCCCGAATTGGGAATCTGTGTCAAAACTTTGTTAGGAATTATGTGATCCTTACTAGCTGGAAGTAAGGGAGATGGGGCATGAAGTTATTTCTAGGAGTTTGAGACAGACCAAGTTTAGCTCAGTTCTGGGCATCTTTGAAATACCTATACAAACTTGTTCCTACATAGTAACTTGCAACTTTGAATGAGAATGTTCTTGCTTACAGCAACGTGCTATATGTTCTGAATGCCCGAATTGGGAATCTGTGTCAAAACTTTGTTAGAAATTATGTGATCCTTACTAGCTGGAAGTAAGGGAGATGGGGCATGAAGTTATTTCTCGGAGTTGGAGACATACAACGTTTAGCTCAGTCTGGGCATCTTTGAAATACCTATACAAACTTGTTCCTACATAGTAACTTGCAACTTTGAATGAGAATGTGCTTGCTTACAGCAACGTGCTATATGTTCTGAATGCCCGAATTGGGAATCTGTGTCAAAACTTTGTTAGGAATTATGTGATCCTTACTAGCTGGAAGTAAGGGAGATGGGGCATGAAGTTATTTCTAGGAGTTGGAGACATACCAAGTTTAGCTCAGTTCTGGGCATCTGTGAAATACCTATACAAACTTGTTCCTACATAGTAACTTGCAACTTTGAATGAGAATGTGCTTGCTTACAGCAACGTGCTGTATGTTCTGAATGCCCGAATTGGGAATCTGTGTCAAAACTTTGTTAGGAATTATGTGATCCTTACTAGCTGGAAGTAAGGGAGATGGGGCATGAAGTTATTTCTAGGAGTTGGAGACATACCAAGTTTAGCTCAGTTCTGGGCATCTTTGAAATACCTATACAAACTTGTTCCTACATAGTAACTTGCAACTTTGAATGAGAATGTGCTTGCTTACAGCAACGTGCTATATGTTCTGAATGCCCGAATTGGGAATCTGTGTCAAAACTTTGTTAGGAATTATGTGATCCTTACAAGCTGTAAGTAAGGGAGTTGGGGCATGAAGTTGTTTCTAGAGGTTGGAGACATACCAGGTTTAGCTCAGTTCTGGGCATCTTTGAAATACCTATACAAACTTGTTCCTACATAGTAATTGCAAATTTGAATGAGAATGTGCTTGCTTACAGCAACGTGCTATATGTTCTGAATGCCCGAATTGGAAATCTGTGTCAAAACTTTGTTAGGAATTATGTGATCCTTACTAGCTGGAAGTAAGGGAGATGAGGCATGAAGATATTTCTCGGAGTTGGAGACATACAACGTTTAGCTCAGTTCTGGGCATCTTTGAAATACCTATACAAACTTGTTCCTGCATAGTAACTTGCAACTTTGAATGAGAATGTGCTTGCTTACAGCAACGTGCTATATGTTCTGAATGCCAGAATTGGGAATCTGTGTCAAAACTTTCTTAGGAATTATGTGATCCTTACTAGCTGGAAGTAAGGGAGATGGGGCATGAAGTTATTTCTAGGAGTTGGAGACATACCAAGTTGAACTCAGTTCTGGGCATCTTTGAAAGTCCTATACAAACTTGTTCCTACACAGTAACTTGCAACTTTGAATGAGAATGTGCTTGCTTACAGCAACGTGCTATATGTTCTGAATGCCCGAATTGGGAATCTGTGTCAAAACTTTGTTAGGAACTATGTGATCCTTACTAGCTGGAAGTAAGGGAGAAGGGGCATGAAGTTATTTCTAGGAGATGGAGAAATACCAAGTTTAGCTCAGTTCTGGGCATCTTTGAAATACCTAAACAAACTTATTCCTACATAGTAACTTGCAAATTTGAATGAGAATGTGCTTGCTTACAGCAACTTGGTATATGTTCTGAATGCCCGAATTGGGAATCTGTGTCAAAACTTTGTTAGGAATTATGTGATCCTTACTAGCTGGAAGTAAGGGAGATGGGGCATGAAGTTATTTCTAGGAGTTCGAGACATACCAAGTTTAGCTCAGTTCTGGGCATCTGTGAAATACCTATACAAACTTGTTCCTACATAGTATCTGGCGAATTTGAATGAGAATGTGCTTGCTTACAGCAACGTGCTATATGTTCTGAATGCCAGAATTGGCAATCTGTGTCAAAACTTTGTTAGGAATTATGTGATCCTTACTAGCTGGAAGTGAGGGAGATGGGGCATGAAGTTATTTCTAGGAGTTGGAGACATACACACTTTAACTCAGTTCTGGGCAACTTTGAAATAGCTATACAAACTTGTTCCTACATAGTAACTTGCAACTTTGAATGAGAATGTGCTTGCTTACAGCAACGTGCTCTATGTTCTGAATGCCCGAATTGGGAATCTGTGTCAAAACTTTGTTAGGAATTATGTGATCCTTACCAGCTGGAAGTAAGGGAGATGGGGGATGAAGTTATTTCTAGGAGTTGGAGACATACTAAGTTTAGCTCAGTTCTGGGCATCTTTGAAATACCTATACAAACTTGTTCCTACATAGAAACTTACAACTTTGAATGAGAATGTGCTTGCTTACAGCAACGAGCTATATGTTCTGAATGCCCGAATTGGGAATCTGTGTCAAATCTTTGTTAGGTACTATGTGATCCTTACTAGCTGGAAGTAAGGGAGAAGGGGCATGAAGTTATTTCTAGGAATTGGAGAAATACCAAGTTTAGCTCAGTTCTGGGCATCTTTGAAATACCTAAACAAACTTATTCCTACATAGTAACTTGCAACTTTGAATGAGAATGTGCTTGCTTACAGCAACTTGGTATTTGTTCTGAATGCCCGAATTGGGAATCTGTGTCAAAACTTTGTTAGGAATTATGTGATCCTTACTAGCTTGAAGTAAGGGAGATGGGGCATGAAGTTATTTCTAGGAGTTGGAGACATACACATTTTAACTCAGTTCTGGGCAACTTTGAAATAGCTATACAAACTTGTTCCTACATAGTAACTTGCAACTTTGAATGAGAATGTGCTTGCTTACAGCAACGTGCTATATGTTCTGAATGCCCGAATTGGGAATCTGTGTCAAAACTTTGTTAGGAATTATGTGATCCTTACCAGCTGGAAGTAAGGGAGATGGGGGATGAAGTTATTTCTAGGAGTTGGAGACATACAACGTTTAGCTCAGTTCTGGGCATCTTTGAAATACCTATACAAACTTGTTCCTACATAGTAACTTGCAACTTTGAATGAGAATGTGCTTGCTTACAGCATCTTGGTATATGTTCTGAATGCCCGAATTGGGAATCTGTGTCAAAACTTTGTTAGGAATTATGTGATCCTTACTAGCTGGAAGTAAGGGAGATGGGGCATGAAGTTATTTCTAGGAGTTCGAGACATACCAAGTTTAGCTCAGTTCTGGGCATCTGTGAAATACCTATACAAACTTGGTCCTACATAGTAACTTGCAACTGTGAATGAGAATGTGCTTGCTTA
This sequence comes from Diceros bicornis minor, assembly GCF_020826845.1. Taxonomy (NCBI): domain Eukaryota; kingdom Metazoa; phylum Chordata; class Mammalia; order Perissodactyla; family Rhinocerotidae; genus Diceros; species Diceros bicornis. The sequence continues at coordinate 513,810 of NW_026691053.1, forward strand.
CAGCAACGTGCTATATGTTCTGAATGCCCGAATTGGGAATCTGTGTCAAAACTTTGTTAGGAATTATGTGATCCTTACTAGCTGGAAGTAAGGGAGATGGGGAATGAAGTTATTTCTAGGAGTTGGAGACATACCAAGTTTAGCTCAGTTCTGGGCATCTTTGAAATACCTATACAAACTTGTTCCTACATAGTAACTTGCAACTTTGAATGAGAATGTGCTTGCTTACAGCAACGTGCTCTATGTTCTGAATGCCCGAATTGGGAATCTGTGTCAAAACTTTGTTATTAATTATGTGATCCTTACTAGCTGGAAGTAAGGGAGATGGGGCATGAAGTTATTTCTTCATGCCCCATAGGAGTTGGAGACATACCAAGTTTAGCTCAGTTCTGGGCATCTGTGAAATACCTATACAAACTTGTTCCTACATAGTATCTGGCGAATTTAAATGAGAATGTGCTTGCTTACAGCAACGTGCTATATGTTCTGAATGCCCGAATTGGCAATCTGTGTCAAAACTTTGTTAGGAATTATGTGATCCTTACTAGCTGGAAGTAAGGGAGATGGGGCATGAAGTTATTTCTAGGAGTTGGAGACATACCAAGTTTAGCTCAGTTCTGTGCATCTTTGAAATAACTATACAAACTTGTTCCTACATAGTAACTTGCAACTTTGAATGAGAATGTGCTTGCTTACAGCAACGTGCTATATGTTCTGAATGCCCGAATTGGGAATCTGTGTCTAAACTTTGTTAGGAATTATGTGATCCTTACAAGCTGTAAGTAAGGGAGTTGGGGCATGAAGTTGTTTCTAGAGGTTGGAGACATACCAGGTTTAGCTCAGTTCTGGGCATCTTTGAAATACCTATACAAACTTGTTCCTACATAGTAACTTGCAACTTTGAATGAGAATGTGCTTGCTTACAGCAACGTGCTATATGTTCTGAAGGCCTGAATTGGGAATCTGTGTCAAAAGTTTGTTAGGAATTATGTGATCCTTACTAGCTGGAAGTAAGGGAGATGGGGCATGAAGTTATTTCTAGGAGTTGGAGACATACCAAGTTTAGCTCAGTTCTGGGCATCTTTGAAATCCCTATACAAACTTGATCCTACATAGTAACTTGCAACTTTGAATGAGAATGTGCTTGCTTACAGTAACGTGCTATATGTTCTGAATGCCCGAATTGGGAATCTGTGTCAAAATTTCTTTGAAATTATGTGATCCTTACTAGCTGGAAGTAAGGGAGATGGGGCATGAAGTTATTTTTAGGAGTTGGAAACATACCAAGTTTAGCTCAGTTCTGGGCATCTTTAAAAGTCCTATACAAACTTGTTCCTACATAGTAACTTGCAACTTTGAATGAGAATGTGCTTGCTTACAGCAACGTGCCATATGTTCTGAATGCCCGAACTGGGAATCTGTGTCAAATCTTTGTTTGGAATTATGTGAATCTTACTCGCTGGAAGTAAGGGAGATGGGGCATGAAGTTATTTCAAGGAGTTGGAGACATACCAAGTTTAGCTCAGTTCTGGGCATCTTTGAAATACCTTACAAACTTGTTCCTACATAGTAACTTGCAACTTTGAATGAGAATGTGCTTGCTTACAGCAACGTGCTATATGTTCCTAATGCCCGAATTGGGAATCTGTGTCAAAACTTTGTTAGAAATTGTGTGATCCTTACTAGCTGGAAATAAGGGCGATGGGGCATGAAGTTATTTCTAGGAGTTGGAGACATACAACGTTTAGCTCAGTTCTGGGCTTCTTTGAAATACCTATACAAACTTGTTCCTACATAGTAACTTGCAACCTTGAATGAGAATGTGCTTGCTTACAGCAACGTGCTATATAATCTGAATGCCCGAATTGGGAATCTGTGTCAAAACATTGTTAGGAATTATGTGATCCTTACTAGCTGGAAGTAAGGGAGATGGGGCATGAAGTTATTTCTAGGAGTTGGAGACATACCTTGTTTAGCTCAGTTCTGGGCATCTTTGAAATACCTATACAAACTTGTTCCTACATAGTAACTTGCAACATTGAATGAGAATGTGCTTGCTTACAGCAACGTGCTAAATGTTCTGAAGGCCCGAACTGGGAATCTGTGTCAAAACTTTGTTAGGAATTATGTGATCCTTACTAGCTGGAAGTAAGGGAGATGGGGCATGAAGTTATTTCTACGAGTTGGAGACATACAACGTTTAGCTCAGTTCTGGGCATCTTTGAAATACCTATACAAACTTGTTCCTACATAGTAACTTGCAACTTTGAATGAGAATGTGCTTGCTTACAGCAATGTGCTATATGTTCTGAATGCCCGAATTGGGAATCTGTGTCAAAACGTTGTTAGGAATTATGTGATCCTTACTAGATGGAAGTAAGGGAGATGGGGTATGAGGATATTTCTAGGAGTTGGAGACATACCCACTTTAGCTCAGTTCTGGGCATCTTTGAAATACCTATACAAACTTGTTCCTACATAGTAACTTGCCACTTTGAATGAGAATGTGCTTGCTTACAGCAACGTGCTATATGTTCTGAATGCCCGAATTGGGAATCTGTGTCTAAACTTTGTTAGGAATTATGTGATCCTTACTAGCTGGAAGTAAGGGAGATGGGGCATGAAGTTATTTCTAGGAGTTGGAGACATACCAAGTTTAGCTCAGTTCTGGGCATCTTTGAAATACCTATACAAACTTGTTTCTACATAGTATCTTGCAGCTTTGAATGAGAATGTGCTTGCTTACAGCAACGTGCTATATGTTCTGAATGCCCGAATTGGGAATCTGTGTCAAAACTTTGTTAGAAAATATGTGATCCTTACTAGCTGGAAGTAAGGGAGATGGGGCATGAAGTTATTTCTAGGAGTTTGAGACATACAACGTTTAGCTCAGTTCTGGGCATCTTTGAAATACCTATACAAACTTGTTTCTACATAGTAACTTGCAACTTTGAATGAGAATGTGCTTGCTTACAGCAACGTGCTATATGTTCTGAATGCCCGAATTGGGAATCTGTGTCAAAACATTGTTAGGAATTATGTGATCCTTACTAGCTGGAAGTAAGGGTTATGGGGCATGAAGTTATTTCTAGGAGTTGGAGACATACAACGTTTAGCTCAGTTCTGGGCATCTTTGAAATACCTATACAAACTTGTTCCTACATAGTAACTTGCAACTTTGAATGAGAATGTGCTTGCTTACAGCAACGTGCTATATGTTCTGAAGGCCCAAATTGGTAATCTGTGTCAAAACTTTGTTAGGAATTGTGTGATCCTTACTAGCTGGAAGTAAGGGAGATGGGGCATGAAGTTATTTCTAGGAGTTGGAGACATACCAAGTTTAGCTCAGTTCTGGGCATCTTTGAAATCTCTATACAAACTTGTTCCTACATAGTAACTTGCAACTTTGAATGAGAATGTGCTTGCTTACAGTAACGTGCTATATGTTCTGAATGCCCGAATTGGGAATCTGTGTCAAAACTTTCTTTGAAATTATGTGATCCTTACTAGCTGGAAGTAAGGGAGATGGAGCATGAAAATATTTCTAGGAGTTGGAGACATACCAAGTTTAGCTCAGTTCTGGGCATCTTTAAAAGTCCTATACAAACTTGTTCCTACATAGTAACTTGCAACTTTGAATGAGAATGTGCTTGCTTACAGCAACGTGCTATATGTTCTGAATGCCCGAATTGGGAATCTGTGTCAAAACATTGTTAGGAATTATGTGATCCTTACTAGCTGGAAGTAAGGGAGATGGGGCATGAAGTTATTTCTAGGAGTTGGAGACATACAACGTTTAGCTCAGTTCTGGGCATCTTTGAAATACCTATACAAACTTGTTCCTACATAGTAACTTGCAACTTTGAATGAGAATTTGCTTTCTTACAGCAACGTGCTCTATGTTCTGAATGCCCGAATTGGGAATCTGTGTCAAAAGTTTGTTAGCAATTATGTGATCCTTACTAGCTGGAAGTAAGGGAGATGGGGCATGAAGTTATTTCTAGGAGTTGGAGACATACCCACTTTAGCTCAGTTCTTTGCATCTTTGAAATACCTATACAAACTTGTTCCTGCATAATAACTTGCTACTTGGAGAGAGACAGTGCTTGCTTACAGCAACGTGCTATATGTTCTGAATGCCCGAATTGGGAATCTGTGTCTAAACTTTGTTAGAAATTATGTGATCCTTACTAGCTGGAAGTAAGGGAGATGGGGCATGAAGTTATTTCTATGAGTTGGATACATACAACGTTTAGCTCATTTCTGGGCATCTTTGAAATACCTATACAAACTTGTTCCTACATAGTAACTTGCAACTTTGAATGAGAATGTGCTTGCTTACAGCAACGTGCTCTATGTTCTGAATGCCCGAAATGGGAATCTGTGTCAAAACTTTGTTAGGAATTATGTGATCCTTACTAGCTGGAAGTAATGGAGATGGGGCATGAAGTTATTTCTAGGAGTTGGAGACATAACACGTTTAGCTCAGTTCTGGGCATCTTTGAAAAACCTATACAAACTTGTTCCTACATAGTAACTTGCAACTTTGAATGAGAATGTGCTTGCTTACAGCAACGTGCTATATGTTCTGAATGCCCGAATTGGGAATCTGTGTCAAAACTTTGTTAGGAAATATGTGATCCTTACTAAATGGAAGTAAGGGAGATGGGGCATGACGTTATTTCTTGTAGTTGGAGACATACCCACTTTAGCTCAGTTCTGGGCATCTTTGAAATACCTATAGAAACTTTTTCCTACATAGTAACTTGCTACTTGGCATTAGAAAGTGCTTGCTTATAGCAACGTGCTATATGTTCTGAATGCCCGAATTGGGAATCTGTGTCAAATCTTTGTTAGGAATTATGTGATCCTTACTAGCTGGAAGTATGGGAGATGGGTAAGGAAGATATTTCTAGGAGTTGGAGACATACCCACTTTAGCTCAATTCTGGGCATCTTTGAAATACCTATAAAAACTTCTTCCTACATAGTAACTTGCTACTTGGAAAGAGAAAGTGCTTGCTGCAAGCAACGTGCTATATGTTCTGAATGCCCGAATTGGGAATCTGTGTCAAAACTTTGTTAGGAATTATGTGATCCTTACTAGCTGGAAGTAAGGGAGTTGGGGCACGAAGTTATTTCTAGGAGTTGGAGACACAACCACTTTAGCTCAGTTCTGGGCATCTTTGAAATACCTATAAAAACTTCTTCCTACATAGTAACTTGCTACTTGGAAAGAGAAAGTGCTTGCTGCAAGCAACGTGCTATATGTTCTGAATGCCCGAATTGGGAATCTGTGTCAAAACTTTGTTAGGAATTATGTGATCCTTACTAGCTGGAAGTAAGGGAGATGGGGCATGAAGTTATTTCTAGGAGTTGGAGACATACCAAGTTTTGCTTAGTTCTGGGCATCTTTGAAATACCTAAACAAACTTGTTCCTACATAGTAACTTGCATCCTTGAATGAGAATGTGCTTGCTTACAGCAACGTGCTATATGTTCTGAATGCCCGAATTGGGAATCTGTGTCAAAACTTTTTTAGGAATTATGTGATCCTTACTAGCTGGAAGTAAGGGAGAGGGGGCATGAAGTTATTTCTAGGAGTTGGAGACATACCCATTTTACCTCCGTTCTAGGCATTTTTGAAATACCTATACAAACTTGTTCCTACATAGTAACTTGCAACTTTGAATGAGAATGTGCTTGCTTACAGCAACGTGCTATATGTTCTGAAGGCCCGAATTGGGAATCTGTGTTAAACTGTGTTAGGAATTATGTGATCCTTACTAGCTGGAAGTAAGGGAGAGGGGGCATGTAGTTATTTCTAGGAATTGGAGACATACCAAGTTTAGCTCAGTTCTGGGCATCTTTGAAATACCTATACAAACTTGTTCCTACCTAGTAACTTGCAACTTTGAATGAGAATGTGCTTGCTTACAGCAACGTGCTATATGTTCTGAATGCCCGAATTGGGAATCTGTGTCAAAACTTTTTTAGGAATTATGTGATCCTTACTAGCTGGAAGTAAGGGAGATGGGGCATGAAGTTAGTTCTAGGAGTTGGAGACATACAACGTTTAGCTCAGTTCTGGGCATCTTTGAAATACCTATACAAACTTGTTCCTACATAGTAACTTGCAACTTTGAATGAGAATGTGCTTGCTTACAGCAATGTGCTATAAGTTCTGAATGCCCGAATTGGGCATCTGTGTCAAAACTTTGTTAGGAATTATGTGATCCTTACTAGCTGGAAGTAAGGGAGATGGGGCATGAAGTTATTTCTAGGAGTTGGAGACATACCAAGTTTTGCTCAGTTCTGGGCATCTTTGAAATGCCTAAACAAACTTGTTCCTACCTAGTAACTTGCAACTTTGAATGAGAATGTGCTTGCTTACAGCAACGTGCTATATGTTCTGAATGCCCGAATTGTGAATCTGTGTCAAAACTTTGTTAGAAATTATGTGATCCTTACAAGCTGGAAGTAAGGGAGATGGGGCATGAAGTTATTTCTAGGAGTTGGAGACATACCAAGTTTAGCTCAGTTCTGGGCATCTTTGAAATACCTATACAAACTTGTTCCTACCTAGTAACTTGCAACTTTGAATGAGAATGTGCTTGCTTACAGCAACGTGCTATATTTTCTGAATGCCCGAATTGGGAATCTGTGTCAAAACTTTGTTAGGAATTATGTGATTCTTACAAGCTGGAAGTAAGGGAGATGGGGCATGAAGTTATTTCTAGGAGTTGGAGACATACCAAGTTTAGCTCAGTTCTGGGCATCTTTGAAATACCTATACAAACTTGTTCCTACCTAGTAACTTGCAACTTTGAATGAGAATGTGCTTGCTTACAGGAACGTGCTATATGTTATGAAATCCCGAATTGGGAATCTGTGTCAAAACTTTGTTAGGAATTATGTGATCCTTACTAGCTGGAAGTAAGGGAGATGGGGCATGAAGTTATTTCTAGGAGTTGGAGACATACCAAGTTTAGCTCAGTTCTGGGCATCTTTGAAATACCTATACAAACTTGTTCCTACATAGTATCTTGCAACTATGAATGAGAATGTGCTTGGTAACAGCAATGTGCTACATGTTCTGAATGCCCGAATTGGCAATCTGTGTCAAAACATTGTTAGGAATTATGTGATCCTTACTAGCTGGAAGTAAGGGAGATGGGGCATGAAGTTATTTCTAGGAGTTGGAGACATACCAAGTTTAGCTTAGTTATGGGTATCTTTGAAATACCTATACAAACTTGTTCCTACATAGTAACTTGCAACTTTGAATGAGAATGTGCTTTCTTACAGCAACGTGCTATATGTTCTGAATGCCCGAATTGGGAATCTGTGTCAAAACTTTGTTAGAAATTATGTGATCCTTACTAGATAGAAGTTAGGGAGATGGGGCATGAAGTTATGTCAAGGAGTTGGAGACATACAACGTTTAGCTCAGTTCTGGGCATCTTTGAAATACCTATACAAACTTGTTCCTACATAGTAACTTGCCACTTTGAATGAGAATGTGCTTGCTTTCAGCAACGTTCTACATGTTCTGAATGCCCGAATTGGGAATCTGTGTCAAAAATTTTGTTAGGAATTATGTGATCCTTACTAGCTTGAAGTAAGGGAGATGGGGCATGAAGTTATTTCTAGGAGTTGGAGACATACCAAGTTTAGCTCAGTTCTGGGCATCATTGAAATACCTATACAAACTTGTTTCTACATAGTAACTTGCAACTTTGGATGAGAATGTGCTTGCTTACAGCAACGTGCTATATGTTCTGAATGTCTGAATTCGGAATCTGTGTCAAAACTTTGTTAGGAATTATGTGATCCTTACTAGCTGGAAGTAAGGGAGATGGCGCATGAAGTTATTTCTAGGAGTTGGAGACAGACCAAGTTTAGTTCAGTTCTGGGCATCTTTGAAATACCTATACAAACTTGATCCTACATAATAACTTGCTACTTGGAGAGAGACAGTGCTTGCTTACAGCAACGTGCTATATGTTCTGAAGGCCCGAATTGGGAATCTGTGTCAAAACTTTGTTAGAAATTATGTGATCCTTACTAGATGGAAGTAAGGGAGATGGGGCATGAAGTTATTTCTAGGAGTTGGAGACATACCAAGTTTAGCTCAGTTCTGGGCATCTTTGAAATACCTATACAAACTTGTTCCTACATAGTATCTTGCAGCTTTGAATGAGAATGTGCTTGCTTACAGCAACGTGCTATATGTTCTGAATGCCCGAATTGGGAATCTGTGTCAAAACTTTGTTAGAAAATATGTGATCCTTACTAGCTGGAAGTAAGGGAGATGGGGCTTGAAGTTATTTCTAGGAGTTTGAGACATACAACCTTTAGCTCACTTCTGGGCATCTTTGAAATACCTATACAAACTTGTTCCTACATAGTAACTTGCAACTTTGAATGAGAATGTGCTTGCTTACAGCAACGTGCTATATGTTCTGAATGCCCGAATTGGGAATCTGTGTCAAAAGTTTGTTAGCAATTATGTGATCCTTACTAGCTGGAAGTAAGGGAGATGGGGCATGAAGTTATTTCTAGGAGTTGGAGACATACCCACTTTAGCTCAGTTCTTTGCATCTTTGAAATACCTATACAAACTTGTTCCTGCATAATAACTTGCTACTTGGAGAGAGACAGTGCTTGCTAACAGCAACGTGCTATATGTTCTGAATGCCCGAATTGGGAATCTGTGTCTAAACTTTGTTAGAAATTATGTGATCCTTACTAGCTGGAAGTAAGGGAGATGGGGCATGAAGTTATTTCTATGAGTTGGAGACATACAACGTTTAGCTCAGTTCTGGGCATCTTTGAAATACCTATACAAACTTGTTCCTACATAGTAACTTGCATCTTTGAATGAGAATGTGCTTGCTTACAGCAACGTGCTATATGTTCTGAATGCCCGAAATGGGAATCTGTGTCAAAACTTTGTTAGGAATTATGTGATCCTTACTAGCTGGAAGTAAGGGAGATGGGGCATGAAGCTATTTCTAGGAGTTGGAGACATAACACTTTTAGCTCAGTTCTGGGCATCTTTGAAAAACCTATACAAACTTGTTCCTACATAGTAACTTGCAACTTTGAATGAGAATGTGCTTGCTTACAGCAACGTGCTATATGTTCTGAATGCCCGAATTGGGAATCTGTGTCAAAACTTTGTTAGGAAATATGTGATCCTTACTAAATGGAAGTAAGGGAGATGGGGCATGACGTTATTTCTTGTAGTTGGAGACATACCCACTTTAGCTCAGTTCTGGGCATCTTTGAAGTACCTATAGAAACTTTTTCCTACATAGTAACTTGCTACTTGGCATTAGAAAGTGCTTGCTTATAGCAACGTGCTACATGTTCTGAATGCCCGAATTGTGAATCTGTGTCAAACTTTGTTAGGAATTATGTGATCCTTACTAGCTGGAAGTATGGGAGATGGGGTATGAAGATATTTCTAGGAGTTGGAGACATACACACTTTAGCTCAGTTCTGGGCATCTTTGAAATACCTATGGAAACATGTTCCTACATAGTAACTTGCCACTTTGAATGAGAATGTGCTTGCTTACTGCAACGTGCTATATGATCTGAATGCCCGAATTGGGAATCTGTGTCAAAACTTTGTTAGGAATTATGTGATCCTTACTAGCTGGAAGTAAGGGAGTTGGGGCACGAAGTTATTTCTAGGAGTTGGAGACACACCCACTTTAGCTCAGTTCTGGGCATCTTTGAAATACCTATAAATACTTCTTCCTACATAGTAACTTGCTACTTGGAAAGAGAAAGTGCTTGCTGCAAGCAACGTGCTATATGTTCTGAATGCCCGAATTGGGAATCTGTGTCAAAACTTTGTTAGGAATTATGTGATCCTTACTAGCTGGAAGTAAGGGAGATGGGGCATGAAGTTATTTCTGGGAGTTGGAGACATACCAAGTTTTGCTTAGTTCTGGGCATCTTTGAAATACCTAAACAAACTTGTTCCTACATAGTAACTTGCATCTTTGAATGAGAATGTGCTTGCTTACAGCAACGTGCTATATGTTCTGAATGCCCGAATTGGGAATCTGTGTCAAAACTTTGTTAGGAATTATGTGATCCTTACCACCTGGAAGTAAGGGAGATGGGGCATGAAGTTATTTCTAGGAGTTGGAGACATACCCATTTTACCTCCGTTCTAGGCATTTTTGAAATACCTATACAAACTTGTTCCTACATAGTAACTTGCAACTTTGAATGAGAATGTGCTTGCTTACAGCAACGTGCTATATGTTCTGAAGGCCCGAATGGGGAATCTGTGTTAAACTGTGTTAGGAATTATGTGATCCTTACTAGCTGGAAGTAAGGGAGAGGGGGCATGTAGTTATTTCTAGGAATTGGAGACATACCAAGTTTAGCTCAGTTCTGGGCATCTTTGAAATACCTATACAAACTTGTTCCTACCTAGTAACTTGCAACTTTGAATGAGAATGTGCTTGCTTACAGCAACGTGCTATATGTTCTGAATGCCCGAATTGGGAATCTGTGTCAAAACTTTTTTAGGAATTATGTGATCCTTACTAGCTGGAAGTAAGGGAGATGGGGCATGAAGTTAGTTCTAGGAGTTGGAGACATACAACTTTTAGCTCAGTTCTGGGCATCTTTGAAATACCTATACAAACTTGTTCCTACATAGTAACTTGCAACTTTGAATGAGAATGTGCTTGCTTACAGCAATGTGCTATAAGTTCTGAATGCCCGAATTGGGCATCTGTGTCAAAACTTTGTTAGAAATTATATGATCCTTACTAGATGGAAGTAAGGGAGATGGGGCATGAAGTTATTTCTAGGAGTTGGAGACATACCAAGTTTAGCTCAGTTCTGGGCATCTTTGAAATACCTATACAAACTTGTTCCTACATACTAACTTGCAACTTTGAATGAGAATGTGCTTGCTTACAGCAACGTGCTTTATGTTCTGAATGCCCGAATTGGGAAACTGTGTCAAATCTTTGTTAGGAATTATGTGATCCTTACTAGCTGGAAGTAAGGGAGATGGGGCATGAAGTTATTTCTAGGAGTTGGAGACATACCCACTTTAGTTCAGTTCTTTGTATCTTTGAAATACCTATACCAACTTGTTCCTACATAATAACTTGCTACTTGGAAAGAGACAGTGCTTGCTTACAGCAACGTGCTATAAGTTCTGAATGCCCGAATTGGGAATCTGTGTCAAAACTTTGTTAGGAATTATGTGATCCTTACTAGCTGGAAGTAAGGGAGATGGGGCATGAAGTTATTTCTAGGAGTTGGACACATACCAAGTTTAGCTCAGTTCTGGGCATCTTTGAAAGTCCTATACAAACTTGTTCCTACATAGTAACTTTCACCTTTGAATGAGAATATGCTTGCTTACAGCAACGTGCTATATATTCTGAATGCCTGAATTGGGAATCTGTGTCAAAAATTTGTTAGGAATTATGTGACCCTTACTAGCTGGAAGTAAGGGAGATGGGGCATGAAGTTATTGCTATGAGTTGGAGACATACCAAGTTTAGCTCAGTTCTGGGCATCTTTGAAATACCTATACAAACTTGTTCCTACATAATAACTTGCAACTTTGAATGAGAATGTTCTTGCTTACAGCAACGTGCTATATGTTCTGAATGCCCGAATTGGGAATCTGTGTCAAAACTTTGTTAGGAATTATGTGATCCTTACTAGCTGGAAGTAAGGGAGATGGGGCATGAAGTTATTTCTAGGAGTTGGAGACATACAACCTATAGCTCAGTTCTGGGCATCTTTGAAATACCTATACAAACTTGTTCCTACATAGTAACTTGCAACTTTGAATGAGAATGTGCTTTCTTACAGCAACGTGCTATATGTTCTGAATGCCCGAATTGGGAATCTGTGTCAAAACTTTGTTAGAAATTATGTGATCCTTACTAGATGGAAGTAAAGGAGATGGGACATGAAGTTATTTCAAGGAGTTGGAGACATACAACGTTTAGCTCAGTTCTGGGCATCTTTGAAATACCTATACAAACTTGTTCGTACATAGTAACTTGCCACTTTGAATGAGAATGTGCTTGCTTACAGCAACGTGCTACATGTTCTGAATGCCCGAATTGGGAATTTGTGTCAAAAATTTTGTTAGGAATTATGTGATCCTTACTAGATGGAAGTAAGGGAGATGGGGCATGAAGTTATTTCTAGGAGTTGGAGACATACCAAGTTTAGCTCAGTTCTGGGCATCATTGAAATACCTATACAAACTTGTTTCTACATAGTAACTTGCAACTTTGAATGAGAATGTGCTTGCTTACAGCAACGTGCTATATGTTCTGAATGCCTGAATTCGGAATCTGTGTCAAAACATTGTTAGGAATTATGTGATCCTTACTAGCTGGAAGTAAGGGAGATGGGGCATGAAGTTATTTCTAGGAGTTGGAGACATACCAAGTTTAGTTCAGTTCTGGGCATCTTTGAAATACCTATACAAACTTGTTCCTACATAGTAACTTGCAACTTTGAATGAGAATGTGCTTGCTTACAGCAACGTGCTATATGTTCTGAAGGCCCGAATTGGGAATCTGTGTTAAAACTTTGTTAGAAATTATATGATCCTTACTAGCTGGAAGTAAGGGAGATCGGGCATGAAGTAATTTCTAGGAGTTGGAGCCATACAACGTTTAGCTCAGTTCTGGGCATCTTTGAAATACCTATACAAACTTGTTCCTACACAGTAACTTGCAACTTTGAATGAGAATGTGCTTGCTTACAGCAACGTGCTACATGTTCTGAATGCCCGAATTAGGTATCTGTGTCTAAACTTTGTTAGGAATTATGTGATCCTTACTAGCTGGAAGTAAGGGAGATGGGGCATGAAGTTATTTCTAGGAGTTGGAGACATACCAAGTTTAGCTCAGTTCTGGGCATCTTTGAAATACCTATACAAACTTGTTCCTACATAGTATCTTGCTGCTTTGAATGAGAATGTGCTTGCTTACAGCAACGTGCTATATGTTCTGAATGCCCGAATTGGGAATCTGTGTCAAAACTTTGTTAGAAATTATGTGATCATTACTAGCTGGAAGTAAGGGAGATGGGGCATGAAGTTATTTCTAGGAGTTTGAGACATACCAAGTTTAGCTCAGTTCTGGGCATCTTTGAAATACCTATACAAACTTGTTTCTACATAGTAACTTGCAACTTTGAATGAGAATGTGCTTGCTTACAGCAACGTGCTATATGTTCTGAATGCCCGAATTGGGAATCTGTGTCAAAACATTGTTAGGAATTATGTGATCCTTACTAGCTGGAAGTAAGGAAGATGGGGCATGAAGTTATTTCTAGGAGTTGGAGACATACCAAGTTTAGCTCAGTTCTGGGCATCTTTGAAATACCTATACAAACTTGTTCCTACATAGTAACTTGCAACTTTGAATGAGAATGTGCTTGCTTACAGCAACGTGCTATATGTTCTGAAGGCCCAAATTGGGAATCTGTGTCAAAATTTTGTTAGGAATTGTGTGATCCTTACTTGCTGGAAGTAAGGGAGATGGGGCATGAAGTTATTTCTAGGAGTTGGAGTCATACCAAGTTTAGCTCAGTTCTGGGCATCTTTGAAATACCTATACAAACATGTTCCTACATAGTAACTTGCAACTTTGAATGAGAATGTGCTTGCTTACAGCAACGTGCTATATGTTCTGAATGCCCGAATTGGGAATCTGTGTCAAAACTTTCTTTGAAATTATGTGATCCTTACTAGCTGGAAGTAAGGGAGATGGAGCATGAAAATATTTCTAGGAGTTGGAGACATACCAAGTTTAGCTCAGTTCTGGGCATCTTTAAAAGTCCTATACAAACTTGTTCCTACATAGTAACTTGCAACTTTGAATGAGAATGTGCTTGCTTACAGCAACGTGCTATATGTTCTGAATGCCCGAATTGGGAATCTGTGTCAAAACATTGTTAGAAATTATGTGATCCTTACTAGCTGTAAGTAAGGGAGATGGGGCATGAAGTTATTTCTAGGAGTTGGAGACATACAACGTTTAGCTCAGTTCTGGGCATCTTTGAAATACCTATACAAACTTGTTCCTACATAGTAACTTGCAACTTTGAATGAGAATTTGCTTTCTTACAGCAACGTGCTATATGTTCTGAATGCCCGAATTGGGAATCTGTGTCAAAATTTTGTTAGCAATTATGTGATCCTTACTAGCTGGAAGTAAGGGAGATGGGGCATGAAGTTATTTCTAGGAGTTGGAGACATACCCACTTTAGCTCAGTTCTTTGCATCTTTGAAATACCTATACAAACTTGTTCCTGCATAATAACTTGCTACTTGGAGAGAGACAGTGCTTGCTTACAGCAACGTGCTATATGTTCTGAATGCCCGAATTGGGAATCTGTGTCTAAACTTTGTTAGAAATTATGTGATCCTTACTAGCTGGAAGTAAGGGAGATGGGGCATGAAGTTATTTCTATGAGTTGGATACATACAACGTTTAGCTCAGTTCTGGGCATCTTTGAAATACCTATACAAACTTGTTCCTACATAGTAACTTGCATCTTTGAAAGAGAATGTGCTTGCTTACAGCAACGTGCTATTTGTTCTGAATGCCCGAAATGGGAATCTGTGTCAAAACTTTGTTAGGAATTATGTTATCCTTACTAGCTGGAAGTAAGGGAGATGGGGCATGAAGTTATTTCTAGGAGTTGGAGACATAACACGTTTAGCTCAGTTCTGGGCATCTTTGAATAACCTATACAAACTTGTTCCTACATAGTAACTTGCAACTTTGAATGAGAATGTGCTTGCTTACAGCAACGTGCTATATGTTCTGAATGCCCGAATTGGGAATCTGTGTCAAAACTTTGTTAGGAAATATGTGATCCTTACTAAATGGAAGTAAGGGAGATGGGGCATGACGTTATTTCTTGTAGTTGGAGACATACCCACTTTAGCTCAGTTCTGGGCATCTTTGAAATACCTATAGAAACTTTTTCCTACATAGTAACTTGCTACTTGGCATTAGAAAGTGCTTGCTTATAGCAACGTGCTACATGTTCTGAATGCCCGAATTGGGAATCTGTGTCAAAACTTTGTTAGGAATTATGTGATCCTTACTAGCTGGAGGTATGGGAGATGGGTAAGGAAGATATTTCTAGGAGTTGGAGACATACCCACTTTACCTCAGTTCTGGGCATCTTTGAAATACCTATACAAACTTGTTCCTACACAGTAACTTGCAACTTTGAATGAGAATGTGCTTGCTTACAGCAACGTGCTATATGATCTGAATGCCCGAATTGGGAAACTGTGTGAAAACTTTGTTAGGAATTATGTGATCCTTACTAGCTGGAAGTAAGGGAGTTGGGGCACGAAGTTATTTCTAGGAGTTGGAGACACACCCACTTTAGCTCAGTTCTGGGCATCTTTGAAATACCTATAAAAACTTCTTCCTACATAGTAACTTGCTACTTGGAAAGAGAAAGTGCTTGCTGCAAGCAACGTGCTATATGTTCTGAATGCCCGAATTGGGAATCTGTGTCAAAACTTTGTTAGGAATTATGTGATCCTTACTAGCTGGAAGTAAGGGAGATGGGGCATGAAGTTATTTCTAGGAGTTGGAGACATACCAAGTTTTGCTTAGTTCTGGGCATCTTTGAAATACCTAAACAAACTTGTTCCTACATAGTAACTTGCATCCTTGAATGAGAATGTGCTTGCTTACAGCAACGTGCTATATGTTTTGAATGCCCGAATTGGGAATCTGTGTCAAAACTTTTTTAGGAATTATGTGATCCTTACTAGCTGGAAGTAAGGGAGAGGGGGCATGAAGTTATTTCTAGGAGTTGGAGACATACCCATTTTACCTCCGTTCTAGGCATTTTTGAAATACCTATACAAACTTGTTCCTACATAGTAACTTGCAACTTTGAATGAGAATGTGCTTGCTTACAGCAACGTGCTATATGTTCTGAAGGCCCGAATTGGGAATCTGTGTTAAACTGTGTTAGGAATTATGTGATCCTTACTAGCTGGAAGTAAGGGAGAGGGGGCATGTAGTTATTTCTAGGAATTGGAGACATACCAAGTTTAGCTCAGTTCTGGGCATCTTTGAAATACCTATACAAACTTGTTCCTACATAGTAACTTGCAACTTTGAATGAGAATGTGCTTGCTTACAGCAACGTGCTATATGTTACGAATGCCCGAATTGGGAATCTGTGTCAAAACTTTGTTAGGAATTATGTGATCCTTACGAGCAGTAAGTAAGGGACATGGAGCATGAAGTTATTTCTAGGAGTTGGAGACATACAACGTTTAGCTCAGTTCTGGGCATCTTTGAAATACCTATACAAAGTTGTTCCTACATAGTAACTTGCAACTTTGAATGAGAATGTGCTTGCTTACAGCAACGTGCTATATGTTCTGAATGCCCGAATTGGGAATCTGTGTCAAAACTTTCTTTGAAATTATGTGATCCTTACTAGCTGGAAGTAAGGGAGATGGAGCATGAAAATATTTCTAGGAGTTGGAGACATACCAAGTTTAGCTCAGTTCTGGGCATCTTTAAAAGTCCTATACAAACTTGTTCCTACATAGTAACTTGCAACTTTGAATGAGAATGTGCTTGCTTACAGCAACGTGCTATATGTTCTGAATGCCCGAATTGGGAATCTGTGTCAAAACATTGTTAGAAATTATGTGATCCTTACTAGCTGTAAGTAAGGGAGATGGGGCATGAAGTTATTTCTAGGAGTTGGAGACATACAACGTTTAGCTCAGTTCTGGGCATCTTTGAAATACCTATACAAACTTGTTCCTACATAGTAACTTGCAACTTTGAATGAGAATTTGCTTTCTTACAGCAACGTGCTATATGTTCTGAATGCCCGAATTGGGAATCTGTGTCAAAATTTTGTTAGCAATTATGTGATCCTTACTAGCTGGAAGTAAGGGAGATGGGGCATGAAGTTATTTCTAGGAGTTGGAGACATACCCACTTTAGCTCAGTTCTTTGCATCTTTGAAATACCTATACAAACTTGTTCCTGCATAATAACTTGCTACTTGGAGAGAGACAGTGCTTGCTTACAGCAACGTGCTATATGTTCTGAATGCCCGAATTGGGAATCTGTGTCTAAACTTTGTTAGAAATTATGTGATCCTTACTAGCTGGAAGTAAGGGAGATGGGGCATGAAGTTATTTCTATGAGTTGGATACATACAACGTTTAGCTCAGTTCTGGGCATCTTTGAAATACCTATACAAACTTGTTCCTACATAGTAACTTGCATCTTTGAAAGAGAATGTGCTTGCTTACAGCAACGTGCTATTTGTTCTGAATGCCCGAAATGGGAATCTGTGTCAAAACTTTGTTAGGAATTATGTTATCCTTACTAGCTGGAAGTAAGGGAGATGGGGCATGAAGTTATTTCTAGGAGTTGGAGACATAACACGTTTAGCTCAGTTCTGGGCATCTTTGAATAACCTATACAAACTTGTTCCTACATAGTAACTTGCAACTTTGAATGAGAATGTGCTTGCTTACAGCAACGTGCTATATGTTCTGAATGCCCGAATTGGGAATCTGTGTCAAAACTTTGTTAGGAAATATGTGATCCTTACTAAATGGAAGTAAGGGAGATGGGGCATGACGTTATTTCTTGTAGTTGGAGACATACCCACTTTAGCTCAGTTCTGGGCATCTTTGAAATACCTATAGAAACTTTTTCCTACATAGTAACTTGCTACTTGGCATTAGAAAGTGCTTGCTTATAGCAACGTGCTACATGTTCTGAATGCCCGAATTGGGAATCTGTGTCAAAACTTTGTTAGGAATTATGTGATCCTTACTAGCTGGAGGTATGGGAGATGGGTAAGGAAGATATTTCTAGGAGTTGGAGACATACCCACTTTACCTCAGTTCTGGGCATCTTTGAAATACCTATACAAACTTGTTCCTACACAGTAACTTGCAACTTTGAATGAGAATGTGCTTGCTTACAGCAACGTGCTATATGATCTGAATGCCCGAATTGGGAAACTGTGTGAAAACTTTGTTAGGAATTATGTGATCCTTACTAGCTGGAAGTAAGGGAGTTGGGGCACGAAGTTATTTCTAGGAGTTGGAGACACACCCACTTTAGCTCAGTTCTGGGCATCTTTGAAATACCTATAAAAACTTCTTCCTACATAGTAACTTGCTACTTGGAAAGAGAAAGTGCTTGCTGCAAGCAACGTGCTATATGTTCTGAATGCCCGAATTGGGAATCTGTGTCAAAACTTTGTTAGGAATTATGTGATCCTTACTAGCTGGAAGTAAGGGAGATGGGGCATGAAGTTATTTCTAGGAGTTGGAGACATACCAAGTTTTGCTTAGTTCTGGGCATCTTTGAAATACCTAAACAAACTTGTTCCTACATAGTAACTTGCATCCTTGAATGAGAATGTGCTTGCTTACAGCAACGTGCTATATGTTTTGAATGCCCGAATTGGGAATCTGTGTCAAAACTTTTTTAGGAATTATGTGATCCTTACTAGCTGGAAGTAAGGGAGAGGGGGCATGAAGTTATTTCTAGGAGTTGGAGACATACCCATTTTACCTCCGTTCTAGGCATTTTTGAAATACCTATACAAACTTGTTCCTACATAGTAACTTGCAACTTTGAATGAGAATGTGCTTGCTTACAGCAACGTGCTATATGTTCTGAAGGCCCGAATTGGGAATCTGTGTTAAACTGTGTTAGGAATTATGTGATCCTTACTAGCTGGAAGTAAGGGAGAGGGGGCATGTAGTTATTTCTAGGAATTGGAGACATACCAAGTTTAGCTCAGTTCTGGGCATCTTTGAAATACCTATACAAACTTGTTCCTACATAGTAACTTGCAACTTTGAATGAGAATGTGCTTGCTTACAGCAACGTGCTATATGTTCTGAATGCCCGAATTGGGAATCTGTGTCAAAACTTTTTTAGGAATTATGTGATCCTTACTAGCTGAAAGTAAGGGAGATGGGGCATGAAGTTAGTTCTAGGAGTTGGAGACATACAACTTTTAGCTCAGTTCTGGGCATCTTTGAAATACCTATACAAACTTGTTCCTACATAGTAACTTGCAACTTTGAATGAGAATGTGCTTGCTTACAGCAACGTGCTTTATGTTCTGAATGCCCGAATTGGGAAACTGTGTCAAATCTTTGTTAGGAATTATGTGATCCTTACTAGCTGGAAGTAAGGGAGATGGGGCATGAAGTTATTTCTAGGAGTTGGAGACATACCAAGTTTAGCTCAGTTCTGGGCATCTTTGAAATACCTATACAAACTTGTTCCTACATAGTAACTTGCAACTTTGAATGAGAATTTGCTTTCTTACAGCAACGTGCTATATGTTCTGAATGCCCGAATTGGGAATCTGTGTCAAAATTTTGTTAGCAATTATGTGATCCTTACTAGCTGGAAGTAAGGGAGATGGGGCATGAAGTTATTTCTAGGAGTTGGAGACATACCCACTTTAGCTCAGTTCTTTGCATCTTTGAAATACCTATACAAACTTGTTCCTGCATAATAACTTGCTACTTGGAGAGAGACAGTGCTTGCTTACAGCAACGTGCTATATGTTCTGAATGCCCGAATTGGGAATCTGTGTCTAAACTTTGTTAGAAATTATGTGATCCTTACTAGCTGGAAGTAAGGGAGATGGGGCATGAAGTTATTTCTATGAGTTGGATACATACAACGTTTAGCTCAGTTCTGGGCATCTTTGAAATACCTATACAAACTTGTTCCTACATAGTAACTTGCATCTTTGAAAGAGAATGTGCTTGCTTACAGCAACGTGCTATTTGTTCTGAATGCCCGAAATGGGAATCTGTGTCAAAACTTTGTTAGGAATTATGTTATCCTTACTAGCTGGAAGTAAGGGAGATGGGGCATGAAGTTATTTCTAGGAGTTGGAGACATAACACGTTTAGCTCAGTTCTGGGCATCTTTGAATAACCTATACAAACTTGTTCCTACATAGTAACTTGCAACTTTGAATGAGAATGTGCTTGCTTACAGCAACGTGCTATATGTTCTGAATGCCCGAATTGGGAATCTGTGTCAAAACTTTGTTAGGAAATATGTGATCCTTACTAAATGGAAGTAAGGGAGATGGGGCATGACGTTATTTCTTGTAGTTGGAGACATACCCACTTTAGCTCAGTTCTGGGCATCTTTGAAATACCTATAGAAACTTTTTCCTACATAGTAACTTGCTACTTGGCATTAGAAAGTGCTTGCTTATAGCAACGTGCTACATGTTCTGAATGCCCGAATTGGGAATCTGTGTCAAAACTTTGTTAGGAATTATGTGATCCTTACTAGCTGGAGGTATGGGAGATGGGTAAGGAAGATATTTCTAGGAGTTGGAGACATACCCACTTTACCTCAGTTCTGGGCATCTTTGAAATACCTATACAAACTTGTTCCTACACAGTAACTTGCAACTTTGAATGAGAATGTGCTTGCGAACAGCAACGTGCTATATGATCTGAATGCCCGAATTGGGAAACTGTGTGAAAACTTTGTTAGGAATTATGTGATCCTTACTAGCTGGAAGTAAGGGAGTTGGGGCACGAAGTTATTTCTAGGAGTTGGAGACACACCCACTTTAGCTCAGTTCTGGGCATCTTTGAAATACCTATAAAAACTTCTTCCTACATAGTAACTTGCTACTTGGAAAGAGAAAGTGCTTGCTGCAAGCAACGTGCTATATGTTCTGAATGCCCGAATTGGGAATCTGTGTCAAAACTTTGTTAGGAATTATGTGATCCTTACTAGCTGGAAGTAAGGGAGATGGGGCATGAAGTTATTTCTAGGAGTTGGAGACATACCAAGTTTTGCTTAGTTCTGGGCATCTTTGAAATACCTAAACAAACTTGTTCCTACATAGTAACTTGCATCCTTGAATGAGAATGTGCTTGCTTACAGCAACGTGCTATATGTTTTGAATGCCCGAATTGGGAATCTGTGTCAAAACTTTTTTAGGAATTATGTGATCCTTACTAGCTGGAAGTAAGGGAGAGGGGGCATGAAGTTATTTCTAGGAGTTGGAGACATACCCATTTTACCTCCGTTCTAGGCATTTTTGAAATACCTATACAAACTTGTTCCTACATAGTAACTTGCAACTTTGAATGAGAATGTGCTTGCTTACAGCAACGTGCTATATGTTCTGAAGGCCCGAATTGGGAATCTGTGTTAAACTGTGTTAGGAATTATGTGATCCTTACTAGCTGGAAGTAAGGGAGAGGGGGCATGTAGTTATTTCTAGGAATTGGAGACATACCAAGTTTAGCTCAGTTCTGGGCATCTTTGAAATACCTATACAAACTTGTTCCTACATAGTAACTTGCAACTTTGAATGAGAATGTGCTTGCTTACAGCAACGTGCTATATGTTCTGAATGCCCGAATTGGGAATCTGTGTCAAAACTTTTTTAGGAATTATGTGATCCTTACTAGCTGAAAGTAAGGGAGATGGGGCATGAAGTTAGTTCTAGGAGTTGGAGACATACAACTTTTAGCTCAGTTCTGGGCATCTTTGAAATACCTATACAAACTTGTTCCTACATAGTAACTTGCAACTTTGAATGAGAATGTGCTTGCTTACAGCAACGTGCTTTATGTTCTGAATGCCCGAATTGGGAAACTGTGTCAAATCTTTGTTAGGAATTATGTGATCCTTACTAGCTGGAAGTAAGGGAGATGGGGCATGAAGTTATTTCTAGGAGTTGGAGACATACCAAGTTTAGCTCAGTTCTGGGCATCTTTGAAATACCTATACAAACTTGTTCCTACATAGTAACTTGCAACTTTGAATGAGAATGTGCTTGCTTACAGCAACGTGCTTTATGTTCTGAATGCCCGAATTGGGAAACTGTGTCAAATCTTTGTTAGGAATTATGTGATCCTTACTAGCTGGAAGTAAGGGAGATGGGGCATGAAGTTATTTCTAGGAGTTGGAGACATACCCACTTTAGTTCAGTTCTTTGCATCTTTGAAATACCTATACCAACTTGTTCCTACATAATAACTTGCTACTTGGAAAGAGACAGTGCTTGCTTACAGCAACGTGCTATAAGTTCTGAATGCCCGAATTGGGAATCTGTGTCAAAACTTTGTTAGGAATTATGTGATCCTTACTAGCTGGAAGTAAGGGAGATGGGGCATGAAGTTATTTCTAGGAGTTGGACACATACCAAGTTTAGCTCAGTTCTGGGCATCTTTGAAAGTCCTATACAAACTTGTTCCTACATAGTAACTTTCACCTTTGAATGAGAATATGCTTGCTTACAGCAACGTGCTATATATTCTGAATGCCTGAATTGGGAATCTGTGTCAAAAATTTGTTAGGAATTATGTGACCCTTACTAGCTGGAAGTAAGGGAGATAGGGCATGAAGTTATTGCTAGGAGTTGGAGACATACCAAGTTTAGTTCAGTTCTGGGCATCTTTGAAATACCTATACAAACTTGTTCCTACATAATAACTTGCAACTTTGAATGAGAATGTTCTTGCTTACAGCAACGTGCTATATGTTCTGAATGCCCGAATTGGGAATCTGTGTCAAAACTTTGTTAGGAATTATGTGATCCTTACTAGCTGGAAGTAAGGGAGATGGGGCATGAAGTTATTTCTAGGAGTTGGAGACATACATCCTTTAGCTCAGTTCTGGGCATCTTTGAAATACCTATACAAACTTGTTCCTACATAGTAACTTGCAACTTTGAATGAGAATGTGCTTTCTTACAGCAACGTGCTATATGTTCTGAATGCCCGAATTGGGAATCTGTGTCAAAACTTTGTTAGAAATTATGTGATCCTTACTAGATGGAAGTAAGGGAGATGGGACATGAAGTTATTTCAAGGAGTTGGAGACATACAACGTTTAGCTCAGTTCTGGGCATCTTTGAAATACCTATACAAACTTGTTCGTACATAGTAACTTGCCACTTTGAATGAGAATGTGCTTGCTATAGCAACGTGCTACATGTTCTGAATGCCCGAATTGGGAATTTGTGTCAAAAATTTTGTTAGGAATTATGTGATCCTTACTAGATGGAAGTAAGGGAGATGGGGCATGAAGTTATTTCTAGGAGTTGGAGACATACCAAGTTTAGCTCAGTTCTGGGCATCATTGAAATACCTATACAAACTTGTTTCTACATAGTAACTTGCAACTTTGAATGAGAATGTGCTTGCTTACAGCAACGTGCTATATGTTCTGAATGCCCGAATTGGGAATCTGTGTTAAAACTTTGTTAGAAATTATATGATCCTTACTAGCTGGAAGTAAGGGAGATGGGGCATGAAGTAATTTCTAGGAGTTGGAGCCATACAACGTTTAGCTCAGTTCTGGGCATCTTTGAAATACCTATACAAACTTGTTCCTACACAGTAACTTGCAACTTTGAATGAGAATGTGCTTGCTTACAGCAACGTGCTACATGTTCTGAATGCCCGAATTGGGTATCTGTGTCTAAACTTTGTTAGGAATTATGTGATCCTTACTAGCTGGAAGTAAGGGAGATGGGGCATGAAGTTATTTCTAGGAGTTGGAGACATACCAAGTTTAGCTCAGTTCTGGGCATCTTTGAAATACCTATACAAACTTGTTCCTACATAGTATCTTGCAGCTTTGAATGAGAATGTGCTTGCTTACAGCAACGTGCTATATGTTCTGAATGCCCGAATTGGGAATCTGTGTCAAAACTTTGTTAGAAATTATGTGATCATTACTAGCTGGAAGTAAGGGAGATGGGGCATGAAGTTATTTCTAGGAGTTTGAGACATACCAAGTTTAGCTCAGTTCTGGGCATCTTTGAAATACCTATACAAACTTGTTTCTACATAGTAACTTGCAACTTTGAATGAGAATGTGCTTGCTTACAGCAACGTGCTATATGTTCTGAATGCCCGAATTGGGAATCTGTGTCAAAACATTGTTAGGAATTATGTGATCCTTACTAGCTGGAAGTAAGGAAGATGGGGCTTGAAGTTATTTCTAGGAGTTGGAGACATACCAAGTTTAGCTCAGTTCTGGGCATCTTTGAAATACCTATACAAACTTGTTCCTACATAGTAACTTGCAACTTTGAATGAGAATGTGCTTGCTTACAGCAACGTGCTATATGTTCTAAAGGCCCAAATTGGGAATCTGTGTCAAAATTTTGTTAGGAATTGTGTGATCCTTACTAGCTGGAAGTAAGGGAGATGGGGCATGAAGTTATTTCTAGGAGTTGGAGTCATACCAAGTTTAGCTCAATTCTGGGCATCTTTGAAATCTCTATACAAACTTGTTCCTACATAGTAACTTGCAACTTTGAATGAGAATGTGCTTGCTTACAGTAACGTGCTATATGTTCTGAATGCCCGAATTGGGAATCTGTGTCAAAACTTTCTTTGAAATTATGTGATCCTTACTAGCTGGAAGTAAGGGAGATGGAGCATGAAAATATTTCTAGGAGTTGGAGACATACCAAGTTTAGCTCAGTTCTGGGCATCTTTAAAAGTCCTATACAAACTTGTTCCTACATAGTAACTTGCAACTTTGAATGAGAATGTGCTTGCTTACAGCAACGTGCTATATGTTCTGAATGCCCGAATTGGGAATCTGTGTCAAAACATTGTTAGAAATTATGTGATCCTTACTAGCTGTAAGTAAGGGAGATGGGGCATGAAGTTATTTCTAGGAGTTGGAGACATACAACGTTTAGCTCAGTTCTGGGCATCTTTGAAATACCTATACAAACTTGTTCCTACATAGTAACTTGCAACTTTGAATGAGAATTTGCTTTCTTACAGCAACGTGCTATATGTTCTGAATGCCCGAATTGGGAATCTGTGTCAAAATTTTGTTAGCAATTATGTGATCCTTACTAGCTGGAAGTAAGGGAGATGGGGCATGAAGTTATTTCTAGGAGTTGGAGACATACCCACTTTAGCTCAGTTCTTTGCATCTTTGAAATACCTATACAAACTTGTTCCTGCATAATAACTTGCTACTTGGAGAGAGACAGTGCTTGCTTACAGCAACGTGCTATATGTTCTGAATGCCCGAATTGGGAATCTGTGTCTAAACTTTGTTAGAAATTATGTGATCCTTACTAGCTGGAAGTAAGGGAGATGGGGCATGAAGTTATTTCTATGAGTTGGATACATACAACGTTTAGCTCAGTTCTGGGCATCTTTGAAATACCTATACAAACTTGTTCCTACATAGTAACTTGCATCTTTGAAAGAGAATGTGCTTGCTTACAGCAACGTGCTATATGTTCTGAATGCCCGAAATGGGAATCTGTGTCAAAACTTTGTTAGGAATTATGTTATCCTTACTAGCTGGAAGTAAGGGAGATGGGGCATGAAGTTATTTCTAGGAGTTGGAGACATAACACGTTTAGCTCAGTTCTGGGCATCTTTGAATAACCTACACAAACTTGTTCCTACATAGTAACTTGCAACTTTGAATGAGAATGTGCTTGCTTACAGCAACGTGCTATATGTTCTGAATGCCCGAATTGGGAATCTGTGTCAAAACTTTGTTAGGAAATATGTGATCCTTACTAAATGGAAGTAAGGGAGATGGGGCATGACGTTATTTCTTGTAGTTGGAGACATACCCACTTTAGCTCAGTTCTGGGCATCTTTGAAATACCTATAGAAACTTTTTCCTACATAGTAACTTGCTACTTGGCATTAGAAAGTGCTTGCTTATAGCAACGTGCTACATGTTCTGAATGCCCGAATTGGGAATCTGTGTCAAAACTTTGTTAGGAATTATGTGATCCTTACTAGCTGGAGGTATGGGAGATGGGTAAGGATGATATTTCTAGGAGTTGGAGACATACCCACTTTAGCTCAGTTCTGGGCATCTTTGAAATACCTATAGAAACTTGTTCCTACATAGTAACTTGCCACTTTGAATGAGAATGTGCTTGCTTACAGCAACGTGCTATATGATCTGAATGCCCGAATTGGGAAACTGTGTCAAATTTTGTTAGGAATTATGTGATCCTTACTAGCTGGAAGTAAGGGAGTTGGGGCACGAAGTTATTTCTAGGAGTTGGAGACACACCCACTTTAGCTCAGTTCTGGGCATCTTTGAAATACCTATAAAAACTTCTTCCTACATAGTAACTTGCTACTTGGAAAGAGAAAGTGCTTGCTGCAAGCAACGTGCTATATGTTCTGAATGCCCGAATTGGGAATCTGTGTCAAAACTTTGTTAGGAATTATGTGATCCTTACTAGCTGGAAGTAAGGGAGAGGGGGCATGAAGTTATTTCTAGGAGTTGGAGACATACCAAGTTTTGCTTAGTTCTGGGCATCTTTGAAATACCTAAACAAACTTGTTCCTACATAGTAACTTGCATCCTTGAATGAGAATGTGCTTGCTTACAGCAACGTGCTATATGATCTGAATGCCCGAATTGGGAATCTGTGTCAAAACTTTTTTAGGAATTATGTGATCCTTACTAGCTGGAAGTAAGGGAGAGGGGGCATGAAGTTATTTCTAGGAGTTGGAGACATACCCATTTTACCTCCGTTCTAGGCATTTTTGAAATACCTATACAAACTTGTTCCTACATAGTAACTTGCAACTTTGAATGAGAATGTGCTTGCTTACAGCAACGTGCTATATGTTCTGAAGGCCCGAATTGGGAATCTGTGTTAAACTGTGTTAGGAATTATGTGATCCTTACTAGCTGGAAGTAAGGGAGAGGGGGCATGTAGTTATTTCTAGGAATTGGAGACATACCAAGTTTAGCTCAGTTCTGGGCATCTTTGAAATACCTATACAAACTTGTTCCTACCTAGTAACTTGCAACTTTGAATGAGAATGTGCTTGCTTACAGCAACGTGCTATATGTTCTGAATGCCCGAATTGGGAATCTGTGTCAAAACTTTTTTAGGAATTATGTGATCCTTACTAGCTGGAAGTAAGGGAGATGGGGCATGAAGTTAGTTCTAGGAGTTGGAGACATACAACGTTTAGCTCAGTTCTGGGCATCTTTGAAATACCTATACAAACTTGTTCCTACATAGTAACTTGCAACTTTGAATGAGAATGTGCTTGCTTACAGCAATGTGCTATAAGTTCTGAATGCCCGAATTGGGCATCTGTGTCAAAACTTTGTTAGGAATTATGTGATCCTTACTAGCTGGAAGTAAGGGAGATGGGGCATGAAGTTATTTCTAGGAGTTGGAGACATACCAAGTTTTGCTCAGTTCTGGGCATCTTTGAAATGCCTAAACAAACTTGTTCCTACCTAGTAACTTGCAACTTTGAATGAGAATGTGCTTGCTTACAGCAACGTGCTATATGTTCTGAATGCCCGAATTGGGAATCTGTGTCACAACTTTGTTAGAAATTATGTGATCCTTACAAGCTGGAAGTAAGGGAGATGGGGCATGAAGTTATTTCTAGGAGTTGGAGACATACCAAGTTTAGCTCAGTTCTGGGCATCTTTGAAATACCTATACAAACTTGTTCCTACCTAGTAACTTGCAACTTTGAATGAGAATGTGCTTGCTTACAGCAACGTGCTATATTTTCTGAATGCCCGAATTGGGAATCTGTGTCAAAACTTTGTTAGGAATTATGTGATTCTTACAAGCTGGAAGTAAGGGAGATGGGGCATGAAGTTATTTCTAGGAGTTGGAGACATACCAAGTTTAGCTCAGTTCTGGGCATCTTTGAAATACCTATACAAACTTGTTCCTACCTAGTAACTTGCAACTTTGAATGAGAATGTGCTTGCTTACAGGAACCTGCTATATGTTATGAAATCCCGAATTGGGAATCTGTGTCAAAACTTTGTTAGGAATTATGTGATCCTTACTAGCTGGAAGTAAGGGAGATGGGGCATGAAGTTATTTCTAGGAGTTGGAGACATACCAAGTTTAGCTCAGTTCTGGGCATCTTTGAAATACCTATACAAACTTGTTCCTACATAGTATCTTGCAACTATGAATGAGAATGTGCTTGGTAACAGCAATGTGCTACATGTTCTGAATGCCCGAATTGGCAATCTGTGTCAAAACATTGTTAGGAATTATGTGATCCTTACTAGCTGGAAGTAAGGGAGATGGGGCATGAAGTTATTTCTAGGAGTTGGAGACATACCAAGTTTAGCTTAGTTATGGGTATCTTTGAAATACCTATACAAACTTGTTCCTACATAGTAACTTGCAACTTTGAATGAGAATGTGCTTTCTTACAGCAACGTGCTATATGTTCTGAATGCCCGAATTGGGAATCTGTGTCAAAACTTTGTTAGAAATTATGTGATCCTTACTAGATAGAAGTTAGGGAGATGGGGCATGAAGTTATGTCAAGGAGTTGGAGACATACAACGTTTAGCTCAGTTCTGGGCATCTTTGAAATACCTATACAAACTTGTTCCTACATAGTAACTTGCCACTTTGAATGAGAATGTGCTTGCTTTCAGCAACGTTCTACATGTTCTGAATGCCCGAATTGGGAATCTGTGTCAAAAATTTTGTTAGGAATTATGTGATCCTTACTAGCTTGAAGTAAGGGAGATGGGGCATGAAGATATTTCTAGGAGTTGGAGACATACCAAGTTTAGCTCAGTTCTGGGCATCATTGAAATACCTATACAAACTTGTTTCTACATAGTAACTTGCAACTTTGAATGAGAATGTGCTTGCTTACAGCAACGTGCTATATGTTCTGAATGTCTGAATTCGGAATCTGTGTCAAAACTTTGTTAGGAATTATGTGATCCTTACTAGCTGGAAGTAAGGGAGATGGCGCATGAAGTTATTTCTAGGAGTTGGAGACAGACCAAGTTTAGTTCAGTTCTGGGCATCTTTGAAATACCTATACAAACTTGTTCCTACATAGTAACTTGCAACTTTGAATGAGAATGTGCTTCCTTACAGCAACGTGCTATATGTTATGAAGGCCCGAAATGGGAATCTGTGTCAAAACTTTGTTAGAAATTATATGATCCTTACTAGATGGAAGTAAGGGAGATGGGGCATGAAGTTATTTCTAGGAGTTGGAGACATACCAAGTTTAGCTCAGTTCTGGGCATCTTTGAAATACCTATACAAACTTGTTACTACATAGTAACTTGCAACTTTGAATGAGAATGTGCTTGCTTACAGCAACGTGCTTTATGTTCTGAATGCCCGAATTGGGAATCTGTGTCAAATCTTTGTTAGGAATTATGTGATCCTTACTAGCTGGAAGTAAGGGAGATGGGGCATGAAGTTATTTCTAGGAGTTGGAGACATACCCACTTTAGCTCAGTTCTTTGCCTCTTTGAAATACCTATACAAACTTGTTCCTACATAATAACTTGCTACTTGGAAATAGACAGTGCTTGCTTACAGCAACGTGCTATATGTTCTGAATGCCCGAATTGGGAATCTGTGTCAAAACTTTGTTAGGAATTATGTGATCCTTACTAGCTGGAAGTAAGGGAGATGGGGCATGATGTTATTGCTAGGAGTTGGAGACATACAACGTTTAGCTCAGTTCTGGGCATCTTTGAAATACCTATACAAACTTGATCCTACATAATAACTTGCTACTTGGAGAGAGACAGTGCTTGCTTACAGCAACGTGCTATATGTTCTGAAGGCCCGAATTGGGAATCTGTGTCAAAACTTTGTTAGAAATTATGTGATCCTTACTAGATGGAAGTAAGGGAGATGGGGCATGAAGTTATTTCTAGGAGTTGGAGACATACCAAGTTTAGCTCAGTTCTGGGCATCTTTGAAATACCTATACAAACTTGTTCCTACATAGTATCTTGCAGCTTTGAATGAGAATGTGCTTGCTTACAGCAACGTGCTATATGTTCTGAATGCCCGAATTGGGAATCTGTGTCAAAACTTTGTTAGAAAATATGTGATCCTTACTAGCTGGAAGTAAGGGAGATGGGGCTTGAAGTTATTTCTAGGAGTTTGAGACATACAACCTTTAGCTCAGTTCTGGGCATCTTTGAAATACCTATACAAACTTGTTCCTACATAGTAACTTGCAACTTTGAATGAGAATGTGCTTGCTTACAGCAACGTGCTATATGTTCTGAATGCCCGAATTGGGAATCTGTGTCAAAAGTTTGTTAGCAATTATGTGATCCTTACTAGCTGGAAGTAAGGGAGATGGGGCATGAAGTTATTTCTAGGAGTTGGAGACATACCCACTTTAGCTCAGTTCTTTGCATCTTTGAAATACCTATACAAACTTGTTCCTGCATAATAACTTGCTACTTGGAGAGAGACAGTGCTTGCTAACAGCAACGTGCTATATGTTCTGAATGCCCGAATTGGGAATCTGTGTCTAAACTTTGTTAGAAATTATGTGATCCTTACTAGCTGGAAGTAAGGGAGATGGGGCATGAAGTTATTTCTATGAGTTGGAGACATACAACGTTTAGCTCAGTTCTGGGCATCTTTGAAATACCTATACAAACTTGTTCCTACATAGTAACTTGCATCTTTGAATGAGAATGTGCTTGCTTACAGCAACGTGCTATATGTTCTGAATGCCCGAAATGGGAATCTGTGTCAAAACTTTGTTAGGAATTATGTGATCCTTACTAGCTGGAAGTAAGGGAGATGGGGCATGAAGCTATTTCTAGGAGTTGGAGACATAACACGTTTAGCTCAGTCCTGGGCATCTTTGAAAAACCTATACAAACTTGTTCCTACATAGTAACTTGCAACTTTGAATGAGAATGTGCTTGCTTACAGCAACGTGCTATATGTTCTGAATGCCCGAATTGGGAATCTGTGTCAAAACTTTGTTAGGAAATATGTGATCCTTACTAAATGGAAGTAAGGGAGATGGGGCATGACGTTATTTCTTGTAGTTGGAGACATACCCACTTTAGCTCAGTTCTGGGCATCTTTGAAGTACCTATAGAAAGTTTTTCCTACATAGTAACTTGCTACTTGGCATTAGAAAGTGCTTGCTTATAGCAACGTGCTACATGTTCTGAATGCCCGAATTGTGAATCTGTGTCAAACTTTGTTAGGAATTATGTGATCCTTACTAGCTGGAAGTATGGGAGATGGGGTATGAAGATATTTCTAGGAGTTGGAGACATACCCACTTTAGCTCAGTTCTGGGCATCTTTGAAATACCTATGGAAACATGTTCCTACATAGTAACTTGCCACTTTGAATGAGAATGTGCTTGCTTACTGCAACGTGCTATATGATCTGAATGCCCGAATTGGGAATCTGTGTCAAAACTTTGTTAGGAATTATGTGATCCTTACTAGCTGGAAGTAAGGGAGTTGGGGCACGAAGTTATTTCTAGGAGTTGGAGACACACCCACTTTAGCTCAGTTCTGGGCATCTTTGAAATACCTATAAAAACTTCTTCCTACATAGTAACTTGCTACTTGGAAAGAGAAAGTGCTTGCTGCAAGCAACGTGCTATATGTTCTGAATGCCCGAATTGGGAATCTGTGTCAAAACTTTGTTAGGAATTATGTGATCCTTAGTAGCTGGAAGTAAGGGAGATGGGGCATGAAGTTATTTCTAGGAGTTGGAGACATACCAAGTTTTGCTTAGTTCTGGGCATCTTTGAAATACCTAAACAAACTTGTTCCTACATAGTAACTTGCATCTTTGAATGAGAATGTGCTTGCTTACAGCAACGTGCTATATGTTCTGAATGCCCGAATTGGGAATCTGTGTCAAAACTTTGTTAGGAATTATGTGATCCTTAGTAGCTGGAAGTAAGGGAGATGGGGCATGAAGTTATTTCTAGGAGTTGGAGACATACCCATTTTACCTCCGTTCTAGGCATTTTTGAAATACCTATACAAACTTGTTCCTACATAGTAACTTGCAACTTTGAATGAGAATGTGCTTGCTTACAGCAACGTGCTATATGTTCTGAAGGCCCGAATTGGGAATCTGTGTTAAACTGTGTTAGGAATTATGTGATCCTTACTAGCTGGAAGTAAGGGAGAGGGGGCATGTAGTTATTTCTAGGAATTGGAGACATACCAAGTTTAGCTCAGTTCTGGGCATCTTTGAAATACCTATACAAACTTGTTCCTACCTAGTAACTTGCAACTTTGAATGAGAATGTGCTTGCTTACAGCAACGTGCTATATGTTCTGAATGCCCGAATTGGGAATCTGTGTCAAAACTTTGTTAGGAATTATGTGATCCTTACTAGCTGGAAGTAAGGGAGATGGGGCATGAAGTTAGTTATAGGAGTTGGAGACATACAACTTTTAGCTCAGTTCTGGGCATCTTTGAAATACCTATACAAACTTGTTCCTACATAGTAACTTGCAACTTTGAATGAGAATGTGCTTGCTTACAGCAATGTGCTATAAGTTCTGAATGCCCGAATTGGGCATCTGTGTCAAAACTTTGTTAGAAATTATATGATCCTTACTAGATGGAAGTAAGGGAGATGGGGCATGAAGTTATTTCTAGGAGTTGGAGACATACCAAGTTTAGCTCAGTTCTGGGCATCTTTGAAATACCTATACAAACTTGTTCCTACATAGTAACGTGCAACTTTGAATGAGAATGTGCTTGCTTACAGCAACGTGCTTTATGTTCTGAATGCCCGAATTGGGAAACTGTGTCAAATCTTTGTTAGGAATTATGTGATCCTTACTAGCTGGAAGTAAGGGAGATGGGGCATGAAGTTAGTTCTAGGAGTTGGAGACATACAACTTTTAGCTCATTTCTGGGCATCTTTGAAATACCTATACAAACTTGTTCCTACATAGTAACTTGCTACTTGGAATGAGAAAGTGCTTGCTGAAAGCAACGTGCTACATGTTTGAATGCCCGAATTGGGAATCTGTGTCAAATCTTTGTAAGGAATTATGTGATCCTTACTAGCTGGAAGTATGGGAGATGGGGTATGAAGATATTTCTAGGAGTTGGAGACATACCCACTTTAGCTCAGTTCTGGTCATCTTTGAAATACCTATACAAACTTGTTCCTACATAGTAACATGCCACTTTGAATGAGAATGTGCTTGCTTACAGCAACGTGCTATATGTTCTGAATGCCCTAATTTGGAATCTGTGTCAAAACTTTGTTAGGAATTATGTGATCCGTACGGGCTGGAAGTAAGGGAGATGGGGTATAAAGTTATTTCTAGGAGTCGGAGACATACCAAGTGTAGCTCAGTTCTGTGCGTCTTTGAAATACCTATACAAACTTGTTCCTACATAGTAAATTGCAACTTTGAATGAGAATGTGCTTGCATACAGCAACGTGCTATATGTTCTGAATGCCCTAATTTGGAATCTGTGTCAAAACTTTGTTAGGAATTATGTGATCCTTACTAGCTGGAAGTAAGGGAGTTGGGGCATGAAGTTATTTCTAGGAGTTGGAGTCATACAACGTTTAGCTCAGTTCTGGGCATCTTTGAAATACCTATACAAACTAGTTCCTACGTAGTAACTTGCCACTTTGAATGAGAATGTGCTTGCTTACAGCAACGTGCTATATGTTCTGAATGCCCGAATTGGGAATCTGTGTCAAAACTTTGTTAGGAATTATGTGATCCTTACTAGCTGGAAGTAAGGGAGATGGAGCATGAAGTTATTTCTAGGAGTTGGAGACATACCAAGTTTAGCTCAGTTCTGGGCATCTTTGAAATACCTATACAAACATGTTCCTACATAGTAACTTGCAACTTTGAATGAGAATGTGCTTGCTTACAGCAACGTGCTATATGTTCTGAATGCCCGAATTGGGAATCTGTGTCAAAACTTTGTTAGGAATTATGTGATCCTTACTAGCTGGAAGTAAGGGAGATGGGGCATGAAGTTATTTCTAGGAGTTGGAGACATGCCGAGTTTAGCTCAGTTCTGGGCATCTTTGAAATACCTATACAAACTTGTTCCTACATAGTAACTTGCAACTTTGAATGAGAATGTGCTTGCTTACAGCAACGTGCTATATGTTCTGAATGCCCGAATTGGGAATCTGTGTCAAAACTTTGTTAGGAATTATGTGATCCTTACTAGCTGGAAGTAAGGGAGATTGGGCATGAAGTTATTTCTAGTTGTTGGAGACATACCAAGTTTAGCTCAGTTCTGGGCATCTTTGAAATACCTATACAAACTTGTTCCTACATAGTAACTTGCAACTATGAATGAGAATGTGCTTCCTTACAGCAACGTGCTATATGTTCTGAATGCCCGAATTGGGAATCTGTGTCAAAACTTTGTTAGGAATTATGTGATCCTTACTAGCTGGAAGTAAGGGAGATGTTGCAAGAAGTTATTTCTAGGAGTTGGAGACATACCAAGTTTAGCTCAGTTCTGGGCATCTTTGAAATACCTATACAAACTTGTTCCTACATAGTAACTTGCAAGTTTGAATGAGAATGTGCTTGCTTACAGCAAGGTGCTATATGTTCTGAGTGCCCGAATTGGGAATCTGTGTCAAAACTTTGTTAGGAATTATGTGATCCTTACTAGCTGGAAGTTAGGGAGATGTTGCATGAAGTTATTTCTAGGAGTTGGAGACATACCAAGGTTAGCTCAGTTCTGGGCATCTTTGAAATACCTATACAAACTTGTTCCTACATAGTAACTAGAAACTTTGAATGAGAATGTGCTTGCTTACAGCAACGTGGTATATGTTCTGAATGCCGGAATTGGGAATCTGTGTCAAAACTTTGTTAGGAATTATGTGATCCTTAATAGCTGGAAGTAAGGGAGATGGGGCATGAAGTTATTTCTAGGAGTTGGAGACATACCAAGTTTAGCTCAGTTCTGGGCATCTTTGAAATACCTATACAAACTTGTTCCTACATAGTAACTTGCAACTTTGAATGAGAATGTGCTTGCTTACAGCAACGTGCTATATGTTCGGAATGCCCGAATTGGGAAACTGTGTCAAAACTTTGTTAGAAATTATGTTATCCTTACTAGATGGAAGTAAGGGCGATGGGGCATGAAGTTATTTCTAGGAGTTGGAGACATACAACGTTTAGCTCAGTTCTGGGCTTCTTTGAAATACCTATACAAACTTGTTCCTACATAGTAACTTGCTACTTGGAATGAGAAAGTGCTTGCTGAAAGCAACGTGCTACATGTTTGAATGCCCGAATTGGGAATCTGTGTCAAATCTTTGTAAGGAATTATGTGATCCTTACTAGCTGGAAGTATGGGAGATGGGGTATGAAGATATTTCTAGGAGTTGGAGACATACCCACTTTAGCTCAGTTCTGGTCATCTTTGAAATACCTATACAAACTTGTTCCTACATAGTAACATGCCACTTTGAATGAGAATGTGCTTGCTTACAGCAACGTGCTATATGTTCTGAATGCCCGAATTGGGAATCTGTGTCAAAACTTTGTTAGGAATTATGTGATCCTTACTAGCTGGAAGTAAGGGAGTTGGGGCATGAAGTTATTTCTAGGAGTTGAAGACACAACCACTTTAGCTCAGTTCTGGGCATCTTTGAAATACCTATAGAAACTTCTTCCTACGTAGTAACTTGCTACTTGGAATGAGAAAGTGCTTGCTTCAAGCAACGTGCTACATGTTCTGAATGCCTGAATTGGGAATCTGTGTCAAAACTTTGTTAGGAATTATGTGATCCTTACTAGCTGGAAGTAAGGGAGATGGGGCATGAAGTTATTTCTCGAAGTTGGAGACATACCAAGTTTAGCTCAGTTCTGGGCATCTTTGAAATGCCTATACAAACTTGTTCCTACATAGTAACTTGCAACTTTGAATGAGAATGTGCTTGCTTACAGCAACGTGCTATATGTTCTGAATGCCAGAATTGGGAATCTGTGTCAAAACTTTGTTAGGAATTATGTGATCCTTACTAGATGGAAGTAAGGGAGATGGGGGATGAAGATATTTCTAGGAGTTGGAGACATACCCACTTTAGCTCAGTTCTGGGCATCTTTAAAATACCTATACAAACTTGTACCTACATAGTAACTTGCTACTTGGAATGAAAAAGTAGTTGATTTAAGGAACGTGCCATATATTCTGAATTCCCGAATTGGGAATCTGTGTCACAACTTTGTTAGGAATTATGTGAACCTTACCAGCTGGAAGTAAAGGAGATGGGGCATGTAGTTATTTCTAGGAGTTTGAGACATACCCACTTTAGCTCAGTTCTGGGCATCTTTGAAATACCTATACAAACTTGTTCCTACATAGTAATTTGCAACTTTGAATGAGAATGTGCTTGCTTACAGCAACGTGCTATATGTTCCTAATGCCCGAATTGGGAATCTGTGTCAAAACTTTGTTAGAAATCATGTGATCCTTACTAGCTGGAAATAAGGGCGATGGGGCATGAAGTTATTTCTAGGAGTTTGAGACATACCCACTTTAGCTCAGTTCTGGGCATCTTTGAAATACCTATACAAACTTGTTCCTACATAGTAACATGCTACTTGGAATGAGAAAGTGCTTGCTGAAAGCAACGTGCTACATGTTTGAATGCCCGAATTGGGAATCTGTGTCAAATCTTTGTTAGGAATTACGTGATCCTTACTAGCTGGAAGTATGGGAGATGGGGTATGAAGATATTTCTAGGAGTTGGACACATACCCACTTTAGCTCAGTTCTGGGCATCTTTGAAATACCTATACAAACTTGTTCCTACATAGTAACTTGCCACTTTGAATGAGAATGTGCTTGCTTACAGCAACGTGCTATATGTTCTGAATGCCCGAATTGGGAATCTGTGTCAAAACTTTGTTAGGAATTATGTGATCCTTACTAGCTGGAAGTAAGCGAGTTGGGGCATGAAGTTATTTCTAGGAGTTGGAGACACACCCACTTTAGCTCAGTTATGGGCATCTTTGAAATACCTATAGAAACTTCTTCCTACGTAGTAACTTGCTACTTGGAATGAGAAAGTGCTTGCTTCAAGCAACGTGCTACATGTTCTGAATGCCCGAATTGGGAATCTGTGTCAAAACTTTGTTAGGAATTATGTGATCCTTACTAGCTGGAAGTAAGGGAGATGGGGCATGAAGTTATTTCTCGAAGTTGGAGACATACAACGTTTAGCTCAGTTCTGGGCATCTTTGAAATGCCTATACAAACTTGTTCCTACAAAGTAACTTGCAACTTTGAATGAGAATGTGCTTGCTTACAGCAACGTGCTATATGTTCTGAATGCCCGAATTGGGAATCTGTGTCAAAACTTTGTTAGGAATTATGTGATCCTTACTAGATGGAAGTAAGGGAGATGGGGGATGAAGTTATTTCTAGGAGTTGGAGACATACCCACTTTAGCTCAGTTCTGGGCATCTTTGAAATACCTATACAAACTTGTTCCTACATAGTAACTTGCTACTTGGAATGAGAAAGTGCTTGCTGAAAGCAACGTGCTACATGTTTGAATTCCCGAATTGGTAATCTGTATCAAATCTTTGTTACCAATTATGTGATCCTTACTAGCTGGAAGTAAGGGAGTTGGGGCATGAAGTTATTTCTAGGAGTTGGAGACACACCCACTTTAGCTCAGTTATGGGCATCTTTGAAATACCTATAGAAACTTCTTCCTACGTAGTAACTTGCTACTTGGAATGAGAAAGTGCTTACTTCAAGCAACGTGCTACATGTTCTGAATGCCCGAATTGGGAATCTGTGTCAAAACTTTGTTAGGAATTATGTGATCCTTACTAGCTGGAAGTAAGGGAGATGGGGCATGAAGTTATTTCTCGAAGTTGGAGACATACAACGTTTAGCTCAGTTCTGGGCATCTTTGAAATGCCTATACAAACTTGTTCCTACATAGTAACTTGCAACTTTGAATGAGAATGTGCTTGCTTACAGCAACGTGCTATATGTTCTGAATGCCCGAATTGGGAATCTGTGTCAAAACTTTGTTAGGAATTATGTGATCCTTACTAGCTGGAAGTAAGGAAGATGGGGCATGAAGTTATTTCTAGGAGTTGGAGACATACCCACTTTAGCTCAGTTCTGGGCATCTTTGAAAGTCCTATACAAACTTGTTCCTATATAGTAACTTGCAGCTTTGAATGAGAATGTGCTTGCTTACAGCAACGTGCTATATGTTCTGAATGCCCGAATTGGGAATCTGTGTCAAAACTTTGTTAGGAATTATGTGATCCTTAGTAGCTGGAAGTAAGGGAGATGGGGCATGAAGTTATTTCTAGGAGTTGGAGACATACGAAGTTTAGCTCAGTTCTGGGCATCTTTGAAATACCTATACAAACTTGTTCCTACACAGTAATTTGCAACTTTGAATGAGAATGTGCTTGCTTACAGCAACGTGCTATATGTTCCTAATGTCCGAATTGGGAATCTGTGTCAAAACTTTGTTAGAAATCATGTGATCCTTACTAGCTGGAAATAAGGGCGATGGGTCATGAAGTTATTTCCAGGAGTTGGAGACATACCCACTTTAGCTCAGTTCTGGGCATCTTTGAAATACCTATACAAACTTGTTCCTACATAGTAACTTGCTACTTGGAATGAGAAAGTGCTTGCTGAAAGCAACGTGCTACATGTTTGAATGCACGAATTGGGAATCTGTGTCAAATCTTTGTTAGGAATTATGTGATCCTTACTAGCTGGAAGTAAGGGAGTTGGGGCATGAAGTTATTTCTAGGAGTTGGAGACACACCCACTTTAGCTCAGTTATGGGCATCTTTGAAATACCTATAGAAACTTCTTCCTACGTAGTAACTTGCTACTTGGAATGAGAAAGTGCTTGCTTCAAGCAACGTGCTACATGTTCTGAATGCCCGAATTGGGAATCTGTGTCAAAACTTTGTTAGGAATTATGTGATCCTTAATTGATGGAAGTAAGGGAGATGGGGCATGAAGTTATTTCTCGAAGTTGGAGACATACAACGTTTTGCTCAGTTCTGGGCATCTTTGAAATGCCTATACAAACTTGTTCCTACATAGTAACTTGCAACTTTGAATGAGAATGTGCTTGCTTACAGCAACGTGCTATATGTTCTGAATGCCCGAATTGGGAATATGTGTCAAAACTTTGTTAGGAATTATGTGATCCTTACTAGATGGAAGTAAGGGAGATGGGGCATGAAGTTATTTCTAGGAGTTGGCGACATACCCAGTTTAGCTCAGTTCTGGGCATCTTTGAAAGTCCTATACAAACTTGTTCCTATATAGTAACTTGCAGCTTTGAATGAGAATGTGCTTGCTTACAGCAACGTGCTATATGTTCTGAATGCCCGAATTGGGAATCTGTGTCAAAACTTTGTTAGGAATTATGTGATCCTTAGTAGCTGGAAGTAAGGGAGATGGGGCATGAAGTTATTTCTAGGAGTTGGAGACATACGAAGTTTATCTCAGTTCTGGGCATCTTTGAAATACCTATACAAACTTGTTCCTACATAGTAACTTGCAACTTTGAATGAGAGTGTGCTTGCTTACAGCAACGTGCTCTATGTCCTGAATGCCCGAATTGGGAATCTGTGTCAAAACTTTGTTAGGAATTATGTGTTCCTTACTGGCTGGAAGTAAGGGAGATGGGGCATGAAGTTATTTCTCGAAGTTGGAGACATACAACGTTTAGCTCAGTTCTGGGCATCTTTGAAATACCTATACAAACTTGGTCCTACATAGTAACTTGCATCTTTGAATGAGAATGTGCTTGCTTACAGCAACGTGCTATATGTTCTGAATGCCCGAATTGGGAATCTGTGCCAAAAATTTGTTACGAATTATGTGATCCTTACTAGATGGAAGTAAGGTAGATGGTGGATGAAGTTATTTCTAAGAGTTGGAGACATACCCACTTTAGCTCAGTTCTGGGCATCTTTGAAATACCTATAGAAACTTCTTCCTACATAGTAACTTGCTACTTGGAATCAGAAAGTGCTTGCTCAAAGCAACGTGCTACATGTTCTGAATGCCCGAATTGGGAATCTGTGTCAAAATTTTGTTAGGAATTATGTGATCCTTACTAGCTGGAAGTAAGGGAGATGGGGCATGAAGTTATTTCTAGGAGTTGGAGACATACCCAGTTTAGCTCAGTTCTGGGCATCTTTGAAAGTCCTATACAAACTTGTTCCTATATAGTAACTTGCAGCTTTGAATGAGAATGTGCTTGCTTACAGCAACGTGCTATATGTTCTGAATGCCCGAATTGGGAATCTGTGTCAAAACTTTGTTAGGAATTATGTGATCCTTAGTAGCTGGAAGTAAGGGAGATGGGGCTTGAAGTTATTTCTAGGAGTTGGAGACATACGAAGTTTAGCTCAGTTCTGGGCATCTTTGAAATACCTATACAAACTTGTTCCTACATAGTAACTTGCAACTTTGAATGAGAATGTGCTTGCTTACAGCAACGTGCTATATGTTCTGAATGCCTGAATTGGGAATCTGTGTCAAAACTTTGTTAGGAATTATGTGTTCCTTACTGTCTGGAAGTAAGTGAGATGGGGCTTGAAGTTATTTCTCGAAGTTGGAGACATACAACGTTTAGCTCAGTTCTGGGCATCTTTGAAATACCTATACAAACTTGGTCCTACATAGTAACTTGCATCTTTGAATGAGAATGTGCTTGCTTACAGCAACGTGCTATATGTTCTGAATGCCCGAATTGGGAATCTGTGTCAAAACTTTGTTAGGAATTATGTGATCCTTACTAGCTGGAAGTAAGGGAGTTGGGGCATGAAGTTATTTCTAGGAGTTGGAGACATACCAAGTTTAGCTCAGTTCTGGGCATCTTTGAAATACCTATACAAATTTGTTCCTACATAGTAACTTGCAACTTTGAATGAGAATGTGCTTGCTTACAGCAACGTGCTATATGTTCTGAATGCCCGAATTGGGAATCTGTGTCAAAACTTTGTTAGGAATTATGTGAATCTTACTAGCTGGAAGTAAGGGAGATGGGGCATGAAGTTATTTCTAGGAGTTGGAGACATACCCACTTTACCTCAGTTCTGGGCATCTTTAAAATACCTATACAAACTTGTTCCTACATAGTAACTTGCTACTTGGAATGAAAAAGTAGTTGCTTAAAAGAACGTGCCATATATTCTGAATGCCTGAATTGGGAATATGTGTCAAAACTTTGTTAGGAATTATGTGATCCTTACCAGCTGGAAGTAAGGGAGACGGGGCATGAAGTTATTTCTAGGAGTTGGAGACATACCAAGTTTAGCTCACTTCTGGGCATCTTTGAAATACCTATACAAACTAGTTCCTACATAGTAACTTGCAACTTTGAATGAGAATGTGCTTGCTTACAGCAACGTGCTATATGTTCTGAATGCCCAAATTGGGAATCTGTGTCAAATCTTTGTTAGGAATTATGTGATCCTTACTAGCTGGAAGTAAGGGAGATGGGGCATGAAGTTGTTTCTAGGAGTTGGAGACATACCCACTTTAGCTCAGTTCTGGGCATCTTTGAAATACCTATACAAACTTGTTCCTACATAGTAACTTGCTACTTGGAATGAGAAAGTGCTTGCTTAAAGCAACGTGCTACATGTTCTGAATGCCCGAATTGGGAATCTGTGTCAAAACTTTGTTAGGAATTATGTGATCCTTACTAGCTGGGAGAATGGGAGATGGGGTATGAAGATATTTCCAGGAGTTGGAGACATACCCACTTTAGCTCAGTTCTGGGCATCTTTGAAATACCTATACAAACTTGTTCCTACATAGTAACTTGCCACTTTCAATGAGAATGTGCTTGCTTACAGCAACGTGCTATATGTTCTGAATGCCCGAATTGGGAATCTGTGTCAAAACTTTGTTAGGAATTATGTGATCCTTAATAGCTGGAAGTAAGGGAGATGGGGCATGAAGTTATTTCTAGGAGTTGGAGACATACCAAGTTTTGCTCAGTTCTGGGCATCTTTGAAATACCTAAGCAAACTTGTTCCTACATAGTAACTTGCAACTTTGAATGAGAATGTGCTTGCTTACAGCAACGTGCTATATGTTCTGAATGCCCGAATTGGGAATCTGTGTCAAATCTTTTTTAGGAATTATGTGATCCTTACTAGCTGGAAGCAAGGGAGATGGGGCATGAAGTTATTTCTAGGAGTTGGAGACATACCCACTTATCTCAGTTCTTTGCATCTTTTAAATACCTATACAAACTTATTCCTACATAATATCTTGCTACTTGGAAAGAGACAGTGCTTGCTTAAGCAACGTGCTATATGTTCTGAATGCCCGAATTGGGAATCTGTGTCAAAACTTTGTTAGAGATTATGTGATCCTTACTAGCTGGAAGTAAGGGAGATGGGGCATGAAGTTATTTCTAGGAGTTGGAGACATACAACGTTTAGCTCAGTTCTGGGCATCTTTGAAATACCTATACAAACTTGTTCCTACATAGTAACTTGCATCTTTGAATGAGAATGTGCTTGCTTACAGCAACGTGCTATATGTTCTGAAGGCCCGAATTGGGAATCTGTGTCAAAACTTTGTTAGGAATTATGTGATCCTTACTAGCTGGAAGTAAGGGAGATGGGGCATGAAGTTATTTCTAGGAGTTGGAGACATACCAAGTTTAGCTCAGTTCTGGGCATCTTTGAAATACCTATACAAACTTGTTCCTACCTAGTAACTTGCAAGTTTGAATGAGAATGTGCTTGCTTACAGCAACGTGCTATATGTTCTGAATGCCCGAATTGGGAATCTGTGTCAAAACTTTGATAGGAATTATGTGTTCCTTACTAGCTGGAAGTAAGGAAGATGGGGAATGAAGTTATTTCTAGGAGTTGGAGACATACCAAGTTTAGCTTTTCTGGGCATCTTTGAAATACCTATACACACTTGTTCCTACATAGTAACTTGCAACTTTGAATGAGAATGTGCTTGCTTACAGCAACGTGCTATATGTTCTGAATGCCCGAATTGGGAATCTGTGTCAAAACTTTGTTAGGAATTATGTGATCCTTACTAGCTGGAAGTAAGGGAGATGGGGCATGAAGTTATTTCGAGGAGTTGGAGACATACAACGTTTAGCTCAGTTCTGGGCATCTTTGAAATACCTATACAAACATGTTCCTACATAGTGACTTGCAACTTTGAATGAGAATGTGCTTGCTTACAGCAACGTGCTACATGTTCTGAATGCCCGAATTGGGAATCTGTTTCAAAAATTTTGTTAGGAATTATGTGATCCTTACTAGCTGGAAGTAAGGGAGATGGGGCATGAAGTTATTTCTAGGAGTTGGAGACATACCAAGTTTAGCTCAGTTCTGGGCATCTGTGAAATACCTATACAAACTTGTTCCTACATAGTAACTTGCAACTTTGAATGAGAATGTGCTTGCTTACAGCAACGTGCTATATGTTCTGAATGCCCGAATTGGGAGTCTGTGTCAAATCTTTGTTAGGAACTATGTGAATCTTACTAGCTGGAAGTAAGGGAGATGGGGCATGAAGTTATTTGTAGGAGTAGGAGACATACCAACTTTAGCTCAGTTCTGGGCATCTTTGAAATACCTATAGAAACTTCTTGATATATCGTAACTTGCAACTTTGAATGAGAATGTGCTTGCTTACAGCAACGTCCTATAGGTTCTGAAGGCCCGAATTGGGAATCTGTGTCAAAAATTTGTTAGGAATTATGTGAATCTTACTAGCTGGAAGTAAGGGAGATTAGGCATGAAGTTATTTCTAGGAGTTGGAGACATACCCACTTTACCTCAGTTCTGTGCATCTTTAAAATACCTATACAAACTTGTTCCTACATAGTAACTTGCTACTTGGAATGAAAAAGTAGTTGCTGAAAGGAACGTGCCATATATTCTGAATGCCCGAATTGGGAATCT
The DNA here is from genome assembly GCF_020826845.1 of Diceros bicornis minor. Lineage (NCBI taxonomy): Eukaryota > Metazoa > Chordata > Mammalia > Perissodactyla > Rhinocerotidae > Diceros > Diceros bicornis. The sequence continues at coordinate 557,622 of NW_026691053.1, forward strand.
GTGTCAAAACTTTGTTAGGAATTATGTGATCCTTACCAGCTGGAAGTAAGGGAGATGGGGCATGAAGTTATTTCTAGGAGTTGGACACATACCAAGTTTAGCTCAGTTCTGGGCATCTTTGAAATACCTATACAAACTTGTTCCGACATAGTAAATTGACACTTTGAATGAGAATGTTCTTGCTTACAGCAACGTGCTATATGTTATGAATGCCCGAATTGGGAATCTGTGTCAAAACTTTGTTAGGAATTATGTGATCCTTACTAGCTGGAAGTAAGGGAGATGGGTCATGAAGTTATTTCTAGGAGTTGGAGACATACCCACTTTAGCTCAGTCTGGGCATCTTTGAAATACCTATACAAACTTGTTCCTACATAGTAACTTGCAACTTTGAATGAAAATGTGCTTGCTTACAGCAACGTGCTATATGTTCTGAATGCCCGAATTGGGAATCTGTGTCCAAACTTTGTTAGAAATTGTGTGATCCTTACTAGCTGGAAGTAAGGGAGATGGGGCATGAAGTTATTTCTAGGACTTGGAAACATACAACGCTTAGCTCAATTCCGGGCATCTTTGAAATACCTATACAAACTTGTCTCTACATAGTAACTTGCAACTTTGAATGAGAATGTGCTTGCTTACAGCAACGTGCTATATGTTCTGAATGCCCGAATTGGGAATTTGTGTCAAAACTTTGTTAGGAATTATGTGATCCTTACTAGCTGGAAGTAAGGGAATGGGGCATGAAGTTATATCTAGGAGTTGGACACATACCAAGTTTAGCTCAGTTCTGGGCATCTTTGAAATACCTATACAAACTTGTTCCTACATAGTAACTTGCAACTTTGAATGAGAATGTGCTTGCTTACAACAACGTGCTATATGTTCTGAATGCCCGAATTGGGAATCTGTGTCAAAAGTTTGTTAGGAATTATGTGATTCTTACTAGCTGGAAGTAAGGGAGATGGGGCATGAAGTTATGTCTAGGAGTTGGAGACATACCCACTTTAGCTCAGTTCTTTGCATCTTTGAATTACCTATACAAACTTGTTCCTACATAATAACTTGCTACTTGGAGAGAGACAGTGCTTGCTTACAACAACGTGCTATATGTTCTGAATGCCCGAATTGGGAATCTGTTTCAAAACTTTGTTAGGAATTATGTGATCCTTACTAGCTGGAAGTAAGGGAATTGGGGCATGAAGGTATTTCTAGGAGTTGGAGACATACAACGTTTAGCTCAGTACTGGGCATCTTTGAAATACCTATACAAACTTGTTCCTACATAGTAACTTGCAACTTTGAATGAGAATGTGCTTGCTTACAGCAACGTGCTATATGTTCTGAATGCCCGAATTGGGAATCTGTGTCAAAACTTTGTTAGGAATTATGTGATCCTTACTAGCTGGAAGTAAGGGAATTGGGGCATCAAGTTATTTCTAGAAGTTGGAAACATACAACATTTAGCTCAGTTCTGGGCATCTTTGAAATACCTATACAAACTTGTTCCTACATAGTAACTTTCACCTTTGAATGAGAATGTGCTTGCTTACAGCAACGTGCTATATGTTCTGAATGCCCGAATTGGGAATCTATGTCAAAACTTTGCTAGGAATTATGTGATCCTTACTAGCTGGAAGTAAGGGAGATGGGGCATGAAGTTATTTCTAGGAGTTGGAGACATACCAAGTTTAGCTCAGTTCTGGGCATCTTTGAAAGTCCTATACAAACTTGTCCTACATAGTAACTTGCTACTTGGAATGAGAATGTGCTTGCTTAAAGGAACGTGCTATATGTTCTGAATGCCCGAATTGGGAATCTGTGTCAAAACTTTGTTAGGAATTATGTGATCCTTACTAGCTGGAAGTAAGGGAATGGGGCATGAAGTTATATCTAGGAGTTGGATACATACCAAGTTTAGCTCTGTTCTGGGCATCTTTGAAATACCTATACAAACTTGTTCCTACATAGTAACTTGCAACATTGAATGAGAATGTGCTTGCTTGCAGCAACGTGCTATATGTTCTGAATGCCCGAATTGGGAATCTGTGTCAAAAGTTTGTTAGGAATTATGTGATTCTTACTAGCTGGAAGTAAGGGAGATGGGGCATGAAGTTATTTCTAGGAGTTGGAGACATACCCACTTTAGCTCAGTTCTTTGCATCTTTGAAATACCTATACAAACTTGTTCCTACATAATAACTTGCTACTTGGAGAGAGACAGTGCTTGCTTACAGCAACGTGCTATATGTTCTGAATGCCCGAATTGGGAATCTGTGTCAAAACTTTGTTAGGAATTATGTGATCCTAACTAGCTGGAAGTAAGGGAATTGGGGCATCAAGTTATTTCTAGAAGTTGGAGACATACAACCTTTAGCTCAGTTCTGGGCATCTTTGAAATACCTATACAAACTTGTTCCTACATAGTAACTTTCACCCTTGAATGAGAATGTGCTTGCTTACAGCAACGTGCTATATGTTCTGAATGCCCGAATTGGGAATCTGTGTCAAAACTTTGTTAGGAATTATGTTATCCTTACTAGCTGGAAGTAAGGGAGATGGGGCATGAAGTTATTTCTAGGAGTTGGAGACATACCAAGTTTAGCTCAGTTCTGGGCATCTTTGAAAGTCCTATACAAACTTGTTCCTACATAGTAACTTGCTACTTGGAATGAGAATGTGCTTGCTTAAAGGAACGTGCTATATGTTCTGAATGCCCGAATTGGGAATCTGTGTCAAAACTTTGTTAGGAATTATGTGATCCTTACTAGCTGGAATAAGGGAGTTGGGGCATGAAGTTATTTCTAGGAGTTGGAGACATACCATGTTTAGCTCAGTTCTGGGCATCTTTGAAATACCTATACAAACTTGTTCCTACATAGTAACTTGCAACTTTGAATGAGAATGTGCTTGCTTACAGCAACGTGCTATATGTTATGAATGCCCGAATTGGGAATCTGTGTCAAAACTTTGTTAGGAATTATGTGATCCTTACTAGCTGGAAGTAAGGGAGATGCGGCATGAAGTTATTTCCAGGAGTTGGAGACATACCAAGATTAGCTCAGTTCTGGGCATCTTTGAAATACCTATACAAACTTGTTCCTACATAGTAACTTGCAACTTTGAATGAGAATGTGCTTGCTTACAGCAACATGCTATATGTTCTGAATGCCCGAATTGGGAATCTATGTCAAAACTTTGTTAGGAATTATGTGATCCTTTCTAGATGGAAGTAAGGGAGATGGGGCATGAAGTTTTTCTAGGACTTGGAGACATACAACTTTTAGCTCAGTTCTGGGCATCTTTGAATTACCTATACAAACTTGTCTCTGCATAGTAACTTGCAACTTTGAATGAGAATGTGCTTGCTTACAGTAACGTGCTATATGTTCTGAATGCCCGAATTGGGAATCTGTGTCAAAACATTGTTAGGAATTATGTGATCCTTTCTAGATGGAAGTAAGGGAATGGGGCATGAAGTTATTTCTTGGAGTTGGAGACATACCAAGTTTAGCTCAGTTCTGGGCATCTTTGAAATACCTATACAAACTTGTTCCTACATAGTAACTTGCAACTTTGAATGAGAATGTGCTTGCTTACAGTAACGTGCTATATGTTCTGAATGCCCGAATTGGGAATCTGTGTCAAAACATTGTTAGGAATTATGTGATCCTTACTAGCTGGAAGTAAGGGAGATGGGGCATCAAGTTATTTCTAGGAGTTGGAGACATACAACGTTTAGCTCAGTTCTGGGCATCTTTGAAATACCTATACAAACTTGTTCCAACATAGTAACTTGCAACTTTGAATGAGAATGTGCTTGCTTACGGCAACGTGCTATATGTTCTGAATGCCCGAATTGGGAATCTGTGTCAAAACTTTGTTAGGAATTATGTGATCCTTACTAGCTGGAAGTAAGGGAGTTGGGGCATGAAGTTATTTCTAGGAGTTGGAGACAAACAACGTTTAGCTCAGTTCTGGGGATCTTTGAAAGTCCTATACAAACTTGTTCCTACATAGTAACTTGCATCTTTGAATGAGAATGTGCTTGCTTACAGCAACGTACTATATGTTCTGAATGCCCTAATTGGGATTCTGTGTCAAAACTTTGTTAGGAAATATGTGATCCTTACAAGATGGAAGTAAGGGAGATGGGGCATGAAGTTATTTCTAGGAGTTGGAGACATACCACGTTTAGCTCAGTTCTTGGCATCATTGAAATACCTATACAAACTTGTTCCTACATAGTAACTTGCAACTTTCAATGAGAATGTGCTTGCTTACAGCAACGTGCTATATGTTCTGAATGCCCGAATTGGGAATCTGTGTCAAAACTTTGTTAGGAATTATGTGATCCGTACTAGCTGGAAGTAAGGGAGATGGGGCATGAAGTTATTTCTAGGAGTTGGAGACATACCAAGTTTAGCATAGTTCTGGTCATCTTTGAAATACCTATACAAACTTGTTGCTACATAGTAACTTGCAACTTTGAATGAGAATGTGCTTGCTTAGAGCAACGTGCTATATGTTCTGAATGCCCGAATTGGGAATCTGTGTCAAAGATTGTTTGGAATTATGTGATCCTTACTAGCTGGAAGTAAGGGAGATGGGGCATGAAGATATTTCTAGGAGTTGGAGACATACCAATTTAGCTCAGTTCTGGGCATCTTTGAAATACCTATACAAACTTGTTCCTACATAGTAACTTGCAACTTTGAATGAGAATGTGCTTTCTTACATCAACGTGCTATATGTTCTGAATGCCCGAATTGGGAATCTGTGTCAAAACTTTGTTAGAAATTATGTGATCCTTTCTAGATGGAAGTAAGGGAGATGGGGCATGAAGTTCTTTGTAGGAGTTGGAGACATACAACGTTTAGCTCAGTTCTGGGCATCTTTGAAATACCTATACAAACTTGTTCCTACATAGTAACTTGCAACTTTGAATGAGAATGTGCTTGCTTACAGCAACGTGCTATATGTTCTGAATGCCCGAATTGGGAATCTGTGTCAAAACTTTCTCAGAAATTATGTGATCGTTACTAGATGGAAGCAAGGGAGATGGGGCATGAAGTTATTTCTAGGAGTTGGAGACATACAACGTTTAGCTCAGTTCTGTGTATCTTTGAAATACCTATACAAACATGTTCCTACATAGTAACATGCAACTTTGAATGAGAATGTGCTTGCTTACAGCATCGTGCTATATGTTCTGAATGCCCGAATTGGGAATCTGTGTCATAAGTGTGTTAGGAATTACGTGATCCTTACTAGCTGGAAGTAAGGGAGATGGGGCATGAAGTTATGTCTATGAGTTGGAGACATACCAAGTTTAGCTCAGTTCTGGGGATCTTTGAAAATCCTATACAAACTTGTTCCTACATAGTAACGTGCATCTTTGAATGAGAATGTGCTTGCTTACAGAAACGTGCTATATGTTCTGAATGCCCGAATTGGGATTCTGTGTCAAAACATTGTTAGGAAATATGTGATCCTTACTAGATGGAAGTAAGGGAGATGGGGCATGAAGATATTTCTAGGAGTTGGAGACATACCACGTTTAGCTCAGATCTGGGCATCTTTGAAATACCTATACAAACTTGTTGCTACATAGTAACTTGCAACTTTGAATGAGAATGTGCTTGCTTACAGCAACGTGCTATATGTTCTTAACGCCCGAATTGGGAATTTGTGTGAAAACTTTGTTAGGAATTATGTGATCCGTACTAGCTGGAAGTAAGGGAGATGGGGCATGAAGTTATTTCTAGGAGTTGGAGACATACCAAGTTTAGCACAGTTCTGGGCATCTTTGAAATACCTATACAAACTTGTTCCTACATAGTAACTTGCAACTTTGAATGACAATGTGCTTGCTTACAGCAACGTGCTATATGTTCTGAATGCCCGAATTGGGAATCTGTGTCAAAACTTTCTTAGAAATTATGTGATCCTTACTAGATGGAAGCAAGGGAGATGGGGCATGAAGTTATTTCTAGGAGTTGGAGACATACAACGTTTAGCTCAGTTCTGGGCATCTTTCAAATACCTATACAAACTTGTTCCTACATAGTAACTTGCAACTTTGAATGAGAATGTGCTTGCTTACAGCAACGTGCTATATGTTCTTAATGCCCGAATTGGGAATCTGTGTCATAACTTTGTTAGGAATTATGTGATCCTTACTAGCTGGAAGTAAGGGAGAAGGGGCATGAAGTTATGTCTAGGAGTTGGAGACATACGCACTTTAGCTCAGTTCGGGGCATCTTTGAAATACCTATACAAACTTGTTCCTACATAGTAACTTGTCACTTTGAATAAGAATGTGCTTGCTTACAGCAACGTGCTATATGTTCTGAATGCCCGAATTGGGAATCTGTGTCAAAACTTTGTTAGGAATTATGTGATCCTTACTAGCTGGAAGTAAGGGAGATGGGGCATGAAGTTATGTCTAGGAGTTGGAGACATACCAAGTTTAGCTCAGTTCTGGGGATCTTTGAAAGTCCTATACAAACTTGTTCCTACATAGTAACTTGCATCTTTGAATGAGAATGTGCTTGCTTACAGCAACGTGCTATATGTTCTGAATGCCCTAATTGGGATTCTGTGTCAAAACTTTGTTAGGAAATATGTGATCCTTACAAGATGGAAGTAAGGGAGATGGGTCATGAAGTTATTTCTAGGAGTTGGGGACATACCACGTTTAGCTCAGTTCTGGGCATCATTGAAATACCTATACAAACTTGTTCCTACATAGTAACTTGCAACTTTGAATGAGAATGTGCTTGCTTACAGCAACGTGCTATATGTTCTGAATGCCCGAATTGGGAATCTGTGTCAAACCTTTGTTAGGAATTATGTGATCCGTACTAGCTGGAAGTAAGGGAGATGGGGCATGAAGTTATTTCTAGGAGTTGGAGACATACCAAGTTTAACATAGTTCTGGTCATCTTTGAAATACCTATACAAACTTGTTCCTACATAGTAACTTGCAACTTTGAATGAGAATGTGCTTGCTTACAGCAACGTGCTATATGTTCTGAATGCCAGAATTGGGAATCTGTTTCAAAACTCTGTTAGGAATTATGTGATCCTTACTAGCTGGAAAGTAAGGGGGATGGGGCATGAAGTTATTTCTAGGAGTTGGACACATACCAAGTTTAGCTCAGTTCTGGGCATCTTTGAAATACCTATACAAACTTGTTCCTACATAGTAACTTGCAACTTTGAATGAGAATGTGCTTGCTTACAGCAACGTGCTATATGTTCTGAATGACCGAATTGGGAATCTGTGTCAAACCTTTGTTAGGAATTATGTGATTCTTACTAGCTGGAGGTAAGGGAGATGGGGCATAAAGTTATTTCTGGGAGTTGGACACATACCAAGTTTAGCTCAGTTCTGGGCATCTTTGAAAGTCCTATACAAACTTGTTCCTACATAGTAACTTGCAACTTTGAATGAGAATGTGCTTGCTTACAGCAACGTGCTATATGTTCTGAATGCCCGAATTGGGAATCTGTGTCAAAGATTGTTTGGAATTATGTGATCCTTACTAGCTGGAAGTAAGGGAGATGGGGCATGAAGATATTTCTAGGAGTTGGAGACATACCAATTTAGCTCAGTTCTGGGCATCTTTGAAATACCTATACAAACTTGTTCCTACATAGTAACTTGCAACTTTGAATGAGAATGTGCTTGCTTACAGCAACGTGCTATATGTTCTGAATGCCCGAATTGGGAATCTGTGTCAAAACTTTGTTAGAAATTATGTGATCCTTTCTAGATGGAAGTAAGGGAGATGGGGCATGAAGTTCTTTGTAGGAGTTGGAGACATACAACGTTTAGCTCAGTTCTGGGCATCTTTGAAATACCTATACAAACTTGTTCCTACATAGTAACTTGCAACTTTGAATGAGAATGTGCTTGCTTACAGCAACGTGCTATATGTTCTGAATGCCCGAATTGGGAATCTGTGTCAAAACTTTCTTAGAAATTTTGTGATCCTTACTAGATGGAAGCAAGGGAGATGGGGCATGAAGTTATTTCTAGGAGTTGGAGACATACAACGTTTAGCTCAGTTCTGTGTATCTTTGAAATACCTATACAAACATGTTTCTACATAGTAACATGCAACTTTGAATGAGAATGTGCTTGCTTACAGCATCGTGCTATATGTCCTGAATGCCCGAATTGGGAATCTGTGTCAAAACTTTGTTAGGAATTATGTGATCCTTACTAGATGGAAGTAAGGGAGATGGGGCATGAAGTTATTTCTAGGAGTTGGAGACATACAACGTTTAGCTCAGTTCGGGCCATCTTTGAAATACCTATACAAACTTGTTCCTACATAGTAACTTGCAACTTTGAATGAGAATGTGCTTGCTTACAGCAACGTGCTATATGTTCTGAATCCCCGAATTGGGAATCTGTGTCAAAACATTGGTAGGAATTATGTGATCCTTACTTGCTGGAAGTAAGGGAGTTCGGGCATGAAGTTATGTCTAGGAGTTGGACACATACCACGTTTAGCAGAGTTCTGGGTATCTTTGAAATACCTATACAAACTTGTTCCTACATAGTAACTTGCAACTTTGAATGAGAATGTGCTTGCTTACAGCAACGTGCTATATGTTCTGAATGCCCGAATTGGGATTCTGTGTCAAAACTTTGTTAGGAAATATGTGATCCTTACTAGATGGAAGTAAGGGAGATGGGGCATGAAGTTATTTCTAGGAGTTGGAGACATACCAAGTTTAGCTCAGTTCTGGGCATCTTTGAAATACCTATACAAACTTGTTCCTACATAGTAACTTGCAACTTTGAATGAGAATGTGCTTGCTTACAGCAACGTGCTCTATGTTCTGAATGCCCGAATTGGGAATCTGTGTCAAAACTTTGTTAGGAATTATGTGATCCTTACTAGCTAGAAGTAAGGGAGATGGGGCATGAAGTTATTTCTAGTAGTTGGAGACATACCAAGTTTAGCTCAGTTCTGGACATCTTTGAAATACCTATAAAAACTTGTTCCTACATAGTAACTTGCAACTTTGAATGAGAATGTGCTTGCTTACAGCAACGTGCTATATGTTCTGAATGCCTGAATTGGGAATCTGTGTCAAAACTTTGTTAGGAATTATATGATCCTTACTAGCTGGAAGTAAGGGAGATGGGGCATGAAGTTATTTCTAGGAGTTCGAGACATACCAAGTTTAGCTCAGCTCTGAGCATCTTTGAAATACCTATACAAACTTGTTCCTACATAGTAACTTGCAACTTTGAATAAGAATGTGCTTGCTTACAGCAAATTTCTATATGTTCTGAATGCCCGAATTGGGAGTCTGTGTCAAAACTTTGTTAGGAATTATGTGATCCTTACTAGATGGAAGTAAGGGAGATGGGGCATGAAGTTATTTCTAGGAGTTGGAGACATACCAAGTTTAACTCAGTTCTGGGCATCTTTGAAATACCTATACCAACTTGTTCCTACATAGTAACTTGCAACTTTGAATGAGAATGTGCTTGCTTACAGCAACGTGCTACATGTTCTGAATGCCCGAATTGGGAATCTGTGTCAAAACTTTGTTAGGAATTATGTGATCCTTACTAGCTGGAAGTAAGGGAATTGGGGCATGAAGTTATTTCTAGGAGTTGGAGACATACCCACTTTAGCTCAGTTCTGGGCATCTTTGAAATACCTATACAAACTTGTTCCAACATAGTAACTTGCAACTTTGAATGAGAATGTGCTTGCTTACGGCAACGTGCTATATGTTCTGAATGCCCGAATTGGGAATCTGTGTCAAAACTTTGTTAGGAATTATGTGATCCTTACTAGCTGGAAGTAAGGGAGTTGGGGCATGAAGTTATTTCTAGGAGTTGGAGACAAACAACGTTTAGCTCAGTTCTGGGGATCTTTGAAAGTCCTATACAAACTTGTTCCTACATAGTAACTTGCATCTTTGAATGAGAATGTGCTTGCTTACAGCAACGTACTATATGTTCTGAATGCCCTAATTGGGATTCTGTGTCAAAACTTTGTTAGGAAATATGTGATCCTTACAAGATGGAAGTAAGGGAGATGGGGCATGAAGTTATTTCTAGGAGTTGGAGACATACCACGTTTAGCTCAGTTCTTGGCATCATTGAAATACCTATACAAACTTGTTCCTACATAGTAACTTGCAACTTTCAATGAGAATGTGCTTGCTTACAGCAACGTGCTATATGTTCTGAATGCCCGAATTGGGAATCTGTGTCAAAACTTTGTTAGGAATTATGTGATCCGTACTAGCTGGAAGTAAGGGAGATGGGGCATGAAGTTATTTCTAGGAGTTGGAGACATACCAAGTTTAGCATAGTTCTGGTCATCTTTGAAATACCTATACAAACTTGTTGCTACATAGTAACTTGCAACTTTGAATGAGAATGTGCTTGCTTAGAGCAACGTGCTATATGTTCTGAATGCCCGAATTGGGAATCTGTGTCAAAGATTGTTTGGAATTATGTGATCCTTACTAGCTGGAAGTAAGGGAGATGGGGCATGAAGATATTTCTAGGAGTTGGAGACATACCAATTTAGCTCAGTTCTGGGCATCTTTGAAATACCTATACAAACTTGTTCCTACATAGTAACTTGCAACTTTGAATGAGAATGTGCTTGCTTACAGCAACGTGCTATATGTTCTGAATGCCCGAATTGGGAATCTGTGTCAAAACTTTGTTAGAAATTATGTGATCCTTTCTAGATGGAAGTAAGGGAGATGGGGCATGAAGTTCTTTGTAGGAGTTGGAGACATACAACGTTTAGCTCAGTTCTGGGCATCTTTGAAATACCTATACAAACTTGTTCCTACATAGTAACTTGCAACTTTGAATGAGAATGTGCTTGCTTACAGCAACGTGCTATATGTTCTGAATGCCCGAATTGGGAATCTGTGTCAAAACTTTCTTAGAAATTATGTGATCCTTACTAGATGGAAGCAAGGGAGATGGGGCATGAAGTTATTTCTAGGAGTTGGAGACATACAACGTTTAGCTCAGTTCTGTGTATCTTTGAAATACCTATACAAACATGTTTCTACATAGTAACATGCAACTTTGAATGAGAATGTGCTTGCTTACAGCATCGTGCTATATGTCCTGAATGCCCGAATTGGGAATCTGTGTCAAAACATTGGTAGGAATTATGTGATCCTTACTTGCTGGAAGTAAGGGAGTTCGGGCATGAAGTTATGTCTAGGAGTTGGACACATACCACGTTTAGCACAGTTCTGGGTATCTTTGAAATACCTATACAAACTTGTTCCTACATAGTAACTTGCAACTTTGAATGAGAATGTGCTTGCTTACAGCAACGTGCTATATGTTCTGAATGCCCGAATTGGGATTCTGTGTCAAAACTTTGTTAGGAAATATGTGATCCTTACTAGATGGAAGTAAGGGAGATGGGGCATGAAGTTATTTCTAGGAGTTGGAGACATACCAAGTTTAGCTCAGTTCTGGGCATCTTTGAAATACCTATACAAACTTGTTCCTACATAGTAACTTGCAACTTTGAATGAGAATGTGCTTGCTTACAGCAACGTGCTCTATGTTCTGAATGCCCGAATTGGGAATCTGTGTCAAAACTTTGTTAGGAATTATGTGATCCTTACTAGCTAGAAGTAAGGGAGATGGGGCATGAAGTTATTTCTAGTAGTTGGAGACATACCAAGTTTAGCTCAGTTCTGGACATCTTTGAAATACCTATAAAAACTTGTTCCTACATAGTAACTTGCAACTTTGAATGAGAATGTGCTTGCTTACAGCAACGTGCTATATGTTCTGAATGCCTGAATTGGGAATCTGTGTCAAAACTTTGTTAGGAATTATATGATCCTTACTAGCTGGAAGTAAGGGAGATGGGGCATGAAGTTATTTCTAGGAGTTCGAGACATACCAAGTTTAGCTCAGCTCTGAGCATCTTTGAAATACCTATACAAACTTGTTCCTACATAGTAACTTGCAACTTTGAATAAGAATGTGCTTGCTTACAGCAAATTTCTATATGTTCTGAATGCCCGAATTGGGAGTCTGTGTCAAAACTTTGTTAGGAATTATGTGATCCTTACTAGATGGAAGTAAGGGAGATGGGGCATGAAGTTATTTCTAGGAGTTGGAGACATACCAAGTTTAACTCAGTTCTGGGCATCTTTGAAATACCTATACCAACTTGTTCCTACATAGTAACTTGCAACTTTGAATGAGAATGTGCTTGCTTACAGCAACGTGCTACATGTTCTGAATGCCCGAATTGGGAATCTGTGTCAAAACTTTGTTAGGAATTATGTGATCCTTACTAGCTGGAAGTAAGGGAGTTGGGGCATGAAGTTATTTCTAGGAGTTGGAGACAAACAACGTTTAGCTCAGTTCTGGGGATCTTTGAAAGTCCTATACAAACTTGTTCCTACATAGTAACTTGCATCTTTGAATGAGAATGTGCTTGCTTACAGCAACGTACTATATGTTCTGAATGCCCTAATTGGGATTCTGTGTCAAAACTTTGTTAGGAAATATGTGATCCTTACAAGATGGAAGTAAGGGAGATGGGGCATGAAGTTATTTCTAGGAGTTGGAGACATACCACGTTTAGCTCAGTTCTTGGCATCATTGAAATACCTATACAAACTTGTTCCTACATAGTAACTTGCAACTTTCAATGAGAATGTGCTTGCTTACAGCAACGTGCTATATGTTCTGAATGCCCGAATTGGGAATCTGTGTCAAAACTTTGTTAGGAATTATGTGATCCGTACTAGCTGGAAGTAAGGGAGATGGGGCATGAAGTTATTTCTAGGAGTTGGAGACATACCAAGTTTAGCATAGTTCTGGTCATCTTTGAAATACCTATACAAACTTGTTGCTACATAGTAACTTGCAACTTTGAATGAGAATGTGCTTGCTTAGAGCAACGTGCTATATGTTCTGAATGCCCGAATTGGGAATCTGTGTCAAAGATTGTTTGGAATTATGTGATCCTTACTAGCTGGAAGTAAGGGAGATGGGGCATGAAGATATTTCTAGGAGTTGGAGACATACCAATTTAGCTCAGTTCTGGGCATCTTTGAAATACCTATACAAACTTGTTCCTACATAGTAACTTGCAACTTTGAATGAGAATGTGCTTGCTTACAGCAACGTGCTATATGTTCTGAATGCCCGAATTGGGAATCTGTGTCAAAACTTTGTTAGAAATTATGTGATCCTTTCTAGATGGAAGTAAGGGAGATGGGGCATGAAGTTCTTTGTAGGAGTTGGAGACATACAACGTTTAGCTCAGTTCTGGGCATCTTTGAAATACCTATACAAACTTGTTCCTACATAGTAACTTGCAACTTTGAATGAGAATGTGCTTGCTTACAGCAACGTGCTATATGTTCTGAATGCCCGAATTGGGAATCTGTGTCAAAACTTTCTCAGAAATTATGTGATCGTTACTAGATGGAAGCAAGGGAGATGGGGCATGAAGTTATTTCTAGGAGTTGGAGACATACAACGTTTAGCTCAGTTCTGTGTATCTTTGAAATACCTATACAAACATGTTCCTACATAGTAACATGCAACTTTGAATGAGAATGTGCTTGCTTACAGCATCGTGCTATATGTTCTGAATGCCCGAATTGGGAATCTGTGTCATAAGTGTGTTAGGAATTACGTGATCCTTACTAGCTGGAAGTAAGGGAGATGGGGCATGAAGTTATGTCTAGGAGTTGGAGACATACCAAGTTTAGCTCAGTTCTGGGGATCTTTGAAAATCCTATACAAACTTGTTCCTACATAGTAACGTGCATCTTTGAATGAGAATGTGCTTGCTTACAGAAACGTGCTATATGTTCTGAATGCCCGAATTGGGATTCTGTGTCAAAACATTGTTAGGAAATATGTGATCCTTACTAGATGGAAGTAAGGGAGATGGGGCATGAAGATATTTCTAGGAGTTGGAGACATACCACGTTTAGCTCAGATCTGGGCATCTTTGAAATACCTATACAAACTTGTTGCTACATAGTAACTTGCAACTTTGAATGAGAATGTGCTTGCTTACAGCAACGTGCTATATGTTCTTAACGCCCGAATTGGGAATTTGTGTGAAAACTTTGTTAGGAATTATGTGATCCGTACTAGCTGGAAGTAAGGGAGATGGGGCATGAAGTTATTTCTAGGAGTTGGAGACATACCAAGTTTAGCACAGTTCTGGGCATCTTTGAAATACCTATACAAACTTGTTCCTACATAGTAACTTGCAACTTTGAATGACAATGTGCTTGCTTACAGCAACGTGCTATATGTTCTGAATGCCCGAATTGGGAATCTGTGTCAAAACTTTCTTAGAAATTATGTGATCCTTACTAGATGGAAGCAAGGGAGATGGGGCATGAAGTTATTTCTAGGAGTTGGAGACATACAACGTTTAGCTCAGTTCTGGGCATCTTTCAAATACCTATACAAACTTGTTCCTACATAGTAACTTGCAACTTTGAATGAGAATGTGCTTGCTTACAGCAACGTGCTATATGTTCTTAATGCCCGAATTGGGAATCTGTGTCATAACTTTGTTAGGAATTATGTGATCCTTACTAGCTGGAAGTAAGGGAGAAGGGGCATGAAGTTATGTCTAGGAGTTGGAGACATACGCACTTTAGCTCAGTTCGGGGCATCTTTGAAATACCTATACAAACTTGTTCCTACATAGTAACTTGTCACTTTGAATAAGAATGTGCTTGCTTACAGCAACGTGCTATATGTTCTGAATGCCCGAATTGGGAATCTGTGTCAAAACTTTGTTAGGAATTATGTGATCCTTACTAGCTGGAAGTAAGGGAGATGGGGCATGAAGTTATGTCTAGGAGTTGGAGACATACCAAGTTTAGCTCAGTTCTGGGGATCTTTGAAAGTCCTATACAAACTTGTTCCTACATAGTAACTTGCATCTTTGAATGAGAATGTGCTTGCTTACAGCAACGTGCTATATGTTCTGAATGCCCTAATTGGGATTCTGTGTCAAAACTTTGTTAGGAAATATGTGATCCTTACAAGATGGAAGTAAGGGAGATGGGTCATGAAGTTATTTCTAGGAGTTGGGGACATACCACGTTTAGCTCAGTTCTGGGCATCATTGAAATACCTATACAAACTTGTTCCTACATAGTAACTTGCAACTTTGAATGAGAATGTGCTTGCTTACAGCAACGTGCTATATGTTCTGAATGCCCGAATTGGGAATCTGTGTCAAACCTTTGTTAGGAATTATGTGATCCGTACTAGCTGGAAGTAAGGGAGATGGGGCATGAAGTTATTTCTAGGAGTTGGAGACATACCAAGTTTAACATAGTTCTGGTCATCTTTGAAATACCTATACAAACTTGTTCCTACATAGTAACTTGCAACTTTGAATGAGAATGTGCTTGCTTACAGCAACGTGCTATATGTTCTGAATGCCAGAATTGGGAATCTGTTTCAAAACTCTGTTAGGAATTATGTGATCCTTACTAGCTGGAAAGTAAGGGGGATGGGGCATGAAGTTATTTCTAGGAGTTGGACACATACCAAGTTTAGCTCAGTTCTGGGCATCTTTGAAATACCTATACAAACTTGTTCCTACATAGTAACTTGCAACTTTGAATGAGAATGTGCTTGCTTACAGCAACGTGCTATATGTTCTGAATGACCGAATTGGGAATCTGTGTCAAACCTTTGTTAGGAATTATGTGATTCTTACTAGCTGGAGGTAAGGGAGATGGGGCATAAAGTTATTTCTGGGAGTTGGACACATACCAAGTTTAGCTCAGTTCTGGGCATCTTTGAAAGTCCTATACAAACTTGTTCCTACATAGTAACTTGCAACTTTGAATGAGAATGTGCTTGCTTACAGCAACGTGCTATATGTTCTGAATGCCCGAATTGGGAATCTGTGTCAAAGATTGTTTGGAATTATGTGATCCTTACTAGCTGGAAGTAAGGGAGATGGGGCATGAAGATATTTCTAGGAGTTGGAGACATACCAATTTAGCTCAGTTCTGGGCATCTTTGAAATACCTATACAAACTTGTTCCTACATAGTAACTTGCAACTTTGAATGAGAATGTGCTTGCTTACAGCAACGTGCTATATGTTCTGAATGCCCGAATTGGGAATCTGTGTCAAAACTTTGTTAGAAATTATGTGATCCTTTCTAGATGGAAGTAAGGGAGATGGGGCATGAAGTTCTTTGTAGGAGTTGGAGACATACAACGTTTAGCTCAGTTCTGGGCATCTTTGAAATACCTATACAAACTTGTTCCTACATAGTAACTTGCAACTTTGAATGAGAATGTGCTTGCTTACAGCAACGTGCTATATGTTCTGAATGCCCGAATTGGGAATCTGTGTCAAAACTTTCTTAGAAATTATGTGATCCTTACTAGATGGAAGCAAGGGAGATGGGGCATGAAGTTATTTCTAGGAGTTGGAGACATACAACGTTTAGCTCAGTTCTGTGTATCTTTGAAATACCTATACAAACATGTTTCTACATAGTAACATGCAACTTTGAATGAGAATGTGCTTGCTTACAGCATCGTGCTATATGTCCTGAATGCCCGAATTGGGAATCTGTGTCAAAACTTTGTTAGGAATTATGTGATCCTTACTAGATGGAAGTAAGGGAGATGGGGCATGAAGTTATTTCTAGGAGTTGGAGACATACAACGTTTAGCTCAGTTCGGGCCATCTTTGAAATACCTATACAAACTTGTTCCTACATAGTAACTTGCAACTTTGAATGAGAATGTGCTTGCTTACAGCAACGTGCTATATGTTCTGAATCCCCGAATTGGGAATCTGTGTCAAAACATTGGTAGGAATTATGTGATCCTTACTTGCTGGAAGTAAGGGAGTTCGGGCATGAAGTTATGTCTAGGAGTTGGACACATACCACGTTTAGCACAGTTCTGGGTATCTTTGAAATACCTATACAAACTTGTTCCTACATAGTAACTTGCAACTTTGAATGAGAATGTGCTTGCTTACAGCAACGTGCTATATGTTCTGAATGCCCGAATTGGGATTCTGTGTCAAAACTTTGTTAGGAAATATGTGATCCTTACTAGATGGAAGTAAGGGAGATGGGGCATGAAGTTATTTCTAGGAGTTGGAGACATACCAAGTTTAGCTCAGTTCTGGGCATCTTTGAAATACCTATACAAACTTGTTCCTACATAGTAACTTGCAACTTTGAATGAGAATGTGCTTGCTTACAGCAACGTGCTCTATGTTCTGAATGCCCGAATTGGGAATCTGTGTCAAAACTTTGTTAGGAATTATGTGATCCTTACTAGCTAGAAGTAAGGGAGATGGGGCATGAAGTTATTTCTAGTAGTTGGAGACATACCAAGTTTAGCTCAGTTCTGGACATCTTTGAAATACCTATAAAAACTTGTTCCTACATAGTAACTTGCAACTTTGAATGAGAATGTGCTTGCTTACAGCAACGTGCTATATGTTCTGAATGCCTGAATTGGGAATCTGTGTCAAAACTTTGTTAGGAATTATATGATCCTTACTAGCTGGAAGTAAGGGAGATGGGGCATGAAGTTATTTCTAGGAGTTCGAGACATACCAAGTTTAGCTCAGCTCTGAGCATCTTTGAAATACCTATACAAACTTGTTCCTACATAGTAACTTGCAACTTTGAATAAGAATGTGCTTGCTTACAGCAAATTTCTATATGTTCTGAATGCCCGAATTGGGAGTCTGTGTCAAAACTTTGTTAGGAATTATGTGATCCTTACTAGATGGAAGTAAGGGAGATGGGGCATGAAGTTATTTCTAGGAGTTGGAGACATACCAAGTTTAACTCAGTTCTGGGCATCTTTGAAATACCTATACCAACTTGTTCCTACATAGTAACTTGCAACTTTGAATGAGAATGTGCTTGCTTACAGCAACGTGCTACATGTTCTGAATGCCCGAATTGGGAATCTGTGTCAAAACTTTGTTAGGAATTATGTGATCCTTACTAGCTGGAAGTAAGGGAATTGGGGCATGAAGTTATTTCTAGGAGTTGGAGACATACCCACTTTAGCTCAGTTCTGGGCATCTTTGAAATACCTATACAAACTTGTTCCCACATAGTAACTTGCAACTTTGAATGAGAATGTGCTTGCTTACAGCAACGTGCTATATGTTCTGAATGCTCGAATTGGGAATCTGTGTCAAAACTTTGTTAGGAATTATGTGATCCTTACTAGCTGGAAGTAAGGGAGATGGGGCATGAAGTTATTTCTAGGAGTTGGAAACACACCAAGTTTAGCTCAGTTTTGGGAATCTTTGAAATAACTATACAAACTTGTTCCAACATCGTAACTTGCAACTTTGAATGAGAATGTGCTTGCTTACAGCAACGTGCTATATGTTCTGAATGCCCGAATTGGGAATCTGTGTCAAAACTTTGTTAGGAATTATGTGATCCTTACTAGCTGGAAGTAAGGGAGATGGGGCATAAAGTTATTTCTAGGAGTTGGAGACATACAACGTTTAGCTCAGTTCTGGGCATCTTTGAAATACCTATACAAACTTGTTCCTACATAGTAACTTGCAACTTTGAATGAGAATGTGCTTGCATACAGCAAAGTGCTATATGTTCTGAATGCCCGAATTGGGAATCTGTGTCAAAATTTGTTAGGAATTATGTGATCCTTACTAGCTGGAAGTAAGGGAGTTGGGGCATGAAGTTATTTCTAGGAGTTGGACACATACCACGTTTAGCACAGTTCTGGGTATCTTTGAAATACCTATACAAACTTGTTCCTACATAGTAGCTTGCAACTTTGAATGAGAATGTGCTTGCTTACAGCAACGTGCTATATGTTCTGAATGCCCGAATTGGGAATCTGTGTCAAAACTTTGTTAGGAATTATGTGATCCTTACTAGCTGGAAGTAAGGGAGATGGGGCATGAAGTTATTTCTAGGAGTTGGAGACATACCAAGTTTAGCACAGTTCTGGGCATCTTGAAATACCTATACAAACTTGTTGCTACATAGTAACTTGCAACTTTGAATGAGAATGTGCTTGCTTACAGCAACGTGCTATATGTTCTGAATGCCCGAATTGGGAATCTGTGTCAAAAGTTTGTTAGGAATTATGTGATCCTTACTAGCTGGATGTAAGTGAATTGGGGCATGAAGTTATTTCTAGGAGTTGGAGACATACCCACTTTAGCTCAGTTCAGGGCATCTTTGAAATACCTATACAAACTTGTTCCCACATAGTAACTTGCAACTTTGAATGAGAATGTGCTTGCTTACAGCAACATGCTATATGTTCTGAATGCTCGAATTGGGAATCTGTGTCAAAACTTTGTTAGGAATTATGTTATCCTTACTAGCTGGAAGTAGGGGAGATGGGGCATTAAGTTATTTCTAGGAGTTGGAGACATACAACGTTTAGCTCAGTTCTGGGCATCTTTGAAATACCTATACAAACTTGTTCCAACATAGTAACTTGCAACTTTGAATGAGAATGTGCTTGCTTACGGCAACGTGTTATATGTTCTGAATGCCCGAATTGGGAATCTGTGTCAAAACTTTGTTAGGAATTATGTGATCCTTACTAGCTGGGAGTAAGTGAGTTGGGGCATGAAGTTATTTCTAGGAGTTGGAGACAAACCAAGTTTAGCTCAGTTCTGGGCATCTTTGAAAGTCCTATACAAACTTGTTCCTACATAGTAACTTGCAACTTTGAATGAGAATGTGCTTGCTTACAGCAACGTGCTATATGTTCTGAATGCCCGAATTTGGAATCTGTGTCAAAACTTTGTTAGGAATTATGTGATCCTTTCTAGCTGGAATAAGGTAGTTGGGGCATGAAGTTATTTCTACGAGTTGGAGACATACCAAGTTTAGCTCAATTCTGGGCATCTTTGAAATACCTATACAAACTTGTTCCTACATAGTAACTTACCACTTTGAATGAGAATGTGCTTGCTTACAGCAACGCGCTATATGTTCTGAATGCCCGAATTGGGAATCTGTGTCAAAACTTTGTTAAGAATTATGTGATCCTTACTAGATGGAAGTAAGGTAGATGGGAGATGAAGTTATTTCTAGGAGTTGGAGACATACACACTTTAGCTCAGTTCTGGGCATCTTTGAAATACCTATAGAAACTTCTTCCTACATAGTAACTTGCTACTTCGAATCAGAAAGTGCTTGCTTAAAGCAAAGTGCTACATGTTCAGAATGCCCGAATTGGGAATCTGTGTCAAAACTTTGTTAGGAATTATGTGATCCTTACTAGCTGGAAGTAAGGGAGATGGGGCATGAAGTTATTTCTAGGAGTTGGAGACATACCCAGTTTAGCTCAGTTCTGGGCATCTTTTAAAGTCCTATACAAACTTGTTCCTACATAGTAACTTGCAACTTTGAATGAGAATGTGCTTGCTTACAGCAACGTGCTATATGTTCTGAATGCCCGAATTGGGAATCTGTGTCAAAACTTTGTTAGGAATTATGTGATCCTTACTAGCTGGAAGTAAGGGAGATGGGGCATGAAGTTATTTCTAGGAGTTGGAGACATACCAAGTTTAGCTCAGTTCTGGGCATCTTTGAAATACCTATACAAACTTGTTCCTACATAGTAACTTGCAACTTTGAATGAGAATGTGCTTGCTTACAACAACGTGCTATATGTTCTGAATGCCCGAATTGGGAATCTGTGTCAAAACTTTGTTAGGAATTATGTGTTCCTTACTAGCTGGAAGTAAGGGAGATGGGGCATGAAGTTATTTCTCGAAGTTGGAGACATACAACGTTTAGCTCAGTTCTGGGCATCTTTGAAATACCTATACAAACTTGATCCTACATAGTAACATGCATCTTTGAATGAGAATGTGCTTGCTTACAGCAACGTGCTATATGTTCTGAATGCCCGAATTGGGAATCTGTGTCAAAACTTTGTTAAGAATTATGTGATCCTTACTAGATGGAAGTAAGGTAGATGGGAGATGAAGTTATTTCTAGGAGTTGGAGACATACACACTTTAGCTCAGTTCTGGGCATCTTTGAAATACCTATAGAAACTTCTTCCTACATAGTAACTTGCTACTTCGAATCAGAAAGTGCTTGCTTAAAGCAAAGTGCTACATGTTCTGAATGCCCGAATTGGGAATCTGTGTCAAAACTTTGTTAGGAATTATGTATTCCTTACTAGCTGGAAGTAAGGGAGATGGGGCATGAAGTTATTTCTAGGAGTTGGAGACATACCCAGTTATCTCAGTTCTGGGCAACTTTTAAAGTCCTATACAAACTTGTTCCTACATAGTAACTTGCAACTTTGAATGAGAATGTGCTTGCTTACAGCAACGTGCTATATGTTCTGAATGCCCGAATTGGGAATCTGTGTCAAAACTTTGTTAGGAATTATGTGATCCTTACTAGCTGGAAGTAAGGGAGATGGGGCATGAAGTTATTTCTAGGAGTTGGAGACATACCAAGTTTAGCTCAGTTCTGGGCATCTTTGAAATACCTATACAAACTTGTTCCTACATAGTAACTTCCAACTTTGAATGAGAATGTGCTTGCTTACAGCAACGAGCTATATGTTCTGAATGCCCGAATTAGGAATCTGTGTCAAAACTTTGTTAGGAATTATGTGATCCTTACTAGCTGGAAGTAAGAGAGATGGGGCATGAAGTTATTTATAGGTGTTGGAGACATACAACGTTTAGCTCAGTTCTGGGCATCTTTGAAATACCTATACAAACGTGTTCCTACATAGTAACTTGCAACTTTGAATGAGAATGTGCTTGCTTACAGCAACGTGCTACATGTTCTGAATGCCCGAATTGGTAATCTGTTTCAAAAATTTTGTTAGGAATTATGTGATCCTTACTAGCTGGAAGTAAGGGAGATGGGGCATGAAGTTATTTCTAGGAGTTGGAGACATACCAAGTTCAGCTCCGTTCTGGGCATCTTTGAAAACCCTATACAAACTTGTTCCTACATAGTAACTTGCAACTTTGAATGAGAATGTGCTTGCCTACAGCAACGTGCTATATGTTCTGAATGCCCGAATTGGGAATCTGTGTCAAAACGTTCTTAGAAGTTATGTGATCCTTACTAGCTGGAAGTAAGGGAGATGGGGCATGAAGTTATTTCTAGGAGTTGGAGACATACCAAGTTTAGCTCCGTTCTGGGCATCTTTGAATGTCCTATACAAACTTGTTCCTACATAGTAACTTGCAACATTGAATGAGAATGTGCTTGCTTACAGCAACGTGCTATATGTTCTGAATGCCCGAATTGGGATTCTGTGTCAAAACTTTGTTAGGAATTATGTGAATCTTACTAGCTGGACGTAAGGGAGATGGGGCATGAAGTTATTTCTAGGAGTTGGAGACTTACCAAGTTTAGCTCAGTTCTGGGCATCTTTGAAATACCTATACAAACTTGTTCCTACACAGTAATTTGCAACTTTGAATGAGAATGTGCTTGCTTACAGCAACGTGCTATATGTTCTGAATGCCCGAATTGGGAATTTGTGTCAAATCTTTGTTAGGAATTATGTGATCCTTACTAGCTGGAAGTAAGGGAGTTGGGGCATGAAGTTATTTCTAGAGGTTGGACACATACCAAGTTTAGCTCAGTTCTGAGCATCTGTGAAATACCTATACAAACATGTTCCTACATAGTAACTTGCAACTTTGAATGAGAATGTGCTTGCTTACAGCAACGTGCTATATGTTCTGAATGCCCGAATTGGGAATCTGTGTCAAAACTTTGTTAGGAATTATGTGATCCTTACTAGCTGGGAGTAAGGGAGATGGGGCATGAAGTTATTTCTAGGAGTTGGAGACTTACCAAGTTTAGCTCAGTTCTGGGCATCTTTGAAATACCTATACAAACTTGTTCCTACACAGTAATTTGCAACTTTGAATGAGAATGTGCTTGCTTACAGCAACGTGCTATATGTTCTGAATGCCCGAATTGGGAATTTGTGTCAAATCTTTGTTAGGAATTATGTGATCCTTACTAGCTGGAAGTAAGGGAGTTGGGGCATGAAGTTATTTCTAGAGGTTGGACACATACCAAGTTTAGCTCAGTTCTGAGCATCTGTGAAATACCTATACAAACATGTTCCTACATAGTAACTTGCAACTTTGAATGAGAATGTGCTTGCTTACAACAACGTGCTATATGTTCTGAATGCCCGAATTGGGAATCTGTGTCAAAACTTTGTTAGGAATTATGTGATACTTACAAGCTGGGAGTAAGGGAGATGGGGCATGAAGTTATTTCTAGGAGTTGGAGACATACCCACTTTACCTCAGTTCTGGGCATCTTTAAAATACCTATACAAACTTGTTCCTACATATAAACTTGCTACTTGGAATGAAAAAGTAGTTGCTTAAAGGAACGTGCCATATATTCTGAATGCCCGAATTGGGAATCTGTGTCAAAACTTTGTTAGGAATTATGTGATCCTTACTAGCTGGAAGTAAGGGAGTTGGGGCATGAAGTTATTTCTAGGAGTTGGAGACAAACCAAGTTTAGCTCAGTTCTGGGCATCTTTGAAAGTCCTATACAAACTTGTTCCTACATAGTAACTTGCAACTTTGAATGAGAATGTGCTTGCTTACAGCAACGTGCTATATGTTCTGAATGCCCGAATTGGGAATCTGTGTCAAAACTTTGTTAGGAATTATGTGATCCTTACTAGCTGGAAGTAAGGAAGATGGGGCAGGAAGTTATTTCTCGGAGTTGGAGACATACAACGTTTAGCTCAGTTCTGGGCATCTTTGAAATACCTATATAAACTTGTTCCTACATAGTAACTTGCAACGTTGAATCAGAATGTGCTTGCTTACAGCAACGTGCTATATGTTCTGAATGCCCGAATTGGGAATCTGTGTCAAAATTTTTTTAGGAATTATGTGATCCTTACTAGCTGGAAGTAAGGGAGATGGGGCATGAAGTTATTTCTAGGAGTTGGAGACATACCAAGTTTAGCTCAGTTCTGGGCATCTTTGAAATACCTACACAAACTTGTTCCTACATAGTAAATTGCAACTTTGAATGAGAATGTCCTTGCTTACAGCAACGTGCTACATGTTCTGAAGGCCCGAATTGGGAATCTGTGTCAAAACTTTGTTAGCAATTATATGATCCTTACTAGCTGGAAGTAAGGGATTTGGGGCATGAAGTTTTTTCTAGGAGTTGGACACATACCCACTTTAGCTCAGTTCTGGGTATCTTTGAAATACCTTTAGAAACTTCGACCTTCATAGCAACTTGCTACTTGGAATCAGATAGTGCTGCTTAAAGCCACGTGCTACATGTTCTGAATGCCCCAATTGGGAATCTGTGTCAAAATTTTGTTAGGAAATATGTGATGATTACTAGCTGGAAGTAAGGGAGATGGGGCAAGAAGTTATTTCTAGGAGTTGGAGACATACCAAGTTTAGCTCAGTTCTGGGCATCTTTGAAATACCTATACAAACTTGTTCCTTCATAGTAACTTGCTACTTGGAATGAGATAGTGCTGCTTAAAGCAACGTGCTACATGTTCTGAAGGCCCGAATTGGGAATCTGTGTCAAACTTTTTTAGGAATTATGTGATCCTTTTAGATGGAAGTAAGGGAGATGGGGCATGAAGTTATTTCTAGGAGTTGGAGACACACCAAGTTCAGCTCCGTTCTGGGCATCTTTGAAAACCCTATACAAACTTGTTCCTACATAGTAACTTGCAACTTTGAATGAGAATGTGCTTGCCTACAGCAACGTGCTATATGTTCTGAATGCCCGAATTGGGAATCTGTGTCAAAACGTTCTTAGAAGTTATGTGATCCTTACTAGCTGGAAGTAAGGGAGATGGGGCATGAAGTTATTTCTCGGAGTTGGAGACATACCAAGTTTAGCTCCGTTCTGGGCATCTTTGAATGTCCTATACAAACTTGTTCCTACATAGTAACTTGCAACATTGAATGAGAAGGTGCTTGCTTACAGCAACGTGCTATATGTTCTGAATGCCCGAATTGGGATTCTGTGTCAAAACTTTGTTAGGAATTATGTGAATCTTACTAGCTGGACGTAAGGGAGATGGGGCATGAAGTTATTTCTAGGAGTTGGAGACTTACCAAGTTTAGCTCAGTTCTGGGCATCTTTGAAATACCTATACAAACTTGTTCCTACACAGGAATTTGCAACTTTGAATGAGAATGTGCTTGCTTACAGCAACGTGCTATATGTTCTGAATGCCCGAATTGGGAATCTGTGTCAAATCTTTGTTAGGAATTATGTGATCCTTACTAGCTGGAAGTAAGGGAGTTGGGGCATGAAGTTATTTCTAGAGGTTGGACACATACCAAGTTTAGCTCAGTTCTGAGCATCTGTGAAATACCTATACAAACATGTTCCTACATAGTAACTTGCAACTTTGAATGAGAATGTGCTTGCTTACAGCAACGTGCTATATGTTCTGAATGCCCGAATTGGGAATCTGTGTCAAAACTTTGTTAGGAATTATGTGATCTTTACTAGCTGGAAGTAAGGGAGATGGGGCATGAAGTTATTTCTAGGAGTTGGAGACATACCAACTTTAGCTCAGTTCTGGGCATCTTTGAAATACCTAGACAAACTTGTTCCTACATAGTAACTTGCAACTTTGAATGAGAATGTGCTTGCTTACAGCAACGTGCTATATGTTCTGAATGCCCGAATTGGGAATCTGTGTCAAAACTTTGTTAGGAATTATGTGATCCTTACTAGCTGGAAGTAAGTGAGATGGGGCATGAAGTTATTTCTAGGAGTTGGAGACATACCAATTTTAGCTCAGTTCTGGGCATCTTTGAAACACCTATACAAAGTTGTTCCTACATAGTAACTTGCAACTTTGAATGAGAATGTGCTTGCTTACAGCAACGTGCTATATGTTCTGAATGCCCGAATTGGGAATCTGTATCAAAACTTTGTTAGGAATTATGTGATCCTTACTAGATGGAAGTAAGGGAGATGGGGCATGAAGTTATTTCTAGGAGTTGGAGACATACAACGTTTAGCTCAGTTCTGGGCATCTTTGAAATACCTATACAAACTTGTTCCTACATAGTAACTTGCAAATTTGAATGAGAATGTGCTTCCTTACAGCAACGTGATAAATGTTCTGAATGCCCGAATTGGGAATCTGTGTCAAAACATTGTTAGGAATTATGTGATCCTTACTAGCTGGAAGTAAGGGAGATGGAGCATGAAGTTATTTCTAGGAGTTGGAGACATACCCACTTTAGTTCAGTTCTTTGCATCTTTGAAATGCCTATACAAACTTGTTCCTACATAGTACATTGCTACTTGGAATGAGAAAGTGCTTGCTTACAGCAACGTGCTGTATGTTCTGAATGCCAGAAATGGGAATCTGTGTCAAAACTTTGTTAGGAATTATGTGATCCTTACTAGCTGGAAGTAAGGGAGATGGCGCATGAAGTTACTTCTAGGAGTTGGAGACATACCAAGTTTAGCTCAGTTCTGGGCATCTTTGAAATACCTATACAAACTTGTTCCTACATAGTAACTTGCAACTTTGAATGAAAATGTGCTTGCTTACAGCAAAGTGCTATATGTTCTGAAAGCACGAATTGGGAATCTGTGTCAAAACTTTGTTAGGAATTATGTGATCCTTACTAGCTGGAAGTAAGTGAGATGGGGCATGAAGTTATTTCTAGGATTTGGAGACATACCAAGTTTAGCTCAGTTCTGGGCATCTTTGAAATACCTATACAAACTTGTTCCTACATAGTAACTTGCTACTTTGAATGAGAATGTGCTTGCTTACAGCAACGTGCTATATGTTCTGAATGCCCGAATTGGGAATCTGTGTCAAAACATTGTTAGGAATTATGTGATCCTTACTAGCTGGAAGTAAGGGAGATGGGGCATGAAGTTATTTCTAGGAGTTGGACACATACCAAGTTTAGCTCAGTTCTGGGCATCTTTGAAATACCTATACAAACTTGTTCCTACATAGTAACTTTCATCTTTGAATGAGAATGTGCTTGCTTAAAGCAACGTGCTATATGTTCTGAATGCCCGAATTGGGAATCTGTGACAAAACTTTGTTAGGAATTATGTGATCATTACAAGCTAGAAGTAAGGGAGTTGGGGCATGAAGTTATTTCTAGGAGTTGGAGACATACCAAGTTTAGCTCAGTTCTGGGTATCTTTGAAAGTCCTATACAAACTTGTTCCTACATAGTAACTTGCTACTTGGAATGAGAAAGTGCTTGCTTAAAGCAACGTCCTTTATGTTCTGAATGCCCAAATTAGGAATCTGTGTCAAAACTTTGTTAGGAATTATGTGATTCTTACTAGCTGAAAGTAAGGGAGATGGGGCATGAAGTTATGTCTAGGAGTTGGAGACATACCCACTTTACCTCAGTTCTGGGCAGCTTTGAAAGTCCTATACAAAGTTGTTCCTACATAGTAACTTGCATCTTTGAATGAGAATGTGCTTGCTTACAGCAACGTGCTATATGTTCTGAATGCCCGAATTGGGAATCTGTGTCAAAACTTTGTTAGGAATTATGTGATCCTTACTAGCTGGAAGTAAGGGAGATGGGGCATGAAGTTATTTCTAGGAGTTGGAGACATACCAAGTTTAGCTCAGTTCTGGGCATCTTTGAAATACCTACACAAACTTGTTCCTACATAGTAAATTGCAACTTTGAATGAGAATGTCCTTGCTTACAGCAACGTGCTACATGTTCTGAAGGCCCGAATTGGGAATCTGTGTCAAAACTTTGTTAGCAATTATATGATCCTTACTAGCTGGAAGTAAGGGATTTGGGGCATGAAGTTTTTTCTAGGAGTTGGACACTTACCCACTTTAGCTCAGTTCTGGGCATCTTTGAAATACCTTTAGAAACTTCGACCTTCATAGCAACTTGCTACTTGGAATCAGATAGTGCTGCTTAAAGCCACGTGCTACATGTTCTGAATGCCCCAATTGGGAATCTGTGTCAAAATTTTGTTAGGAAATATGTGATGATTACTAGCTGGAAGTAAGGGAGATGGGGCAAGAAGTTATTTCTAGGAGTTCGACACATACCAAGTTTAGCTCAGTTCTGGGCATCTTTGAAATACCTATACAAACTTGTTCCTTCATAGTAACTTGCTACTTGGAATGAGATAGTGCTGCTTAAAGCAACGTGCTACATGTTCTGAAGGCCCGAATTGGGAATCTGTGTCAAACTTTTTTAGGAATTATGTGATCCTTTTAGATGGAAGTAAGGGAGATGGAGCATGAAGTTATTTCTAGGAGTTGGAGACATATCAAGTTTAGCTCAGTTCTGGGCATCTTTGAAATACCTATACAAACTTGTTCCTACATAGTAATTTGCTACTTGGAATGAGAAAGTGCTTGCTTAAAGCAACGTCCTATATGTTCTGAATGCCTGAATTGGGAATCTGTGTCAAAACTTTGTTAGGAATTATGTGATCCTTACTAGCTGGAATTAAGGGAGATGGGGCATGAAGTTATGTCTAGGAGTTGGAGACATACCAAGTTTATCTCAGTTATGGGGATCTTTGAAAGTCCTATACAAACTTGTTCCTACATAGTAACTTGCTTCTTTGAATGAGAATGTGCTTACTTACAGCACCGTGCTATATGTTCTGAATGCCCGAATTGGGAATCTGTGTCAAAACATTGTTAGGAAATATGTGATCCTTACTAGATGGAAGTAAGGGAGATGGGGCATGAAGTTATTTCTAGGAGCTGGAGACATACCAAGATTAGCTCAGTTCTGGGCATCTTTGAAATACCTATACAAACTTGTTCCTACATAGTAACTTGCAACTTTGAATGAGAATGTGCTTGCTTACAGCAACGTGCTATATGTTCTGAATGCCCGAATTGGGAATCTGTGTCAAAACTTAGTTAGGAATTATGTGATCCTTATTGGTGGAAGTAAGTGAGTTGGGGCATGAAGTTATTTCTAGGAGTTGGACACATATCAAGTTTAGCACAGTTCTGGGCATCTTAGAAATACCTATACAAACATGTTCCTACATAGTAACTTGCAACTTTGAATGAGAATGTGCTTGCTTACAGCAACGTGCTACATGTTCTGAATGCCCGAATTGGGAATCTGTGTCAAAACTTTGTTAGGAATTATGTGATCCTTACTAGCTGGAAGTAAGTGAGTTGGGGCATGAAGTTATTTCTAGGAGCTGGAACATACCAAGATTAGCTCAGTTCTGGGCATCTTTAAAATACCTATACAAACTTGTTCCTACATAGTAACTTTCACCTTTGAATGAGAATGAGCTTGCTTACAGCAACGTGCTATATGTTCTGAATGCCCGAATTGGGAATCTGTGTCAAAACTTTTTTAGGAGTTATGTGATCCTTACTAGCTGGAAAGTAAGGGAGATGGGGCATGAAGTTATTTCTAGGAGTTGGACACATACCAAGTTTAGCTCAGTTCTGGGCATCTTTGAAATACCTATACAAACTTGTTCCTACATAGTAACTTGCAACATTGAATGAGAATGTGCTTGCTTACAGCAACGTGCTATATGTTCTGAATGCCCGAATTGGGAATCTGTGTCAAACCTTTGTTAGGAATTATGTGATTCTTACTAGCTGGAAGTAAGGGAGAAGGGGCATGAAGTTATTTCTGGGAGTTGGACACATACCAAGTTTAGCTCAGTTCTGGGCATCTTTGAAAGTCCTATACAAACTTGTTCCTACATAGTAACTTGCAACTTTGAATGAGAATGTGCTTGCTTACAGCAACGTGCTATATGTTCTGAATGCCCGAATTGGGAATCTGTGTCAAAGATTGTTTGGAATTATGTGATCCTTACTAGCTGGAAGTAAGGGAGATGGGGCATGAAGATATTTCTAGGAGTTGGAGACATACCAATTTAGCTCAGTTCTGGGTATCTTTGAAATACCTATACAAACTTGTTCCTACATAGTAACTTGCAACTTTGAATGAGAATGTGCTTGCTTACAGCAACGTGCTATATGTTCTGAATGACCGAATTGGGAATCTGTGTCAAAACTTTCTTAGAAATTATGTGATCCTTACTAGATGGAAGCAAGGGAGATGGGGCATGAAGTTATTTCTAGGAGTTGGAGACATACAAAGTTTACCTCAGTTCTGTGTATCTTTGAAATACCTATACAAACATGTTCCTACATAGTAACATGCAACTTTGAATGAGAATGTGCTTGCTTACAGCATCGTGCTATATGTTCTGAATGCCCGAATTGGGAATCTGTGTCATAAGTGTGTTAGGAATTATGTGATCCTTACTAGCTAGAAGTAAGGGAGATGGGGCATGAAGTTATTTCTAGGAGTTGGAGACATAACCACTTTAGCTCAGTTCGGGGCATCTTTGAAATACCTATACAAACTTGTTCCTACATAGTAACTTGCCAGTTTGAATAAGAATGTGCTTGCTTACAGCAACGTGCTATATGTTCTGAATGCCCGAATTGGGAATCTGTGTCAAAACGTTGTTAGGAATTATGTGATCCTTACTAGCTGGAAGTAAGGGAGATGGGGCATGAAGTTATGTCTAGGAGTTGGAGACATACCAAGTTTAGCTCAGTTCTGGGGATCTTTGAAAGTCCTATACAAACTTGTTCCTACATAGTAACGTGCATCTTTGAATGAGAATGTGCTTGCTTACAGAAACGTGCTATATGTTCTGAATGCCGGAATTGGGATTCTGTGTCAAAACATTGTTAGGAAATATGTGATCCTTACTAGATGGAAGTAAGGGAGATGGGGCATGAAGTTATTTCTAGGAGTTGGAGACATACCACGTTTAGCTCAGATCTGGGCATCTTTGAAATACCTATACAAACTTGTTCCTACATAGTAACTTGCAACTTTGAATGAGAATGTGCTTGCTTACAGCAACGTGCTATATGTTCTTAATGCCCGAATTGGGAATCTGTGTGAAAACTTTGTTAGGAATTATGTGATCCGTACTAGCTGAAAGTAAAGGAGATGGGGCATGAAGTTATTTCTAGGAGTTGGAGACATACCAAGTTTAGCACAGTTCTGGGCATCTTTGAAATACCTATACAAACTTGTTCCTACATAGTAACTTGCAACATTGAATGAGAATGTGCTTGCTTACAGCAACGTGCTATATGTTCTGAATGCCCGAATTGGGAATCTGTGTCAAACCTTTGTTAGGAATTATGTGATCCTTACTATCTGGAAGTAAGGGAGTTGGGGCATGAAGTTATTTCTAGGAGTTGGACACATACCACGTTTAGCACAGTTCTGGGTATCTTTGAAATACCTATACAAAATTGTTACTACTTAGTAACTTGCAACTTTGAATGAGAATGTGCTTGCTTACAGCAACGTGCTATATGTTCTGAATGCCCGAATTGGGAATCTGTGTCAAAACTTTCTTAGAAATTATGTGATCCTTACTAGATGGAAGTAAGGGAGATGGGGCATGAAGTTATTTCTAGGAGTTGGAGACATACCAAGTTTAGCTCAGTTCTGGGCATCTTTGAAATACCTATACAAACTTGTTCCTACATAGTAACTTGCAACTTTGAATGAGAATGTGCTTGCTTACAGCAACGTGCTATATGTTCTGAATGCCCGAATTGGGAATCTGTGTCAAAACTTTGTTAGGAATTATGTGATCCTTACTAGCTGGAAGTAAGGGAGATGGGGCATGAAGTTATTTCTAGGAGTTGGACACATACCAATTTTAGCTCAGTTCTGGGGTCTTTGAAATACCTATACAAACTTGTTCCTACATAGTAACTTGCAACTTTGAATGAGAATGTGCTTGCTTACAGCAACGTGCTAAGTTCTGAATGCCAGAATTGGGAATCTGTGTCAAAACTTTGTTAGGAATTATGTGATCCTTTCTAGCTGGAAGGAAGGGAAATGGGGCATGAAGTTACTTCTAGGAGTTGGAGACATACAACGTTTAGCTCAATTCTGGGCATCTTTGAAATACCTATACAAACTTGTTCCTACATAGTAACTTACAACTTTGAATGAGAATGTGCTTGCTTACAGCAACGTGCTATATGTTCTGAATGCCCGAATTGGGAATCTGTGCCAAAGTTTGTTAGGAATTATGTGATCCTTACTTGCTGGAAGTAAAGGAGATGGGGCATTAAGTTATTTCTAGGAGTTGGAGACATACAAGTTTTAGCTCAGTTCTGGGAATCTTTGAAATACCTATACAAACTTGTTCCCACATAGTAACTTGCAACTTTGAATGAGAATGTGCTTGCTTACAGCAACGTCCTATAGGTTCTGAATGCCCGAATTGGGAATCTGTGTCAAAACTTTGTTAGGAATTATGTGATCCTTACTAGCTGGAAGTAAGGGAGATGGGGTATGAACTTATTTCTAGGAGTTGGACACATACCAAGTTTAGCACAGTTCTGGGCATCTTTGAAATACCTATAAAAACTTGTTCCTACATAGTAACTTGCAACTTTGAATGAGAATGTGCTTGCTTACAGCAAAGTGCTATATGTAATGAATGCCCGAATTGGGAATCTGTGTCAAAACTTTTTAGGAATTATGTGATCCTTACTAGATGGAAGTAAGTGAGATGGGGTATGAAGTTATTTCTAGGAGTTGGAGACATACAACGTTTAGCTCAGTTCTGGACATCTTTGAAACACCTATACAAACTTGTTCCTACATAGTAACTTGCAACTTTGAATGAGAATGTGCTTGCTTACAGCAACGTGCTATATGTTCTGAATGCCCGAATTGGGAATCTGTGTCAAAACTTTGTTAGGAATTATGTGATCCTTACTAGCTGGAAGTAAGGGAGATGGGGCATGAAGTTATTTCTAGGAGTTGGACACATAACAAGTTTAGCACAGTTCTGGGCATCTTTGAAATACCTATACAAACTTGTTCCTACATAGTAACTTGCAACTTTGAATGAGAATGTGCGTGCTTACAGCAACGTGCTATATGTTCTGAATGCCCGAATTGGGAATCTGTGTCAAAACTTTGTTAGGAATTATGTGATCCTTACTAGCTGAAGTAAGGGAGATGGGGCATGAAGTTATTTCTAGGAGTTGGAGACATACAAAGTTTAGCTCAGTTCTGGGCATCTTTGAAATACCTATACAAACTTGTTCCTACATAGTAACTTGCAACTTTGAATGAGAATGTGCTTGCTTACAGCAACGTGCTATATGTTCTGAATGCCCGAATTGGGAATCTGTGTCAAAACTTTGTTAAGAATTATGTGATCCTTACTAGCTGGAAGTAAGGGAGATGGGGCATGAGGATATTTCTAGGAGTTGGAGACATACCAAGTTTAGCTCCGTTCTGGGCATCTTTGAAATACCTATACAAACTTCTTCCTACATAGTAACTTGCAACTTTAAATGAGAATGTGCTTGCTTACAGCAACGTGCTATATGTTCCGAATGCCCGAATTGGGAATCTGTGTCAAAACTTTGTTAGGAATTATGTGATACTTACTAGCAGGAAGTAAGGGACATGGAGCATGAAGTTATTTCTAGGAGTTGGAGACATACAACGTTTAGCTCAGTTCTGGGCATCTTTGAAATACCTATACAAACTTGTTCCTACATAGTAACTTGCAACTTTGAATGAGAATGTGCTTGCTTACAGCAACGTGCTATATGTTCTGTAAGCCCGAATTGGGAATCTGTGTCAAAACTTTGTTAGGAATTATGTGATCCTTACTAGCTGGAAGTTATGGAGATGGGGCATGAAGTTATTTCTAGGAGTTGGAGACATACAAGGTTTAGCTCAGTCTGGGCATCTTTGAAATACTTATACAAACTTGTTCCTACATAGTAACTTGCAACTTTGAATGAGAATGTGCTTGCTTACAGCAACGTGCTATATGTTCTGAATGCCCGAATTGGGAATCTGTGTCAAAACTTTGTTAGGAATTATGTGATCCTTACTAGCTGGAAGTAAATGAGATGGGGCATGAAGTTATTTCTAGGAGTTGGAGACATACAACGTTTAGCTCAGTTCTGGACATCTTTGAAATACCTATACAAACTTGTTCCTACATAGTAACTTGCAACTTTGAATGAGAATGTGCTTGCTTACAGCAACGTGCTATATGTTCTGAATGCCCGAATTGGGAATCTGTGTCAAAACTTTGTTAGGAATTATGTGATCCTTACTAGATGGAAGTAAGGGAGATGGGGCATGAAGTTATTTCTAGGAGTTGGACACATACCAAGTTTAGCACAGTTCTGGGCATCTTTGAAATACCTATACAAACTTGTTCCTACATAGTAACTTGCAACTTTGAATGAGAATGTGCTTGCTTACAGCAACGTGCTATATGTTCTGAATGCCCGAATTGGGAATCCGTGTCAAATCTTTGTTAGGAATTATGTGATCCTTACTAGCTGGAAGTAAGGGAGATGGGACATGTAGTTGTTTCTAAGAGTTGGACACATACCAAGTTTAGCTCAGTTCTGGGCATCTTTGAAATACCTATACAAACTTGATCCTACATAGTAACTTTCAACATTGAATGAGAATGTGCTTGCTTACAGCAACGTGCTATACGTTCTGAATGCCCGAATTGGGAATCTGTGTCAAAACTTTGTTAGGAATTATGTGATCC
This sequence comes from Diceros bicornis minor, assembly GCF_020826845.1. Lineage (NCBI taxonomy): Eukaryota > Metazoa > Chordata > Mammalia > Perissodactyla > Rhinocerotidae > Diceros > Diceros bicornis. The sequence goes on from NW_026691053.1 coordinate 592,274, forward strand.
TTACTAGCTGGAAGTAAGGGAGTTGGGGCATGAAGTTATTTCTAGGAGTTGGACACATACCAAGTTTAGCACAGTTCTGGACATCTTTGAAATACCTATACAAATTTGTTCCTACATAGTAACTTGCAACTTTGAATGAGAATGTGCTTGCTTACAGCAACGTGCTATATGTTCTGAATGCCCCAATTGGGAATCTGTGTCAAAACTTTGTTAGGAATTATGTGATCCTTACTAGCTGGAAGTAAGGGAGATGGGGCATGAAGTTATTTCTAGGAGTTGGACACATACCAAGTTTAGCACAGTTCTGGGCATCTTTGAAATACCTATACAAACTTGTTCCTGCATAGCAACTTGCAACTTTGAATGAGAATGTGCTTGCTTACAGCAACGTGCTATATGTTCTGAATGCCCGAATTGGGAATCTGTGTCAAAACTTTGTTAGGAATTATGTGATCCTTACTAGCTGGAAGTAAGGGAGTTGGGGCATGAAGTTATTTCTAGGAGTTGGACACATACACACTTTAGCTCAGTTCTGGGCATCTTTGAAATACCTATACAAACTTGTTCCTACATAGTAACTTGCATCTTTGAATGAGAATGTGCTTGCTTACAGCAACGTGCTATATGTTCTGAATGCCCGAATTGGGAATCTGTGTCAAAACTTTGTTAGGAATTATGTGATCCTTACTAGCTGGAAGTAAGAGAGTTGGGGCATGAAGTTATTTCTAGGAGTTGGACACATACCAAGTTTAGCACAGTTCTGGGCATCTTTGAAATACCTATACAAACTTGACCCTACATAGTAACTTGCAACTTTGAATGAGAATGTGCTTGCTTACAGCAACGAGCTATATGTTCTGAATGCCCGAATTGGGAATCTGTGTCAAAAGTTTGTTAGGAATTATGTGATCCTTACTAGCTGGAAGTAAGGGAGATGGGGCATGAAGTTATTTCTAGGAGTTGGAGACATACCAAGTTTAGCTCAGTTCTGGGCATCTTTGAAATACCTATACAAACTTGTTCCTACATGGTAACTTGCAACTTTGAATGAGAATGTGCTTGCTTACAGCAATGTGCTATATGTTCTGAATGCCCGAATTGGGAATCTGTGTCAAAACATTGTTAGGAATTATGTGATCCTTACTAGCTGGAAGTAAGGGAGATGGGGCATGAAGTTATTTCTAGGAGTTGGACACATAACAATTTTAGCTCAGTTCTGGGGTCTTTGAAATACCTATACAAACTTGTTCCTACATAGTAACTTGCAACTTTGAATGAGAATGTGCTTGCTTACAGCAACGTGCTAAGTTCTGAATGCCAGAATTGGGAATCTGTGTCAACACTTTGTTAGGAATTATGTGATCCTTTCTAGCTGGAAGGAAGGGAAATGGGGCATGAAGTTACTTCTAGGAGTTGGAGACATACAACGTTTAGCTCAATTCTGGGCATCTTTGAAATACCTATACAAACTTGTTCCTACATAGTAACTTGCAACTTTGAATGAGAATGTGCTTGCTTACAGCAACGTGCTATATGTTCTGAATGCCCGAATTGGGAATCTGTGCCAAAGTTTGTTATGAATTATGTGATCCTTACTTGCTGGAAGTAAGGGAGATGGGGCATTAAGTTATTTCTAGGAGTTGGAGACACACAAGGCTTAGCTCAGTTCTGGGAATCTTTGAAATACCTATACAAACTTGTTCCCACATAGTAACTTGCAACTTTGAATGAGAATGTGCTTGCTTACAGCAACGTCCTATATGTTCTGAATGCCCGAATTGGGAATCTGTGTCAAAACTTTGTTAGGAATTATGTGATCCTTACTAGCTGGAAGTAAGGGAGATGGGGTATGAACTTATTTCTAGGAGTTGGACACATACCAAGTTTAGCACAGTTCTGGGCATCTTTGAAATACCTATACAAACTTGTTCCTACATAGTAACTTGCAACTTTGAATGAGAATGTGCTTGCTTACGTCAAAGTGCTATATGTAATGAATGCCCGAATTGGGAATCTGTGTCAAAACTTTGTTAGGAATTATGTGATCCTTACTAGATGGAAGTAAGTGAGATGGGGTATGAAGTTATTTCTAGGAGTTGGAGACATACAACGTTTAGATCAGTTCTGGACATCTTTGAAACACCTATACAAACTTGTTCCTACATAGTAACTTGCAACTTTGAATGAGAATGTGCTTGCTTACAGCAACGTGCTATATGTTCTGAATGCCCGAATTGGGAATCTGTGTCAAAACTTTGTTAGGAATTATGTGATCCTTACTAGCTGGAAGTAAGGGAGATGGGGCATGAAGTTATTTCTAGGAGTTGGACACATAACAAGTTTAGCACAGTTCTGGGCATCTTTGAAATACCTATACAAACTTGTTCCTACATAGTAACTTGCAACTTTGAATGAGAATGTGCGTGCTTACAGCAACGTGCTATATGTTCTGAATGCCCGAATTGGGAATCTGTGTCAAAACTTTGTTAGGAATTATGTGATCCTTACTAGCTGAAGTAAGGGAGATGGGGCATGAAGTTATTTCTAGGAGTTGGAGACATACAACGTTTAGCTCAGTTCTGGGCATCTTTGAAATACCTATACAAACTTGTTCCTACATAGTAACTTGCAACTTTGAATGAGAATGTGCTTGCTTACAGCAACGTGCTATATGTTCTGAATGCCCGAATTGGGAATCTGTGTCAAAACTTTGTTAAGAATTATGTGATCCTTACTAGCTGGAAGTAAGGGAGATGGGGCATGAGGTTATTTCTAGGAGTTGGAGACATACCAAGTTTAGCTCAGTTCTGGGCATCTTTGAAATACCTATACAAACTTCTTCCTACATAGTAACTTGCAACTTTAAATGAGAATGTGCTTGCTTACAGCAACGTGCTATATGTTCCGAATGCCCGAATTGGGAATCTGTGTCAAAACTTTGTTAGGAATTATGTGATACTTACTAGCAGGAAGTAAGGGACATGGAGCATGAAGTTATTTCTAGGAGTTGGAGACATACAACGTTTAGCTCAGTTCTGGGCATCTTTGAAATACCTATACAAACTTGTTCCTACATAGTAACTTGCAACTTTGAATGAGAATGTGCTTGCTTACAGCAACGTGCTATATGTTCTGTATGCCCGAATTGGGAATCTGTGTCAAAACTTTGTTAGGAATTATGTGATCCTTACTAGCTGGAAGTTAGGGAGATGGGGCATGAAGTTATTTCTAGGAGTTGGAGACATACAAGGTTTAGCTCAATCTGGGCATCTTTGAAATACTTATACAAACTTGTTCCTACATAGTAACTTGCAACTTTGAATGAGAATGTGCTTGCTTACAGCAACGTGCTATATGTTCTGAATGCCCGAATTGGGAATCTGTGTCAAAACTTTGTTAGGAATTATGTGATCCTTACTAGCTGGAAGTAAGTGAGATGGGGCATGAAGTTATTTCTAGGAGTTGGAGACATACAACGTTTAGCTCAGTTCTGGACATCTTTGAAATACCTATACAAACTTGTTCCTACATAGTAACTTGCAACTTTGAATGAGAATGTGCTTGCTTACAGCAACGTGCTATATGTTCTGAATGCCCGAATTGGGAATCTGTGTCAAAACTTTGTTAGGAATTATGTGATCCTTACTAGCTGGAAGTAAGGGAGATGGGGCATGAAGTTATTTCTAGGAGTTGGACACATACCAAGTTTAGCACAGTTCTGGGCATCTTTGAAATACCTATACAAACTTGTTCCTACATAGTAACTTGCAACTTTGAATGAGAATGTGCTTGCTTACAGCAACGTGCTATATGTTCTGAATGCCCGAATTGGGAATCCGTGTCAAATCTTTGTTAGGAATTATGTGATCCTTACTAGCTGGAAGTAAGGGAGATGGGACATGAAGTTGTTTCTAAGAGTTGGACACATACCAAGTTTAGCTCAGTTCTGGGCATCTTTGAAATACCTATACAAACTTGATCCTACATAGTAACTTTCAACATTGAATGAGAATGTGCTTGCTTACAGCAACGTGCTATACGTTCTGAATGCCCGAATTGGGAATCTGTGTCAAAACTTTGTTAGGAATTATGTGATCCTTACTAGCTGGAAGTAAGGGAGTTGGGGCATGAAGTTATTTCTAGGAGTTGGACACATACCAAGTTTAGCACAGTTCTGGACATCTTTGAAATACCTATACAAATTTGTTCCTACATAGTAACTTGCAACTTTGAATGAGAATGTGCTTGCTTACAGCAACGTGCTATATGTTCCGAATGCCCGAATTGGGAATCTGTGTCAAAACTTTGTTAGGAATTATGTGATCCTTACTAGCTGGACGTAAGGGAGATGGGGCATGAAGTTATTTCTAGGAGTTGGACACATACCAAGTTTAGCACAGTTCTGGGCATCTTTGAAATACCTATACAAACTTGTTCCTGCATAGCAACTTGCAACTTTGAATGAGAATGTGCTTGCTTACAGCAACGTGCTATATGTTCTGAATGCCCGAATTGGGAATCTGTGTCAAAACTTTGTTAGGAATTATGTGATCCTTACTAGCTGGAAGTAAGGGAGTTGGGGCATGAAGTTATTTCTAGGAGTTGGACACATACCCACTTTAGCTCAGTTCTGGGCATCTTTGAAATACCTATACAAACTTGTTCCTACATAGTAACTTGCATCTTTGAATGAGAATGTGCTTGCTTACAGCAACGTGCTATATGTTCTGAATGCCCGAATTGGGAATCTGTGTCAAAACTTTGTTAGGAATTATGTGATCCTTACTAGCTGGAAGTAAGAGAGTTGGGGCATGAAGTTATTTCTAGGAGTTGGACACATACCAAGTTTAGCACAGTTCTGGGCATCTTTGAAATAGCTATACAAACTTGTTCCTACATAGTAACTTGCAACTTTGAATGAGAATGTGCTTGCTTACAGCAACGTGCTATATGTTCTGAATGCCCGAATTGGGAATCTGTGTCAAAACTTTGTTAGGAATTATGTGATCCTTACTAGCTGGAAGTAAGGGAATTGGGGCATGAAGTTATTTCTAGGAGTTGGACACATACCAAGTTTAGCACAGTTCTGGACATCTTTGAAATACCTATACAAACTTGTTCCTACATAGTAACTTGCAACTTTGAATGAGAATGTGCTTGCTTACAGCAACGTGCTATATGTTCTGAATGCCCGAATTGGGAATCTGTGTCAAAACTTTGTTAGGAATTATGTGATCCTTACTAGCTGGAAGTAAGGGAGATGGGGCATGAAGTTATTTCTAGGAGTTGGAGAAATACCCACTTTAGCTCAGTTCTGGGCATCTTTGAAATACCTATACAAACTTGTTCCTACATAGTAACTTTCACCTTTGAATGAGAATGTGCTTGCTTACAGCAACGTGCTATATGTTCTGAATGCCCTAATTGGGAATCTGTGTCAAAACTTTGTTAGGAATTATGTGATCCTTACAAGCTGGAAGTAAGGGAGATGGGGCATGAAGTTATTTCTTGGAGTTGGACACATACCAAGTTTAGCACAGTTCTGGGCATCTTTGAAATACCTATACAAACTTGTTCCTACATAGTAACTTGCAACTTGGAATGAGAATGTGCTTGCTTACAGCAACGTGCTATATGTTCTGAATGCCCGAATTGGGAATCCGTGTCAAATCTTTGTTAGGAATTATGTGATCCTTACTAGCTGGAAGTAAGGGAGATGGCACATGAAGTTGTTTATAGGAGTTGGAGACATACCAAGTTTAGCTCAGTTCTGCGCATCTTTGAAATACCTATACAAGCTTGATCCTACATAGTAACTTTCAACATTGAATGAGAATTTGCTTGCATACAGCAACGTGCTATACGTTCCGAATGCCCGAATTGGGAATCTGTGTCAAAACTTTGTTAGGAATTATGTGATCCTTACTAGCTGGAAGTAAGAGAGTTGTGGCATGTAGTTATTTCTAGGAGTTGGAGACATACCAAGTTTAGCACAGTTCTGGACATCTTTGAAATACCTATACAAACTTGTTCCTACATAGTAACTTGCAACTTTGAATGAGAATGTGCTTGCTTACAGCAACGTGCTATATGTTCCGAATGCCCGAATTGGGAATCTGTGTCAAAACTTTGTTAGGAATTATGTGATCCTTACTAGCTGGAAGTAAGGGAGATGGGGCATGAAGTTATTTCTAGGAGTTGGACACATACCAAGTTTAGCACAGTTCTGGGCATCTTTGAAATACCTATACAAACTTGTTCCTACATAGCAACTTGCAACTTTGAATGAGAATGTGCTTGCTTACAGCAACGTGCTATATGTTCTGAATGCCCGAATTGGGAATCTGTGTCAAAACTTTGTTAGGAATTATGTAATCCTTACTAGCTGGTAGTAAGGGAGTTGGGGCATGAAGTTATTTCTAGGAGTTGGACACATACCCACTTTAGCTAAGTTCTGGGCATCTTTGAAATACCTATACAAACTTGTTCCTACATAGTAACTTGCATCTTTGAATGAGAATGTGCTTGCTTACAGCAACGTGCTATATGTTCTGAATGCCCGAATTGGGAATCTGTGTCAAAACTTTCTTAGGAATTATGTGATCCTTACTAGCTGGAAGTAAGAGAGTTGGGGCATGAAGTTATTTCTAGGAGTTGGACACATACCAAGTTTAGCACAGTTCTGGGCATATTTGAAATAGCTATACAAACTTGTTCCTACATAGTAACTTGCAACTTTGAATGAGAATGTGCTTGCTTACAGCAACGTGCTATATGTTCTGAATGCCCGAATTGGGAATCTGTGTCAAAACTTTGTTAGGAATTATGTGATCCTTACTAGCTGGAAGTAAGTTAGATGGGGCATGAAGTTATTTCTAGGAGTTGGAGACATACCATGTTTAGCTCAGTTCTGGGCATCTTTGAAATACCTATACAAACTTGTTCCTACATATTAACTTGCAACTTTGAATGAGAATGTGCTTGCTTACAGCAACGTGCTATATGTTCTGAATGCCCGAATTGGGAATCCGTGTAAAAACTTTGTTAGGAATTATGTGATACTTACTATCTGGAAGTAAGGGAGTTGGGCCATGAAGTTATTTCTAGGAGTTGGACACATACCAAGTTTAGCACTGTTCTGGGCATCTTTGAAATACCTATACAAACTTGTTCCTACATAGTAACTTGCAACTTTGAATGAGAATGTGCTTGCTTACAGCAACGTGCTATATGTTCTGAATGCCCGAATTGGGAATCTGTGTCAAAACTTTGTTAGGAATTATGTGATCCTTACTAGCTGGAAGTAAGGGAATTGGGGCATGAAGTTATTTCTATGAGTTGGACACATACCAAGTTTAGCACAGTTCTGGACATCTTTGAAATACCTATACAAACTTGTTCCTACATAGTAACTTGCAACTTTGAATGAGAATGTGCTTGCTTACAGCAACGTGCTATATGTTCTGAATGCCCGAATTGGGAATCTGTGTCAAAGCTTTGTTAGGAATTATGTGATCCTTACTACCTGGAAGTAAGGGAGATGGGGCATGAGGTTATTTCTAGGAGTTGGAGAAATACCCACTTTAGCTCAGCTCTGGGCATCTTTGAAATACCTATACAAACTTGTTCCTACATAGTAACTTGCAACTTTGAATGAGAATGTGCTTGCTTACAGCCACGTGCTATATGTTCTGAATGCCCGAATTGGGAATCTGTGTCAAATCTTTGTTAAGAATTATGTGATCCTTACTAGCTGGAAGTAAGGGAGATGGGGCATGAAGTTATTTCTAGGAGTTGGACACATACTATGTTTAGCACAGTTCTGGGCATCTTTGAAATACCTATACAAACTTCTTCCTACATAGTAACTTGCAACTTTGAATGAGAATGTGCTTGCTTACATCAACGTGCTATATGTTCTGAATGCCCGAATTGGGAATCCGTGTCAAATCTTTGTTAGGAATTATGTGATCCTTACTAGCTGGAAGTAAGGGAGATGGGACATGAAGTTGTTTCTAAGAGTTGGACACATACCAAGTTTAGCTCAGTTCTGGGCATCTTTGAAATACCTATACAAACTTGATCCTACATAGTAACTTTAAACATTGAATGAGAATGTGCTTGCTTACAGCAACGTGCTGTACGTTCTGAATGCCCGAATTGGGAATCTGTGTCAAAACTTTGTTAGGAATTATGTGATCCTTACTAGCTGGAAGTAAGGGAGTTGGGGCATGAAGTTATTTCTAGGAGTTGGACACATACCAAGTTTAGCACAGTTCTGGACATCTTTGAAATAACTATACAAACTTGTTCCTACATAGTAACTTGCAACTTTGAATGAGAATGTGCTTGCTTACAGCAACGTGCTATATGTTCTGAATGCCCGATTTGGGAATCTGTGTCAAAACTTTGTTAGGAATTATGTGATCCTTACTAGCTGGAAGTTAGGGAAATGGGGAATGAAGTTATTTCTAGGAGTTGGACACATACAAGGTTTAGCTCAGTTCTGGGCATCTTTGAAATACCTATACAAACTTGTTCCTACATAGTAACTTGCAACTTTGAATGAGAATGTGCTTGCTTACAGCAACGTGCTATATGTTCTGAATGCCCGAATTGGGAATCTGTGTCAAAACTTTGTTAGGAATTATGTGATCCTTAATTGATGGAAGTAAGGGAGATGGGGCATGAAGTTATTTCTAGGAGTTGGAGACATACAACGTTTAGCAAATTTCTGGGCATCTTTGAAATACCTATACAAACTTGTTCCCAAATAGTAACTTGCAACTTTGAATGAGAATGTGCTTGCTTACAGCAACGTGCTATATGTTCTGAATGCCCGATTTGGGAATCTGTGTCAAAACATTGTTAGGAATTATGTGATCCTTACTAGCTGGAAGTAAGGGAGATGGGGCAAAGATATTTCTAGGCGTTGGAGACATACCAAGTTTAGCTCACTTCTGGGCATCTTTGAAATACCTATACAAACATGTTCCTACATAGTAACTTGCAACTTTGAATGAGAATGTGCTTGCTTACAGCAACGTGCTATATGTTCTGAATGCCCGAATTGGGAATCTGTGTCAAAACTTTGTTAGGAATTATGTGATCCTTAATTGATGGAAGTAAGGGAGATGGGGCATGAAGTTATTTCTAGGAGTTGGAGACATACAAGGTTTAGCACATTTCTGGGCATCTTTGAAATACCTATACAAACTTGTTCCTACATAGTAACCTGCAACTTTGAATGAGAATGTGCTTGCTTACAGCAACGTGCTATATGTTCTGAATGCCCGAATTGGGAATCTGTGTGAAAACTTTGTTAGGAATTATGTGATCCTTACTAGCTGAAAGTAAGGGATTTGGGGCATGAAGTTATTTCTAGGAGTTGGAGACATACCATGTTTAGCTCAGTTCTGGGCATCTTTGAAATACCTATACAAACTTGTTCCTACATAGTAACTTGCATCTTTGAATGAGAATGTGCTTGCTTACAGCAACGTGCTATATGTTCTGAATGCCCGAATTGGGAATCTGTGTCAAAACTTTGTTAGGAATTATGTGATCCTTACTATCTGGAAGTAAGGGAGATGGGGCATGAAGTTATTTCTAGGAGTTGGAGACATACCATGTTTAGCTCAGTTCTGGGCATCTTTGAAATACCTATACAAATTTGTTCCTACATAGTAAGTTGCAACTTTGAATGAGAATGTGCTTGCTTACAGCAACGTGCTATATGTTCTGAATGCCCGAATTGGGAATCCGTGTCAAATCTTTGTTAGGAATTATGTGATCCTTACTAGCTGGAAGTAAGGGAGATGGGACATGAAGTTGTTTCTAGGAGTTGGAGACATACCAAGATTAGCTCAGTTCTGGGCATCTTTGAAATACCTATACAAGCTTGATCCTACATAGTAACTTTCAACATTGAATGAGAATGTGCTTGCATACAGCAACGTGCTATACGTTCCGAATGCCCGAATTGGGAATCTGTGTCAAAACTTTGTTAGGAATTATGTGATCCTTACTAGCTGGAAGTAAGAGAGTTGGGGCATGAAGTTATTTCTAGGAGTTGGAGACATACCAAGTTTAGCACAGTTCTGGACATCTTTGAAATACCTATACAAACTTGTTCCTACATAGTAACTTGCAACTTTGAATGAGAATGTGCTTGCTTACAGCAACGTGCTATATGTTCCGAATGCCCGAATTGGGAATCTGTGTCAAAACTTTGTTAGGAATTATGTGATCCTTACTAGCTGGAAGTAAGGGAGATGGGGCATGAAGTTATATCTAGGAGTTGGACACATACCAAGTTTAGCACAGTTCTGGGCATCTTTGAAATACCTATACAAACTTGTTCCTACATAGCAACTTGCATCTTTGAATGAGAATGTGCTTGCTTACAGCAACGTGCTATATGTTCTGAATGCCCGAATTGGGAATCTGTGTCAAAACTTTGTTAGGAATTATGTAATCCTTACTAGCTGGAAGTAAGGGAGTTGGGGCATGAAGTTATTTCTAGGAGTTGGACACATACCCACTTTAGCTAAGTTCTGGGCATCTTTGAAATACCTATACAAACTTGTTCCTACATAGTAACTTGCATCTTTGAATGAGAATGTGCTTGCTTACAGCAACGTGCTATATGTTCTGAATGCCCGAATTGGGAATCTGTGTCAAAACTTTCTTAGGAATTATGTGATCCTTACTAGCTGGAAGTAAGAGAGTTGGGGCATGAAGTTATTTCCAGGAGTTGGACACATACCAAGTTTAGCACAGTTCTGGGCATCTTTGAAATACCTATACAAACTTGTTCCTACATAGCAACTTGCAACTTTGAATGAGAATGTGCTTGCTTACAGCAACGTGCTATATGTTCTGAATGCCCGAATTGGGAATCTGTGTCAAAACTTTGTTAGGAATTATGTGATCCTTACTAGCTGGAAGTAAGTGAGATGGGGCATGAAGTTATTTCTAGGAGTTGGAGACATACCATGTTTAGCTCAGTTCTGGGCATCTTTGAAATACCTATACAAACTTGTTCCTACATATTAACTTGCAACTTTGAATGAGAATGTGCTTGCTTACAGCAACGTGCTATATGTTCTGAATGCCCGAATTGGGAATCCGTGTAAAAACTTTGTTAGGAATTATGTGATACTTACTATCTGGAAGTAAGGGAGTTGGGCCATGAAGTTATTTCTAGGAGTTGGACACATACCAACTTTAGCACTGTTCTGGGCATCTTTGAAATACCTATACAAACTTGTTCCTACATAGTAACTTGCAACTTTGAATGAGAATGTGCTTGCTTACAGCAACGTGCTATATGTTCTGAATGCCCGAATTGGGAATCTGTGTCAAAACTTTGTTAGGAATTATGTGATCCTTACTAGCTGGAAGTAAGGGAATTGGGGCATGAAGTTATTTCTATGAGTTGGACACATACCAAGTTTAGCACAGTTCTGGACATCTTTGAAATACCTATACAAACTTTTTCCTACATAGTAACTTGCAACTTTGAATGAGAATGTGCTTGCTTACAGCAACGTGCTATATGTTCTGAATGCCCGAATTGGGAATCTGTGTCAAAACTTTGTTAGGAATTATGTGATCCTTACTAGCTGGAAGTAAGGGAGTTGGGGCATGAAGTTATTTCTAGGAGTTGGACACATACCAAGTTTAGCACAGTTCTGGACATCTTTGAAATAGCTATACAAACTTGTTCCTACATAGTAACTTGCAACTTTGAATGAGAATGTGCTTGCTTACAGCCACGTGCTATATGTTCTGAATGCCCGAATTGGGAATCTGTGTCAAAACTTTGTTAAGAATTATGTGATCCTTACTAGCTGGAAGTAAGGGAGATGGGGCATGAAGTTATTTCTAGGAGTTGGACACATACTATGTTTAGCACAGTTCTGGGCATCTTTGAAATACCTATACAAACTTCTTCCTACATAGTAACTTGCAACTTTGAATGAGAATGTGCTTGCTTACATCAACGTGCTATATGTTCTGAATGCCCGAATTGGGAATCCGTGTCAAATCTTTGTTAGGAATTAAGTGATCCTTACTAGCTGGAAGTAAGGGAGATGGGACATGAAGTTGTTTCTAATTGTTGGACACATACAAAGTTTAGCTCAGTTCTGGGCATCTTTGAAATACCTATACAAACTTGATCCTACATAGTAACTTTAAACATTGAATGAGAATGTGCTTGCTTACAGCAACGTGCTATACGTTCTGAATGCCCGAATTGGGAATATGTGTCAAAACTTTGTTAGGAATTATGTGATCCTTACTAGCTGGAAGTAAGGGAGTTGGGGCATGAAGTTATTTCTAGGAGTTGGACACATATCAAGTTTAGCACAGTTCTGGACATCTTTGAAATAGCTATACAAACTTGTTCCTACATAGTAACTTGCAACTTTGAATGAGAATGTGCTTGCTTACAGCAACGTGCTATATGTTCCGAATGCCCGAATTGGGAATCTGTGTCAAAACTTTGTTAGGAATTATGTGATCCTTACTAGCTGGAAGTAAGGGAGATGGGGCATGAAGTTATTTCTAGGAGTTGGACACATACCAAGTTTAGCACAGTTCTGGGCATCTTTGAAATACCTATACAAACTTTTTCCTACATAGCAACTTGCAACTTTGAATGAGAATGTGCTTGCTTACAGCAACGTGCTATATGTTCTGAATGCCCGAATTGGGAATCTGTGTCAAAACTTTGTTAGGAATTATGTAATCCTTACTAGCTGGAAGTAAGGGAGTTGGGGCATGAAGTTATTTCTAGGAGTTGGACACATACCCACTTTAGCTAAGTTCTGGGCATCTTTGAAATACCTATACAAACTTGTTCCTACATAGTAACTTGCATCTTTGAATGAGAATGTGCTTGCTTACAGCAACGTGCTATACGTTCTGAATGCCCGAATTGGGAATCTGTGTCAAAACTTTCTTAGGAATTATGTGATCCTTACTAGCTGGAAGTAAGAGAGTTGGGGCATGAAGTTATTTCTAGGAGTTGGACACATACCAAGTTTAGCACAGTTCTGGGCATATTTGAAATAGCTATACAAACTTGTTCCTACATAGTAACTTGCAACTTTGAATGAGAATGTGCTTGCTTACAGCAACGTGCTATATGTTCTGAATGCCCGAATTGGGAATCTGTGTCAAAACTTTGTTAGGAATTATGTGATCCTTACTAGCTGGAAGTAAGTGAGATGGGGCATGAAGTTATTTCTAGGAGTTGGAGACATACCATGTTTAGCTCAGTTCTGGGCATCTTTGAAATACCTATACAAACTTGTTCCTACATATTAACTTGCAACTTTGAATGAGAATGTGCTTGCTTACAGCAACGTGCTATATGTTCTGAATGCCCGAATTGGGAATCCGTGTAAAAACTTTGTTAGGAATTATGTGATACTTACTATCTGGAAGTAAGGGAGTTGGGCCATGAAGTTATTTCTAGGAGTTGGACACATACCAACTTTAGCACTGTTCTGGGCATCTTTGAAATACCTATACAAACTTGTTCCTACATAGTAACTTGCAACTTTGAATGAGAATGTGCTTGCTTACAGCAACGTGCTATATGTTCTGAATGCCCGAATTGGGAATCTGTGTCAAAACTTTGTTAGGAATTATGTGATCCTTACTAGCTGGAAGTAAGGGAATTGGGGCATGAAGTTATTTCTATGAGTTGGACACATACCAAGTTTAGCACAGTTCTGGACATCTTTGAAATACCTATACAAACTTTTTCCTACATAGTAACTTGCAACTTTGAATGAGAATGTGCTTGCTTACAGCAACGTGCTATATGTTCTGAATGCCCGAATTGGGAATCTGTGTCAAAACTTTGTTAGGAATTATGTGATCCTTACTACCTGGAAGTAAGGGAGATGGGGCATGAGGTTATTTCTAGGAGTTGGAGAAATACCCACTTTAGCTCAGCTCTGGGCATCTTTGAAATACCTATACAAACTTGTTCCTACATAGTAACTTGCAACTTTGAATGAGAATGTGCTTGCTTACATCAACGTGCTATATGTTCTGAATGCCCGAATTGGGAATCCGTGTCAAATCTTTGTTAGGAATTATGTGATCCTTACTAGCTGGAAGTAAGGGAGATGGGACATGAAGTTGTTTCTAAGAGTTGGACACATACCAAGTTTAGCTCAGTTCTGGGCATCTTTGAAATACCTATACAAACTTGATCCTACATAGTAACTTTAAACTTTGAATGAGAATGTGCTTGCTTACAGCAACGTGCTGTACGTTCTGAATGCCCGAATTGGGAATCTGTGTCAAAACTTTGTTAGGAATTATGTGATCCTTACTAGCTGGAAGTAAGGGAGTTGGGGCATGAAGTTATTTCTAGGAGTTGGACACATACCAAGTTTAGCACAGTTCTGGACATCTTTGAAATAGCTATACAAACTTGTTCCTACATAGTAACTTGCAACTTTGAATGAGAATGTGCTTGCTTACAGCAACGTGCTATATGTTCTGAATGCCCGATTTGGGAATCTGTGTCAAAACTTTGTTAGGAATTATGTGATCCTTACTAGCTGGAAGTTAGGGAGATGGGGAATGAAGTTATTTCTAGGAGTTGGACACATACAAGGTTTAGCTCAGTTCTGGGCATCTTTGAAATACCTATACAAACTTGTTCCTACATAGTAACTTGCAACTTTGAATGAGAATGTGCTTGCTTACAGCAACGTGCTATATGTTCTGAATGCCCGAATTGGGAATCTGTGTCAAAACTTTGTTAGGAATTATGTGATCCTTAATTGATGGAAGTAAGGGAGATGGGGCATGAAGTTATTTCTAGGAGTTGGAGACATACAACGTTTAGCAAATTTCTGGGCATCTTTGAAATACCTATACAAACTTGTTCCCAAATAGTAACTTGCAACTTTGAATGAGAATGTGCTTGCTTACAGCATCGTGCTATATGTTCTGAATGCCCGATTTGGGAATCTGTGTCAAAACATTGTTAGGAATTATGTGATCCTTACTAGCTGGAAGTAAGGGAGATGGGGCAAAGATATTTCTAGGCGTTGGAGACATACCAAGTTTAGCTCAGTTCTGGGCATCTTTGAAATACCTATACAAACATGTTCCTACATAGTAACTTGCAACTTTGAATGAGAATGTGCTTGCTTACAGCAACGTGCTATATGTTCTGAATGCCCGAATTGGGAATCTGTGTCAAAACTTTGTTAGGAATTATGTGATCCTTAATTGATGGAAGTAAGGGAGATGGGGCATGAAGTTATTTCTAGGAGTTGGAGACATACAAGGTTTAGCACATTTCTGGGCATCTTTGAAATACCTATACAAACTTGTTCCTACATAGTAACTTGCAACTTTGAATGAGAATGTGCTTGCTTACAGCAACGTGCTATATGTTCTGAATGCCCGAATTGGGAATCTGTGTGAAAACTTTGTTAGGAATTATGTGATCCTTACTAGCTGAAAGTAAGGGATTTGGGGCATGAAGTTATTTCTAGGAGTTGGAGACATACCATGTTTAGCTCAGTTCTGGGCATCTTTGAAATACCTATACAAACTTGTTCCTACATAGTAACTTGCATCTTTGAATGAGAATGTGCTTGCTTACAGCAACGTGCTATATGTTCTGAAGGCCCGAATTGGGAATCTGTGTTAAAGCTTTGTTAGGAATTATGTGATCCTTACTATCTGGAAGTAAGGGAGATGGGGCATGAAGTTATTTCTAGGAGTTGGAGACATACCATGTTTAGCTCAGTTCTGGGCATCTTTGAAATACCTATACAAATTTGTTCCTACATAGTAAGTTGCAACTTTGAATGAGAATGTGCTTGCTTACAGCAACGTGCTATATGTTCTGAATGCCCGAATTGGGAATCCGTGTCAAATCTTTGTTAGGAATTATGTGATCCTTACTAGCTGGAAGTAAGGGAGATGGGACATGAAGTTGTTTCTAGGAGTTGGAGACATACCAAGATTAGCTCAGTTCTGGGCATCTTTGAAATACCTATACAAGCTTGATCCTACATAGTAACTTTCAACATTGAATGAGAATGTGCTTGCATACAGCAACGTGCTATACGTTCCGAATGCCCGAATTGGGAATCTGTGTCAAAACTTTGTTAGGAATTATGTGATCCTTACTAGCTGGAAGTAAGAGAGTTGGGGCATGAAGTTATTTCTAGGAGTTGGAGACATACCAAGTTTAGCACAGTTCTGGACATCTTTGAAATACCTATACAAACTTGTTCCTACATAGTAACTTGCAACTTTGAATGAGAATGTGCTTGCTTACAGCAACGTGCTATATGTTCCGAATGCCCGAATTGGGAATCTGTGTCAAAACTTTGTTAGGAATTATGTGATCCTTACTAGCTGGAAGTAAGGGAGATGGGGCATGAAGTTATATCTAGGAGTTGGACACATACCAAGTTTAGCACAGTTCTGGGCATCTTTGAAATACCTATACAAACTTGTTCCTACATAGCAACTTGCATCTTTGAATGAGAATGTGCTTGCTTACAGCAACGTGCTATATGTTCTGAATTCCCGAATTGGGAATCTGTGTCAAAACTTTGTTAGGAATTATGTAATCCTTACTAGCTGGAAGTAAGGGAGTTGGGGCATGAAGTTATTTCTAGGAGTTGGACACATACCCACTTTAGCTAAGTTCTGGGCATCTTTGAAATACCTATACAAACTTGTTCCTACATAGTAACTTGCATCTTTGAATGAGAATGTGCTTGCTTACAGCAACGTGCTATATGTTCTGAATGCCCGAATTGGGAATCTGTGTCAAAACTTTCTTAGGAATTATGTGATCCTTACTAGCTGGAAGTAAGAGAGTTGGGGCATGAAGTTATTTCCAGGAGTTGGACACATACCAAGTTTAGCACATTTCTGGGCATCTTTGAAATACCTATACAAACTTGTTCCTACATAGCAACTTGCAACTTTGAATGAGAATGTGCTTGCTTACAGCAACGTGCTATATGTTCTGAATGCCCGAATTGGGAATCTGGGTCAAAACTTTGTTAGGAATTATGTGATCCTTACTAGCTGGAAGTAAGTGAGATTGGGCATGAAGTTATTTCTAGGAGTTGGAGACATACCATGTTTAGCTCAGTTCTGGGCATCTTTGAAATACCTATACAAACTTGTTCCTACATATTAACTTGCAACTTTGAATGAGAATGTGCTTGCTTACAGCAACGTGCTATATGTTCTGAATGCCCGAATTGGGAATCCGTGTAAAAACTTTGCTAGGAATTATGTGATACTTACTATCTGGAAGTAAGGGAGTTGGGCCATGAAGTTATTTCTAGGAGTTGGACACATACCAACTTTAGCACTGTTCTGGGCATCTTTGAAATACCTATACAAACTTGTTCCTACATAGTAACTTGCAACTTTGAATGAGAATGTGCTTGCTTACAGCAACGTGCTATATGTTCTGAATGCCCGAATTGGGAATCTGTGTCAAAACTTTGTTAGGAATTATGTGATCCTTACTAGCTGGAAGTAAGGGAATTGGGGCATGAAGTTATTTCTATGAGTTGGACACATACCAAGTTTAGCACAGTTCTGGACATCTTTCAAATACCTATACAAACTTGTTCCTACATAGTAACTTGCAACTTTGAATGAGAATGTGCTTGCTTACAGCAACGTGCTATATGTTGTGAATGCCCGAATTGGGAATCTGTGTCAAAACTTTGTTAGGAATTATGTGATCCTTACTACCTGGAAGTAAGGGAGATGGGGCATGAGGTTATTTCTAGGAGTTGGAGAAATACCCACTTTAGCTCAGCTCTGGGCATCTTTGAAATACCTATACAAACTTGTTCCTACATAGTAACTTGCAACTTTGAATGAGAATGTGCTTGCTTACAGCCACGTGCTATATGTTCTGAATGCCCGAATTGGGAATCTGTGTCAAAACTTTGTTAAGAATTATGTGATCCTTACTAGCTGGAAGTAAGGGAGATGGGGCATGATGTTATTTCTAGGAGTTGGACACATACTATGTTTAGCACAGTTCTGGGCATCTTTGAAATACCTATACAAACTTCTTCCTACATAGTAACTTGCAACTTTGAATGAGAATGTGCTTGCTTACATCAACGTGCTATATGTTCTGAATGCCCGAATTGGGAATCCGTGTCAAATCTTTGTTAGGAATTAAGTGATCCTTACTAGCTGGAAGTAAGGGATATGGGACATGAAGTTGTTTCTAATTGTTGGACACATACAAAGTTTAGCTCAGTTCTGGGCATCTTTGAAATACCTATACAAACTTGATCCTACATAGTAACTTTAAACATTGAATGAGAATGTGCTTGCTTACAGCAACGTGCTATACGTTCTGAATGCCCGAATTGGGAATATGTGTCAAAACTTTGTTAGGAATTATGTGATCCTTACTAGCTGGAAGTAAGGGAGTTGGGGCATGAAGTTATTTCTAGGAGTTGGACACATATCAAGTTTAGCACAGTTCTGGACATCTTTGAAATAGCTATACAAACTTGTTCCTACATAGTAACTTGCAACTTTGAATGAGAATGTGCTTGCTTACAGCAACGTGCTATATGTTCCGAATGCCCGAATTGGGAATCTGTGTCAAAACTTTGTTAGGAATTATGTGATCCTTACTAGCTGGAAGTAAGGGAGATGGGGCATGAAGTTATTTCTAGGAGTTGGACACATACCAAGTTTAGCACAGTTCTGGGCATCTTTGAAATACCTATACAAACTTGTTCCTACATAGCAACTTGCAACTTTGAATGAGAATGTGCTTGCTTACAGCAACGTGCTATATGTTCTGAATGCCCGAATTGGGAATCTGTGTCAAAACTTTGTTAGGAATTATGTAATCCTTACTAGCTGGAAGTAAGGGAGTTGGGGCATGAAGTTATTTCTAGGAGTTGGACACATACCCACTTTAGCTAAGTTCTGGGCATCTTTGAAATACCTATACAAACTTGTTCCTACATAGTAACTTGCATCTTTGAATGAGAATGTGCTTGCTTACAGCAACGTGCTATATGTTCTGAATGCCCGAATTGGGAATCTGTGTCAAAACTTTGTTAGGAATTATGTGATCCTTACTAGCTGGAAGTAAGTGAGATGGGGCATGAAGTTATTTCTAGGAGTTGGACACATACCATGTTTAGCTCAGTTCTGGGCATCTTTGAAATACCTATACAAACTTGTTCCTACATAGTAACTTGCAACTTTAAATGAGAATGTGCTTGCTTACAGCAACGTGCTTTATGTTCCGAATGCCCGAATTGGGAATCTCTGTCAAAACTTTGTTAGGAATTATGTGATCCTTACTAGCAGGAAGTAAGGGACATGGAGCATGAAGTTATTTCTAGGAGTTGGAGACATACAACCTTTAGCTCAGTTCTGGGCATCTTTGAAATACCTATACAAACTTGTTCCTACATAGCATCTTGCAACTTTGAATGAGAATGTGCTTGCTTACAGCAACGTGCTATATGTTCTGAATGCCCGAATTGGGAATCTGTGTCAAAACTTTGTTAGGAATTATGTGATCCTTACTAGCTGGAAGTAAGGGAGTTGGGGCATGAAGTTATTTCTAGGAGTTGGACACATACCCACTTTAGCTCAGTTCTGGGCATCTTTGAAATACCTATACAAACTTGTTCCTACATAGTAACTTGCATCTTTGAATGAGAATGTGCTTGCTTACAGCAACGTGCTATATGTTCTGAATGCCCGAATTGGGAATCTGTGTCAAAACTTTGTTAGGATTTATGTGATCCTTACTATCTCGAAGTAAGGGAGTTGGGGCATGAAGATATTTCTAGGAATTGGACACATACCAAGTTTAGCTCAGTTCTGGGCATCTTTGAAACACCTATACAAACTTGTTCCTACATAGTAACATGCAACTTTGAATGAGAATGTGCTTGCTTACAGCAACGTGCTATATGTTCTGAATGCACGATTTGGGAATCTGTGTCAAAACTTTGTTAGGAATTATGTGATCCTTACTAGCTGGAAGTAAGGGAGATGGGGCAAAGTTATTTCTAGGCGTTGGAGACATACCAAGTTTAGCTCAGTTCTGGGCATCTTTGAAATACCTATACAAACATGTTCCTACATAGTAACTTGCAACTTTGAATGAGAATGTGCTTGCTTACAGCAACGTGCTATATGTTCTGAATGCCCGAATTGGGAATCTGTGTCAAAACTTTGTTAGGAATTATGTGATCCTTACTAGATGGAAGTAAGGGAGATGGGGCATGAAGTTATTTCTAGGAGTTGGAGACATACAACGTTTAGCACATTTCTGGGCATCTTTGAAATACCTATACAAACTTGTTCCTACATAGTAACTTGCAACTTTGAATGAGAATGTGCTTGCTTACAGCAACGTGCTATATGTTCTGAATGCCCGAATTGGGAATCTGTGTCAAAACTTTGTTAGGAATTATGTGATCCTTACTAGCTGGAAGTAAGGGATTTGGGGCATGAAGTTATTTCTAGGAGTTGGAGACATACCATGTTTAGCTCAGTTCTGGGCATCTTTGAAATACCTATACAAACTTGTTCCTACATAGTAACTTGCATCTTTGAATGAGAATGTGCTTGCTTACAGCAACGTGCTATATGTTCTGAATGCCCGAATTGGGAATCTGTGTCAAAACTTTGTTAGGAATTATGTGATCCTTACTAGATGGAAGTAAGGGAGATGGGGCATGAAGTTATTTCTAGGAGTTGGAGACATACCATGTTTAGCTCAGTTCTGGGCATCTTTGAAATACCTATACAAATTTGTTCCTACATAGTAAGTTGCAACTTTGAATGAGAATGTGCTTGCTTACAGCAACGTGCTATATGTTCTGAATGACCGAATTGGGAATCTGTGTCAAAACTTTGTTAGGAATTATGTGATCCTTACTATCTGGAAGTCAGGGAGGTGGGGCATGAAGTTATTTCTAGGAGTTGGACACATACCAAGTTTAGCACAGTTCTGGGCACCTTTGAAACACCTATACAAACTTGTTCCTACATAGTAACTTGCAACTTTGAATGAGAATGTGCTTGCTTACAGCAACGTGCTATATGTTCTGAATGCCCGAATTGGGAATCTGTGTCAAAACTTTGTTAGGAATTATGTGATCCTTACTAGATGGAAGTAAGGGAGATGGGGCATGAAGTTATTTCTAGGAGTTGGAGACATACCATGTTTAGCTCAGTTCTGGGCATCTTTGAAATACCTATACAAATTTGTTCCTACATAGTAAGTTGCAACTTTGAATGAGAATGTGCTTGCTTACAGCAACGTGCTATATGTTCTGAATGCCCGAATTGGGAATCTGTGTCAAAACTTTGTTAGGAAATATGTGATCCTTACTAGCTGGAAGTAAGGGATTTGGGGCATGAAGTTATTTCTAGGAGTTGGAGACATACCATGTTTAGCTCAGTTCTGGGCATCTTTGAAATACCTACACAAACTTGTTCCTACATAGTAACTTGCATCTTTGAATGAGAATGTGCTTGCTTACAGCAACGTGCTATATGTTCTGAATGCCCGAATTGGGAATCTGTGTCAAAACTTTGTTAGGAATTATGTGATCCTTAGTAGATGGAAGTAAGTGAGATGGGGCATGAAGTTATTTCTAGGAGTTGGAGACATACCATGTTTAGCTCAGTTCTGGGCATCTTTGAAATACCTATACAAATTTGTTCCTACATAGTAAGTTGCAACTTTGAATGAGAATGTGCTTGCTTACAACAACGTGCTATATGTTCTGAATGACCGAATTGGGAATCTGTGTCAAAACTTTGTTAGGAATTATGTGATCCTTACTATCTGGAAGTCAGGGAGGTGGGGCATGAAGTTATTTCTAGGAGTTGGACACATACCAAGTTTAGCACAGTTCTGGGCATCTTTGAAACACCTATACAAACTTGTTCCTACATAGTAACTTGCAACTTTGAATGAGAATGTGCTTGCTTACAGCAACGTGCTATATGTTCTGAATGCCCTAATTGGGAATCTGTGTCAAAACTTTGTTAGGAATTATGTGATCCGTACTAGCTGGAAGTAAGGGAGATGGGACATGAAGTTGTTTCTAAGTGTTGGACACATACAAAGTTTTGCTAAGTTCTGGGCATATTTGAAATACCTATATACACTTGATCCTACATAGTATCTTGCAACTTTCAATGAGAATGTGCTTGCTTACAGCAACGTGCTATATGTTCTGAATGCCCGAATTGGGAATCTGTGTCAAAACTTTGTTAGGAATTATGTGATCCTTACTAGCTGGAAGTAAGGGAGTTGGGGCATGAAGTTATTTCTAGGAGTTGGAGACATACCCAATTTAGCTCAGTTCTGGGCATCTTTGAAATACCTATACAAACTTGTTCCTACATAGTAACTTGCAACTTTGAATGAGAATGTGCTTGCTTACAGCAACGTGCTATATGTTCTGAATGCCCGAATTGGGAATCTGTGTCAAAACTTTGTTAGGAATTATGTGATCCTTACTAGCTGGAAGTAAGGGAGATGGGGCATGATGTTATTTCTAGGAGTTGGAGACATACAAGTTTTAGCTCAGTTCTGGGCATCTTTGAAATACCTATACAAACTTGTTCCTACATAGTAACTTGCAACTTTGAATGAGAATGTGCTTGCTTACAGCAACGTGCTATATGTTCTGAATGACCGAATTGGGAATCTGTGTCAAAACTTTGTTAAGAATTATGTGATCCTTACTAGCTGGAAGTAAGGGAGATGGGGCATGGAGTTATTTCTAGGAGTTGGACACATACCAAGTTTAGCTCAGTTCTGGGCATCTTTGAAATACCTATACAAACTTCTGCCTACATAGTAACTTGCAACTTTAAATGAGAATGTGCTTGCTTACAGCAACGTGCTATACCTTCTGAATGCCCGAATTGGGAATCTGTGTCAAAAATTTGTTAGGAATTATGTGATCCTTACTAGCAGGAAGTAAGGGAGATGGGGCATGAAGTTATTTCTAGGAGTTGGAGACATACCAAGTTTAGCTCAGTTCTGGGAATCTTTGAAATACCTATACAAACTGGTTCCTACATAGTAACTTGCAACTTTAAATGAGAATGTGCTTGCTTACAGCAACGTGCTATATGTTACGAATGCCCGAATTGGGAATCTGTGTCAAAACTTTGTTAGGAATTATGTGATCCTTACGAGCAGTAAGTAAGGGACATGGAGCATGAAGTTATTTCTAGGAGTTGGAGACATACAACGTTTAGCTCAGTTCTGGGCATCTTTGAAATACCTATACAAAGTTGTTCCTACATAGTAACTTGCAACTTTGAATGAGAATGTGCTTGCTTACAGCAACGTGCTATATGTTCTGAATGCCCGAATTGGGAATCTGTGTCAAAACTTTGTTAGGAATTATGTGATCCTTACTAGCTGGAAGTTAGGGAGATGAGGCATGATGTTATTTCTAGGAGTTGGAGACATACAAGGTTTAGCTCAGTTCTGGGCATCTTTGAAATACCTATACAAACTTGTTCCTACAAAGTAACTTGCAACTTTGAATGAGAATGTGATTGCTTACAGCAACGTGCTATATGTTCTGAATGCCCGAATTGGGAATCTGTGTCAAAACATTGTTAGGAATTATGTGATCCTTACTAGCTGGAAGTAAGGGAGTTGGGGCATGAAGTTATTTCTAGGAGTTGGACACATACCAGGTTTAGCACAGTTCTGGGCATCTTTGAAACACCTATACAAACTTGTTCCTACATGGTAACTTGCAACTTTGAATGAGAATGTGCTTGCTTACAGCAACGTGCTATATGTTCTGAATGCCCGATTTGGGAATCTGTGTCAAAATTTGTTAGGAATTATGTGATCCTTACTAGCTGGAAGTAAGGGAGATGGGGCATGAAGTTATTTCTAGGAGTTGGAGACATACCAAGTTTAGCTCACTTCTGGGCATCTTTGAAATACCTATACAAACTTGTTCCTACATAGTAACTTGCAACTTTGAATGAGAATGTGCTTGCTTACAGCAACGTGCTATATGTTCTGAATGCCCGAATTGGGAATCTGTGTCAAAACTTTGTTAGGAATTATGTGATCCTTACTAGCCGGACGTAAGGGACATGGAGCATGAAGTTATTTCTAGGAGTTGGAGACATACAACGTTTAGCTCAGTACTGGGCATCTTTGAAATACCTATACAAACTTGTTCCTACATAGTAACTTGCAACTTTGAATGAGAATGTGCTTGCTTACAGCAACGTGCTATATGTTCTGAATGCCCGAATTGGGAATCTGTGTCAAAACTTTGTTAGGAATTATGTGATCCTTACTAGCTGGAAGTAAGGGAGATGGGGCATGAAGTTATTTCTAGGAGTTGGAGACATACCAAGTTTAGCTCAGTTCTGGGCATCTTTGAAATACCTATACAAACTTGTTCCTACATAGTAACTTGCAACTTTGAATGAGAATGTGCTTGCTTACAGCAACGTGCTATATGTTCTGAATGCCCGAATTGGGAATCTGTGTCAAAACTTTGTTAGGAATTATGTGATCCTTACTAGCTGGAAGTAAGGGAGATGGGGCATGAAGTTATTTCTAGGAGTTGGAGACATACAACGTTTAGCACAGTTCTGGGCATCTTTGAAATACCTATACAAACTTGTTCCTACATAGTAACTTGCAACTTTGAATGGGAATATGCTTGCTTACAGCAACGTGCTATATGTTCTGAATGCCCGAATTGGGAATCTGTGTCAAAACTTTGTTAGGAATTATGTGATCCTTACTAGCTGGAAGTAAGGGAGTTGGGGCATGAAGTTATTTCTAGGAGTTGGAGACATACCCACTTTAGCTCAGTTCTGGGCATCTTTGAAATACCTATACAAACTTGTTCCTACATAGTAACTTGCATCTTTGAATGAGAATGTGCTTGCTTACAGCAACGTGCTATATGTTCTGAATGCCCGAATTGGGAATCTGTGTCAAAACTTTGTTAGGAATTATGTGATCCTTACTAGATGGAAGTAAGGGAGATGGGGCATGAAGTTATTTCTAGGAGTTGGAGACATACCATGTTTAGCTCAGTTCTGGGCATCTTTGAAATACCTATAAAACTTGTTCCTTCATATTAACTTGCAACCTTGAATGAGAATGTGCTTGCGTACAGCAACGTGCTATATGTTCTGAATGCCCGAATTAGGAATCTGTGTCAAAACTTTGTTAAGAATTATGTGATCCTTACTAGCTGGAAGTAAGGGAGATGGGGCATGAAGTTATTTCTAGGAGTTGGAGACATACCAAGTTTAGCTCAGTTCTGGGCATCTTTGAAATACCTATACAAACTTCTTCCTACATAGTAACTTGCAACTTTAAATGAGAATGTGCTTGCTTACAGCAACGTGCTGTACGTTCTGAATGCCCGAATTGGGAATCTGTGTCAAAACTTTGTTAGGAATTATGTGATCCTTAATATCTGGAAGTAAGGGAGTTGGGGCATGAAGTTATTTCTAGGAGTTGGACACATACCAAATTTAGCTCAGTTCTGGGCATCTTTGAAACACCTATACAAACTTGTTCCTACATAGTAACTTGCAACTTTGAATGAGAATGTGCTTGCTTACAACAACGTGCTATATGTTCTGAATGCCCGATTTGGGAATCTGTGTCAAAATTTGTTAGGAATTATGTGATCCTTACTAGCTGGAAGTAAGGGAGATGGGGCAAAGTTATTTCTAGGAGTTGGAGACATACCAAGTTTAGCTCAGTTCTGGGCATCTTTGAAATACCTATACAAACTTGTTCCTACATAGTAAGTTGCAACTTTGAATGAGAATGTGCTTGCTTACAGCAACGTGCTATATGTTTTGAATGCCCGAATTGGGAATCTGTGTCAAAACTTTGTTAGGAATTATGTGATCCTTACTAGATGGAAGTAAGGGAGATGGGGCATGAAGTTATTTCTAGGAGTTGGAGACATACAACGTTTAGCTCAGTTCTGGGCATCTTTGAAATACCTATACAAACTTGTTCCTACATAGTAACTTGCAACTTTGAATGAGAATGTGCTTGCTTACAGCAACGTGCTATATGTTCTGAATGCCCGAATTGGGAATCTGTGTCAAATCTTTGGTAGGAATTATGTGATCCTTACTAGCTGGAAGTAAGGGAGTTGGGGCACGAAGTTATTTCTAGGAGTTGGAGACATACCCACTTTAGCTCAGTTCTGGGCATCTTTGAAATACCTATACAAACTTGTTCCTACATAGTAACTTGCAACTTTGAATGAGAATGTGCTTGCTTACAGCAACGTGCTATATGTTCTGAATGCCCGAATTGGGAATCTGTGTCAAAACTTTGTTAGGAATTATGTGATCCTTACTATCTGGAAGTAAGGGAGTTGGGCATGAAGTTATTTCTAGGAGTTGGACACATACCAAATTTAGCACAGTTCTGGGCATCTTTGAAACACCTATACAAACTTGTTCCTACATAGTAACTTGCAAATTTGAATGAGAATGTGCTTGCTTACAGTAACGTGCTAAATGTTCTGAATGCCCGAATTGGGAATCTGTGTCAAAACTTTATTAGGAATTATGTGATCCTTACTAGCTGGAAGTAAGGGAGATGGGACATGAAGTTTTTTCTAATTGTTGGACACATACAAAGTTTAGCTCAGTTCTGGTCATCTTTGAAATACCTATACAAACTTGATCCTACATAGTACCTTGCAACTTTGAATGAGAATGTGCTTGCTTACAGCAACATGCTATATGTTCTGAATGCCCAAATTGGGAATCTGTGTCAAAACTTTGTTAGGAATTATGTGATCCTTACTAGCTGGAAGTAAGGGAGTTGGTTCATGAAGTTATTTCTAGGAGTTGGACACATACCAAGTTTAGCACAGTTCTGGGCATCTTTGAAATACATATACAAACTTGTTCCTACATAGTAACTTGCAACTTTGAATGAGAATGTGCTTGCTTCCAGCAACGTGCTATATGTTCTGAATTCCCGATTTGGGAATCTGTGTCAAAACTTTGTTAGGAATTATGTGATCCTTACTAGCTGGAAGTAAGGGAGATGGGGCAAAGTTATTTCTAGGAGTTGGAGACATAACAAGTTTAGCTCAGTTCTGGGCATCTTTGAAATACTTATACAAACTTGTTCCTACATAGTAACTTGCAACTTTGAATGAGAATGTGCTTGCTTACAGCAACGTGCTATATGTTCTGAATGCCCGAATTGGGAATCTGTGTCAAAACTTTGTTAGGAATTATGTGATCCTTACTAGCTGGAAGTAAGGGAGTTGGGGCATGAAGTTATTTCTAGGAGTTGGAGACATACCCACTTTAGCTCAGTTCTGGGCATCTTTGAAATACCTATACAAACTTGTTCCTACATAGTAACTTGCAACTTTGAATGAGAATGTGCTTGCTTACAGCAACGTGCTATATGTTCTGAATGCCCGAATTGGGAATCTGTGTCAAAACTTTGTTAGGAATTATGTGATCCTTACTAGCTGGAAGTAAGGGAGATGGGGCATGATGTTATTTCTAGGAGTTGGAGACATACAAGTTTTAGCTCAGTTCTGGGCATCTTTGAAATACCTATACAAACTTGTTCCTACATAGTAACTTGCAACTTTGAATGAGAATGTGCTTGCTTACAGCAACGTGCTATATGTTCTGAATGCCCGAATTGGGAATCTGTGTCAAAACTTTGTTAAGAATTATGTGATCCTTACTAGCTGGAAGTAAGGGAGATGGGGCATGAAGTTATTTCTAGGAGTTGGACACATACCAAGTTTAGCTCAGTTCTGGGCATCTTTGAAATACCTATACAAACTTCTTCCTACATAGTAACTTGCATCTTTAAATGAGAATGTGCTTGCTTACAGCAACGTGCTATACGTTCTGAATGCCCGAATTGGGAATCTGTGTCAAAACTTTGTTAGGAATTATGTGATCCTTACTAGCAGGAAGTAAGGGAGATGGGGCATGAAGTTATTTCTAGGAGTTGGAGACATACCAAGTTTAGCTCAGTTCTGGGAATCTTTGAAATACCTATACAAACTGGTTCCTACATAGTAACTTGCAACTTTAAATGAGAATGTGCTTGCTTACAGCAACGTGCTATATGTTACGAATGCCCGAATTGGGAACCTGTGTCAAATCTTTGTTAGGAATTATGTTATCCTTACGAGCAGTAAGTAAGGGACATGGAGCATGAAGTTATTTCTAGGAGTTGGAGACATACAATGTTTAGCTCAGTTCTGGGCATCTTTGAAATACCTATACAAACTTGTTCCTACATAGTAACTTGCAACTTTGAATGAGAATGTGCTTGCTTACAGCAACGTGCTATATGTTCTGAATGCCCGAATTGGGAATCTGTGTCAAAACTTTGTTAGGAATTATGTGATCCTTACTAGCTGGAAGTTAGGGAGATGAGGTATGATGTTATTTCTAGGAGTTGGAGACATACAAGGTTTAGCTCAGTTCTGGGCATCTTTGAAATACCTATACAAACTTGTTCCTACAAAGTAACTTGCAACTTTGAATGAGAATGTGCTTGCTTACAGCAACGTGCTATATGTTCTGAATGCCCGAATTGGGAATCTGTGTCAAAACATTGTTAGGAATTATGTGATCCTTACTATCTGGAATAAGGGAGTTGGGACATGAAGATATTTCTAGGAGTTGGACACATACCAAGTTTAGCACAGTTCTGGGCATCTTTGAAACACCTATACAAACTTGTTCCTACATGGTAACTTGCAACTTTGAATGAGAATGTGCTTGCTTACAGCAACGTGCTATATGTTCTGAATGCCCGATTTGGGAATCTGTGTCAAAATTTGTTAGGAATTATGTGATCCTTACTAGCTGGAAGTAAGGGAGATGGGGCAAAGTTATTTCTAGGAGTTGGAGACATACCAAGTTTAGCTCAGTTCTGGGCATCTTTGAAATACCTATACAAACTTGTTCCTACATAGTAAATTGCAACTTTGAATGAGAATGTGCTTTCTTACAGCAACGTGCTATATGTTCTGAATGCCCGAATTGGGAATCTGTGTCAAAACTTTGTTAGGAATTATGTGATCCTTACTAGCTGGAAGTAAGCGAGATGGGGCAAAGTCATTTCTAGGAATTGGAGACATACCAAGTTTAGCTCAGTTCTGGGCATCTTTGAAATACCTATACAAACTTGTTCCTACATAGTAACTTACAACTTTGAATGAGAATGTGCTTGCTTATAGCAACGTGCTATATGTTCTGAATGCCCGATTTGGGAATCTGTGTCAAAACTTTGTTAGGAATTATGTGATCCTTACCAGCTGGAAGTAAGGGAGTTGGGGCATGAAGTTATTTCTAGGAGTTGGAGACATTCTAAGTTTAGCTCAGTTCTGGGCATCTTTGAAATACCTATACAAACTTGTTCCTACATACTAACTTGCAACTTTGAATGAGAATGTGCTTGCTTACAGCAACGTGCTATATGTTCTGAATGCCCGAATTGGGAATCTGTGTCAAAACTTTGTTAGGAATTATGTGATCCTTATTAGCTGGATGTAAGGGAGATGGGGCATGAAGTTATTTCTAGGAGCTGGAGAAATACCCACTTTAGCTCAGTTCTGAGCATCTTTGAAATACCTATACAAACTTGTTCCTACATAGTAACTTGCAACTTTGAATGAGAATGTGCTTGCTTACAGCAACGTGCTATATGTTCTGAATGCCCGAATTGGGAATCTGTGTCAAAACTTTGTTAGGAATTATGTGATCCTTACTAGCTGGAAGTAAGGGAGATGGGGCATGATGTTATTTCTAGGAGTTGGAGACATACAAGTTTTAGCTCAGTTCTGGGCATCTTTGAAATACCTATACAAACTTGTTCCTACATAGTAACTTGCAACTTTGAATGAGAATGTGCTTGCTTACAGCAACGTGCTATATGTTCTGAATGCCCGAATTGGGAATCTGTGTCAAAACTTTGTTAAGAATTATGTGATCCTTACTAGCTGGAAGTAAGGGAGATGGGGCATGAAGTTATTTCTAGGAGTTGGACACATACCAAGTTTAGCTCAGTTCTGGGCATCTTTGAAATACCTATACAAACTTCTTCCTACATAGTAACTTGCAACTTTAAATGAGAATGTGCTTGCTTACAGCAACGTGCTATACGTTCTGAATGCCCGAATTGGGAATCTGTGTCAAAACTTTGTTAGGAATTATGTGATCCTTACTAGCAGGAAGTAAGGGAGATGGGGCATGAAGTTATTTCTAGGAGTTGGAGACATACCAAGTTTAGCTCAGTTCTGGGAATCTTTGAAATACCTATACAAACTGGTTCCTACATAGTAACTTGCAACTTTAAATGAGAATGTGCTTGCTTACAGCAACGTGCTATATGTTACGAATGCCCGAATTGGGAATCTGTGTCAAAACTTTGTTAGGAATTATGTGATCCTTACTAGCTGGAAGTTAGGGAGATGAGGTATGATGTTATTTCTAGGAGTTGGAGACATACAAGGTTTAGCTCAGTTCTGGGCATCTTTGAAATACCTATACAAACTTGTTCCTACAAAGTAACTTGCAACTTTGAATGAGAATGTGCTTGCTTACAGCAACGTGCTATATGTTCTGAATGCCCGAATTGGGAATCTGTGTCAAAACATTGTTAGGAATTATGTGATCCTTACTATCTGGAAGTAAGGGAGTTGGGACATGAAGTTATTTCTAGGAGTTGGACACATACCAAGTTTAGCACAGTTCTGGGCATCTTTGAAACACCTATACAAACTTGTTCCTACATGGTAACTTGCAACTTTGAATGAGAATGTGCTTGCTTACAGCAACGTGCTATATGTTCTGAATGCCCGATTTGGGAATCTGTGTCAAAATTTGTTAGGAATTATGTGATCCTTACTAGCTGGAAGTAAGGGAGATGGGGCAAAGTTATTTCTAGGAGTTGGAGACATACCAAGTTTAGCTCAGTTCTGGGCATCTTTGAAATACATATACAAACTTGTTCCTACATAGTAACTTGCAACTTTGAATGAGAATGTGCTTTCTTACAGCAACGTGCTATATGTTCTGAATGCCCGAATTGGGAATCTGTGTCAAAACTTTGTTAGGAATTATATGATCCTTACTAGCTGGAAGTAAGCGAGATGGGGCAAAGTTATTTCTAGGAATTGGAGACATACCAAGTTTAGCTCAGTTCTGGGCATCTTTGAAATACCTATACAAACTTGTTCCTACATAGTAACTTGCAACTTTGAATGAGAATGTGCTTGCTTATAGCAACGTGCTATATGTTCTGAATGCCCGATTTGGGAATCTGTGTCAAAACTTTGTTAGGAATTATGTCATCCTTACCAGCTGGAAGTAAGGGAGTTGGGGCATAAAGTTATTTCTAGGAGTTGGAGACATACTAAGTTTAGCTCAGTTCTGGGCATCTTTGAAATACCTATACAAACTTGTTCCTACATAGTAACTTGCAACTTTGAATGAGAATGTGCTTGCTTACAGCAACGTGCTATATGTTCTGAATGCCCGAATTGGGAATCTGTGTCAAAACTTTGTTAGGAATTATGTGATCCTTACTAGCTGGATGTAAGGGAGATGGGGCATGAAGTTATTTCTAGGAGCTGGAGAAATACCCACTTTAGCTCAGTTCTGAGCATCTTTGAAATACCTATACAAACTTGTTCCTACATAGTAACTTGCAACTTTGAATGTGAATGTGCTTGCTTACAGCAACGTGCTATATGTTCTGAATGCCCGAATTGGGAATCTGTGTCAAAACTTTGTTAGGAATTATGTGATCCTTACTAGCTGGAAGTAAGGGAGATGGGACATGAAGTTGTTTCTAAGTGTTGGACACATACCAAGTTTAGCTCAGTTCTGGGCATCTTTGAAATACCTATATAAACTTGATCCTACATAGTAACTTGCAACTTTGAATGAGAATGTGCTTGCATACAGCAACGTGCTATATGTTCTGAATGCCCGAATTGGGAATCTGTGTCAAAACTTTGTTAGGAATTATGTGATCCTTACTAGCTGGAAGTAAGGGAGTTGGGGCATGAAGTTATTTCTAGGAGTTGGAGACATACCCACTTTTGCTCAGTTCTGGGCATCTTTGAAATACCTATACAAACTTGTTCCTACATAGTAACTTGCAACTTTGAATGAGAATGTGCTT
Organism: Diceros bicornis minor; assembly: GCF_020826845.1. Lineage (NCBI taxonomy): Eukaryota > Metazoa > Chordata > Mammalia > Perissodactyla > Rhinocerotidae > Diceros > Diceros bicornis. The sequence goes on from NW_026691053.1 coordinate 624,540, forward strand.
GCTTACAGCAACGTGCTATATGTTCTGAATGCCCGAATTGGGAATCTGTGTCAAAACTTTGGTAGGAATTATGTGATCCTTACTAGCTGGAAGTAAGGGAAGTGGGGCATGAAGTTATTTCTAGGAGTTGGAGACATACAAGTTTTAGCTCAGTTTTGGGCATCTTTGAAATACCTATACAAACTTCTTCCTACATAGTAACTTGCAACTTTAAATGAGAATGAGCTTGCTTACAGCAACGTGCTATACGTTCTGAATGCCCGAATTGGGAATCTGTGTCAAAACTTTGTTAGGAATTATGTGATCCTTACTCACAGGAAGTAAGGGAGATGGGGCATGAAGTCATTTCTAGGAGTTGGAGACATACCAAGTTTAGCTCAATTCTGGGCATCTTTGAAATACCTATACAAACTTGTTCCTACATAGTAACTTGCAACTTTAAATGAGAATGTGCTTGCTTACAGCAACGTGCTATATGTTCCGAATGCCCGAATTGGGAATCTGTGTCAAAACTTTGTTAGGAATTATGTGATCCTTACTAGCAGGACGTAAGGGACATGGAGCATGAAGTTATTTCTAGGAGTTGGAGACATACAACGTTTAGCTCAGTACTGGGCATCTTTGAAATACCTATACAAACTTGTTCCTACATAGTAACTTGCAACTTTGAATGAGAATGTGCTTGCTTACAGCAACGTGCTATATGTTCTGAATGCCCGAATTGGGAATCTGTTTCAAAACTTTGTTAGGAATTATGTGATCCTTACTAGCTGGAAGTTAGGGAGATGGGGCATGAAGTTATTTCTAGGAGTTGGAGACATACAAGGTTTAGCTCAGTTCTGGGCATCTTTGAAATACCTATACAAACTTGTTCCTACATAGTAACTTGCAACTTTGAATGAGAATGTGCTTGCTTACAGCAACGTGCTATATGTTCTGAATGCCCGAATTGGGAATCTGTGTCAAAACTTTGTTAGGAATTATGTGATCCTTATTATCTGGAAGTAAGGGAGTTGGGGCATGAAGTTATTTCTAGGAGTTGGACACATACCAAGTTTAGCACAGTTCTGGGCATCTTTGAAACACCTATACAAACTTGTTCCTACATAGTAACTTGCAACTTTGAATGAGAATGTGCTTGCTTACAGCAACGTGCTATATGTTCTGAATGCCCGATTTGGGAATCTGTGTCAAAACTTTGTTACGAATTATGTGATCCTTACTAGCTGGAAGTAAGTGAGATGGGGCATGAAGTTATTTCTAGGAGTTGGAGACATACCAAGTTTAGCTCAGTTCTGGGCATCTTTGAAATACCTATACAAACTTGTTCCTACATAGTAACTTGCAACTTTGAATGAGAATGTGCTTGCTTACAGCAACGTGCTATATGTTCTGAATGCCCGAATTGGGAATCTGTGTCAAAACTTTGTTAGGAATTATGTGATCCTTACTAGCTGGAAGTAAGGGAGATGGGGCATGAAGTTATTTCTAGGAGTTGGAGACATACAACGTTTAGCACAGTTCTGGGCATCTTTGAAATACCTATACAAACTTGTTCCTACATAGTAACTTGCAACTTTGAATGGGAATGTGCTTGCTTACAGCAACGTGCTATATGTTCTGAATGCCCGAATTGGGAATCTGTGTCAAAACTTTGTTAGGAATTATGTGATCCTTACTAGCTGGAAGTAAGGGAGTTGGGGCATGAAGTTATTTCTAGGAGTTGGAGACATACCCACTTTAGCTCAGTTCTGGGCATCTTTGAAATACCTATACAAACTTTTTCCTACATAGTAACTTGCATTTTTGAATGAGAATGTGCTTGCTTACAGCAACGTGCTATATGTTCTGAATGCCCGAATTGGGAATCTGTGTCAAAACTTTGTTAGGAATTATGTGATCCTTACTAGATGGAAGTAAGCGAGATGGGGCATGAAGTTATTTCTAGGAGTTGGAGACATACAAGGTTTAGCTCAGTTCTGGGCATCTTTGAAATACCTATACAAACTTCTTCCTACATAGTAACTTGCAACTTTAAATGAGAATGTTCTTGCTTACAGCAACGTGCTATACGTTCTGAATGCCCGAATTGTGAATCTGTGTCAAAACTTTGTTAGGAATTATGTGATCCTTACTAGCAGGACGTAAGGGACATGGAGCATGAAGTTATTTCTAGGAGTTGGAGACATACAACGTTTAGCTCAGTACTGGGCATCTTTGAAATACCTATACAAACTTGTTCCTACATAGTAACTTGCAACTTTGAATGAGAATGTGCTTGCTTATAGCAACGTGCTATATGTTCTGAATGCCCGAATTAGGAATCTGTGTCAAAACTTTGTTAGGAATTATGTGATCCTTACTAGCTGGAAGTTAGGGAGATGGGGCATGAAGTTATTTCTAGGAGTTGGAGACATACAAGGTTTAGCTCAGTTCTGGGAATCTTTGAAATACCTATACAAACTTGTTCCTACATAGTAACTTGCAACTTTGAATGAGAATGTGCTTGCTTACAGCAACGTGCTATATGTTCTGAATGCCCGAATTGGGAATCTGTGTCAAAACTTTGTTAGGAATTATGTGATCCTTACTATCTGGAAGTAAGGGAGTTGGGGCATGAAGTTATTTCTAGGAGTTTGACACATACCAAATTTAGCACAGTTCTGGGCATCTTTGAAACACCTATACAAACTTGTTCCTACATAGTAACTTGCAACTTTGAATGAGAATGTGCTTGCTTACAGCAACGTGCTATATGTTCTGAATGCCCGATTTGGGAATCTGTGTCAAAATTTGTTAGGAATTATGTGATCCTTTCTAGCTGGAAGAAAGGGAGATGTGGCATGAAGTTATTTCTAGGAGTTGGAGACATACAAAGTTTAGCTCAGTTCTGGGCATCTTTGAAATACCTATACAAACTTGTTCCTACATAGTAACTTGCAACTTTGAATGAGAATGTGCTTGCTTACAGCAACGTGCTATATGTTCTGAATGCCCGAATTGGGAATCTGTGTCAAAACTTTGTTAGGAATTATGTGATCCTTACTAGCTGGAAGTAAGGGAGATGGGGCATGAAGTTATTTCTAGGAGTTGGAGACATACAACGTTTAGCTCAGTTCTGGGCATCTTTGAAATACCTAGAGAAACTTATTCCTACATAGTAACTTGCAACTTTGAATGAGAATGTGCTTGCTTACAGCAACGTGCTATGTGTTCTGAATGCCAGAATTGGGAATCTGTGTCAAAACTTTGTTAGGAATTATGTGATCCTTACTAGCTGGAAGTAAGGGAGATGGGGCATGAAGTTATTTCTAGGAGTTGGACACATACCAAGTTTAGCACAGTTCTGGGCATCTTTGAAATACCTATACAAACTTGTTCCTACATAGTAACTTGCAACTTTGAATGAGAATGTGCTTGCTTACAGCAACGTGCTATATGTTCTGAATGCCCGAATTGGGAATCTGTTTCAAAACTTTGTTAGTAATTATGTGATCCTTACTATCTGTAAGTAAGTGAGATGGGTCATGAAGTTATTTCTAGGAGTTGGAGACATACAACGTTTAGCTCAGTTCTGGGCATCTTTGAAATACCTATACAAACTTGTTCCTACATAGTAACTTGCAACTTTGAATGAGAATGTGCTTGCTTACAGCAACGTGCTATATGTTCTGAATGCCCGAATTGGGAATCTGTGTCAAAAGTTTGTTAGGAATTATGTGATCCTTACTAGCTGGAAGTAAGTGAGATGGGGCATGAAGTTATTTCTAGGAGTTGGACACATGCCAAGTTTAGCTCAGTTCTGGGCATCTTTGAAATACCTATACAAACTTGTTCCTACATAGTAACTTGCAACTTTGAATGGGAATGTGCTTGCTTACAGCAACGTGCTATATGTTCTGAATGCCCGAATTGGGAATCTGTGTCAAAACTTTGTTAGGAATTATGTGATCCTTACTAGCTGGAAGTAAGGGAGTTGGGGCATGAAGTTATTTCTAGGAGTTGGAGACATACCCACTTTAGCTCAGTTCTGGGCATCTTTGAAATACCTATACAAACTTTTTCCTACATAGTAACTTGCATTTTTGAATGAGAATGTGCTTGCTTACAGCAACGTGCTATATGTTCTGAATGCCCGAATTGGGAATCTGTGTCAAAACTTTGTTAGGAATTATGTGATCCTTACTAGATGGAAGTAAGGGAGATGGGGCATGAAGTTATTTCTAGGAGTTGGAGACATACAAGGTTTAGCTCAGTTCTGGGCATCTTTGAAAAACCTATACAAACTTCTTCCTACATAGTAACTTGCAACTTTAAATGAGAATGTTCTTGCTTACAGCAACGTGCTATACGTTCTGAATGCCCGAATTGTGAATCTGTGTCAAAACTTTGTTAGGAATTATGTGATCCTTACTAGCAGGACGTAAGGGACATGGAGCATGAAGTTATTTCTAGGAGTTGGAGACATACAACATTTAGCTCAGTACTGGGCATCTTTGAAATACCTATACAAACTTGTTCCTACATAGTAACTTGCAACTTTGAATGAGAATGTGCTTGCTTATAGCAACGTGCTATATGTTCTGAATGCCCGAATTAGGAATCTGTGTCAAAACTTTGTTAGGAATTATGTGATCCTTACTAGCTGGAAGTTAGGGAGATGGGGCATGAAGTTATTTCTAGGAGTTGGAGACATACAAGGTTTAGCTCAGTTCTGGGAATCTTTGAAATACCTATACAAACTTGTTCCTACATAGTAACTTGCATCTTTGAATAAGAATGTGCTTGCTTACAGCAACGTGCTATATGTTCTGAATGCCCGAATTGGGAATCTGTGTCAAAACTTTGTTAGGAATTATGTGATCCTTACTATCTGGAAGTAAGGGAGTTGGGGCATGAAGTTATTTCTAGGAGTTTGACACATACCAAATTTAGCACAGTTCTGGGCATCTTTGAAACACCTATACAAACTTGTTCCTACATAGTAACTTGCAACTTTGAATGAGAATGTGCTTGCTTACAGCAATGTGCTATATGTTCTGAATGCCCGATTTGGGAATCTGTGTCAAAATTTGTTAGGAATTATGTGATCCTTTCTAGCTGGAAGAAAGGGAGATGTGGCATGAAGTTATTTCTAGGAGTTGGAGACATACAAAGTTTAGCTCAGTTCTGGGCATCTTTGAAATACCTATACAAACTTGTTCCTACATAGTAACTTGCAACTTTGAATGAGAATGTGCTTGCTTACAGCAACGTGCTATATGTTCTGAATGCCCGAATTGGGAATCTGTGTCAAAACTTTGTTAGGAATTATGTGATCCTTACTAGCTGGAAGTAAGGGAGATGGGGCATGAAGTTATTTCTAGGAGTTGGAGACATACAAAGTTTAGCTCAGTTCTGGGCATCTTTGAAATACCTAGAGAAACTTATTCCTACATAGTAACTTGCAACTTTGAATGAGAATGTGCTTGCTTACAGCAACGTGCTATATGTTCTGAATGCCCGAATTGGGAATCTGTGTCAAAACTTTGTTAGGAATTATGTGATCCTTACTAGCTGGAAGTAAGGGAGATGGGGCATGAAGTTATTTCTAGGAGTTGGACACATACCAAGTTTAGCACAGTTCTGGGCATCTTTGAAATACCTATACAAACTTGTTCCTACATAGTAACTTGCAACTTTGAATGAGAATGTGCTTGCTTACAGCAACGTGCTATATGTTCTGAATGCCCGAATTGGGAATCTGTTTCAAAACTTTGTTAGTAATTATGTGATCCTTACTATCTGTAAGTAAGGGAGATGGGTCATGAAGTTATTTCTAGGAGTTGGAGACATACAACGTTTAGCTCAGTTCTGGGCATCTTTGAAATACCTATACAAACTTGTTCCTACATAGTAACTTGCAACTTTGAATGAGAATGTGCTTGCTTACAGCAACGTGCTATATGTTCTGAATGCCCGAATTGGGAATCTGTGTCAAAAGTTTGTTAGGAATTATGTGATCCTTACTAGCTGGAAGTAAGTGAGATGGGGCATGAAGTTATTTCTAGGAGTTGGACACATGCCAAGTTTAGCTCAGTTCTGGGCATCTTTGAAATACCTATACAAACTTGTTCCTACATAGTAACTTGCAACTTTGAATGAGAATGTGCTTGCTTACAGCAACGTGCTATAGGTACAGAATGCCAGAATTGGGAATCTGTGTCAAAACTTTGTTAGGAATTATGTGATCCTTACTAGCTGGAAGTAAGGGAGATGGGGCATGAAGTTATTTCTAGGAGTTGGAGACATACAACGTTTAGCTCAGTTCTGGGCATCTTTGAAATACCTATACAAACTTGTTCCTACATAGTAACTTGCAACTTTGAATGAGAATGTGCTTGCTTACAGCAAGGTGCTATATGTTCTGAATGCCCGAATTGGGAATCTGTGTCAAAACTTTCTTAGGAATTATGTGATCCTTACTAGCTGGAAGTAAGGGAGATGGGTCATGAAGTTATTTCTAGGAGTTGGACACATACAACGTTTAGCTCAGTTCTGGGCATCTTTGAAATACCTATACAAACTTGTTCCTACATAGTATCTTGCAACTTTGAATGAGATTGTGCTTGCTTACAGCAACGTGCTATATGTTCTGAATGCCCGAATTGGGAATCTGTGTCAAAACTTTGTTAGGAATTATGTGATTCTTACTAGCTGTAAGTAAGGGAGATGGGGCATGAAGTTTTTTCTAGGAGTTGGAGACATACAACGTTTAGCTCAGTTCTGGGCATCTTTGAAATACCTATACAAACTTGTTCCTACATAGTAACTTGTAACTTTGAAGGAGAATGTGCTTGCTTACAGCAACGTGCTATATGTTCTGAATGCCCGAATTGGGAATCTGTGTCAAAAATTTGTTAGGAATTATGTGATCCTTACTAGCTGGAAGTAAGGGAGATGGGGCATGAAGTTATTTCTAGGAGTTGGAGACATACAACGTTTAGCTCAGTTCTGGGCATCTTTGAAATACCTATACAAACTTGTTCCTACATAGTAACTTGCAACTTTGAATGAGAATGTGCTTGCTTACAGCAACGTGCTATATGTTCTGAATGCCCGAATTGGGAATCTGTGTCAAAAGTTTGTTAGTAATTATGTGATCCTTATTAGCTGGAAGTAAGGGAGATGGGGCATGAAGTTATTTCTAGGAGTTGGAGACATACAACGCTTAGCTCAGTTCTGGGCATCTTTGAAATACCTATACAAACTTGTTCCTACATAGTAACTTGCAACTTTGAATGAGAATGTGCTTGCTTACAGCAACGTGCTATATGTTCTGAATTCCCGAATTGGGAATCTGTGTCAAAACTTTGTTAGGAATAATGTGATCCTTACTAGCTGGAAGTAAGGGAGATGGGGCATGAAGTTATTTCTAGGAGTTGGACACATAACAAGTTTAGCACAGTTCTGGGCATCTTTGAAATACCTATACAAACTTGTTCCTACATAGTAACTTGCAACTTTGAATGAGAATGTGCTTGCTTACAGCAACGTGCTATATGTTCTGAAAGCCCGAATTGGGAATCTGTGTCAAAACTTTGTTAGGAATTATGTGATCCTTACTAGCTGGAAGTAAGGGAGTTGGGGCATGAAGTTATTTCTAGGAGTTGGAGACATACCAAGTTTAGCTCAGTTCTGGGCATCTTTGAAATACCTATACAAACTTGTTCCTACATAGTAACTTGCAACTTTGAATGAGAATGTGCTTGCTTACAGCAACGTGCTATATGTTCTGAATGCCCGAATTGGGAATCTGTGTCAAAACTTTGTTAGGAATTATGTGATCCTTACTAGCTGGAAGTAAGGGAGATGGGGCATGAAGTTATTTCTAGGAGTTGGAGACATACAACGTTTAGCTCAGTTCTGGGCATCTTTGAAATATCTATACAAACTTGTTCCTACATAGTAACTTGCAACTTTGAATGAGAATGTACTTGCTTTCAGCAACGTGCTATATGTTCTGTATGCCCGTATTGGGAATCTGTGTCAAATCTTTCTTAGAAATTATGTGATCCTTACTAGCTGGAAGTAAGGGAGATGGGGCATGAAGTTATTTCTAGGAGTTGGACACATACCAAGTTTAGCTCAGTTCTGGGCATCTTTGAAATACCTATACAAACTTGTTCCTACATAGTAACTTGCAACTTTGAATGAGAATGTGCTTGCTTACAGCAAGGTGCTATATGTTCTGAATGCCCGAATTGGGAATATGTGTCAAAACTTTCTTAGGAATTATGTGATCCTTACTAGCTGGAAGTAAGGGAGATGGGGCATGAAGTTATTTCTAGGAGTTGGACACATACAACGTTTAGCTCAGTTCTGGGCATCTTTGAAATACCTATACAAACTTGTTCCTACATAGTAACTTGCAACTTTGAATGAGAATGTGCTTGCTTACAGCAACGTGCTATATGTTCTGAATGCCCGAATTGGGAATCTGTGTCAAAACTTTGTTAGGAATTATGTGATTCTTACTAGCTGTAAGTAAGGGAGATGGGGCATGAAGTTTTTTCTAGGAGTTGGAGACATACCAAGTTTAGCTCAGTTCTGGGCATCTTTGAAATACCTATACAAACTTGTTCCTACATAGTAACTTGCAACTTTGAATGAGAATGTGCTTGCTTACAGCAACGTGCTATATGTTCTGAATGCCCGAATTGGGAATCTGTGTCAAAACTTTGTTGGAATTATGTGATCCTTACTAGCTGGAAGTAAGGGAGATGGGGCAAAGTTATTTCTAGGAGTTGGAGACATACCAAGTTTAGCTCAGTTCTGGGCATCTTTGAAATACCTATACAAACTTGTTCCTACATAGTAACTTGCAACTTTGAATGAGAATGTGCTTGCTTACAGCAACGTGCTATATGTTCTGAATGCCCGAATTGGAAATCTGTGTCAAAAGTTTGTTAGGAATTATGTGATCCTTACTAGCTGGAAGTAAGGGAGATGGGGCATGAAGTTATTTTTAGGAGTTGGAGACATACAACGTTTAGCTCAGTTCTAGGCATCTTTGAAATACCTATACAAACTTGTTCCTACATAGTAACTTGCAACTTTGAATGAGAATGTGCTTGCTTACAGCAACGTGCTATATGTTCTGAATGCCCGAATTGGGAATCTATGTCAAATCTTTGTTAGGAATTATGTGATCCTTACTAGATGGAAGAAAGGGAGATGGGGCATGAAGTTATTTTTAGGAGTTGGAGACATACAACGTTTAGCTCAGTTCTGGGCATCTTTGAAATACCTATACAAACTTGTTCCTACATAGTAACTTGCAACTTTGAATGAGAATGTGCTTGCTTACAGCAACGTGCTATAAGTTCTGAATGCCCGAATTGCGAATCTGTGTCAAAACTTTGTTAGGAATTATGTGATCCTTACTAGCTGGAAGTAAGGGAGATGGGGCATGAAGTTATTTCTAGGAGTTGTAGACATACCAAGTTTAGCTCAGTTCTGGGCATCTTTGAAATACCTATACAAACTTGTTCCTACATAGTAACTTGCAACTTTGAATGAGAATGTGCTTGCTTACAGCAACGTGCTATATGTTCTGAATGCCCGAATTGGGAATCTGTGTCAAAAGTTTGTTAGGAATTATGTGATCCTTACTAGATGGAAGTAAGGGAGATGGGGCATGAAGTTATTTCTAGGAGTTGGAGACATACAACGTTTAGCTCAGTTCTGGGCATCTTTGAAATACCTATACAAACTTGTTCCTACATAGTAACTTGCAACTTTGAATGAGAATGTGCTTGCTTACAGCAACGTGCTATATGTTCTGAATGCCCGAATTGGGAATCTGTGTCAAAAGTTTGTTAGTAATTATGTGATCCTTACTAGCTGGAAGTAAGGGAGATGGGGCATGAAGTTATTTCTAGGAGTTGGAGACATACAACGCTTAGCTCAGTTCTGGGCCTCTTTGAAAAACCTATACAAACTTGTTCCTACATAGTAACTTGCAACTTTGAATGAGAATGTGCTTGCTTACAGCAACGTGCTATATGTTCTGAATGCCCGAATTGGGAATCTGTGTCAAAAGTTTGTTAGGAATTATGTGATCCTTACAAGCTGGAAGTAAGGGAGATGGGGCATGAAGTTATTTCTAAGAGTTGGAGACATACAAAGTTTAGCTCAGTTCTGGGCATCTTTGAAATACCTATACAAACTTGTTCCTACATAGTAACTTGCAACTTTGAATGAGAATGTGCTTGCTTACAGCAACGTGCTCTATGTTATGAATGCCCGAATTGGGAATCTGTGTCAAAACTTTGGTAGGAATTATGTGATCCTTACTAGCTGGAAGTAAGGGAGATGGGGCATGAAGTTATTTCTAGGAGTTGGAGACATACAACGTTTAGCTCAGTTCTGGGCATCTTTGAAATACCTATACAAACTTGTTCCTACATAGTAACTTGCAACTTTGAATGAGAATGTGCTTGCTTACAGCAACGTGCTATATGTTCTGAATGCCCGAATTGGGAATCTGGGTCAAAACTTTGTTAGGAATTATGTGATCCTTACTAGCTGGAAGTAAGGGAGATGGGGCATGAAGTTATTTCTAGGAGTTGGACACATACCAAGTTTAGCACAGTTCTGGGCATCTTTAAACACCTATACAAACTTGTTCCTACATAGTAACTTGCAAATTTGAATGAGAATGTGCTTGCTTACAGCAACGTGCTATATGTTCTGAATGCCCGAATTGGGAATCTGTGTCAAAACTTTGTTAGGAATTATGTGATCCTTACTAGCTGGAAGTAAGAGAGATGGGGCATGAAGTTATTTCTAGGAGTTGGAGACATACAACGTTTAGCTCAGTTCTGGGCATCTTTGAAATACCTATACAAACTTGTTCCTACATAGTAACTTGCAACTTTAATGAGAATGTGTTTGCTTACAGCAACGTGCTATATGTTCTGAATGCCCGAATTGGGAATCTGTGTCAAAAGTTTGTTAGGAATTATGTGATCCTTACTAGCTGGAAGTAAGGGAGATGGGGCATGAAGTTATTTCTAGGAGTTGGAGACATACCAAGTTTAGCTCAGTTCTGGGCATCTTTGAAATACCTATACAAACTTGTTCCTACATAGTAACTTGCAACTTTGAATGAGAATGTGCTTGCTTACAGCAACGTGCTCTATGTTCTGAATGCCCGAATTGGGAATCTGTGTCAAAACTTTGGTAGGAATTATGTGATTCTTACCAGCTGGAAGTAAGGGAGATGGGGCATTAAGTTAATTCTAGGAGTTGGAGACATACCAAGTTTAGCTCAGTTCTGGGTATCTTTGAAATACCTATACAAACTTGTTCCTACATAGTAACTTGCAACTTTGAATGAGAATGTGCTTGCTTACAGCAACGTGCTCTATGTTCTGAATGCCCGAATTGGGAATCTGGGTCAAAACTTTGTTAGGAATTATGTGATCCTTATTAGCTGGAAGTAAGGGAGATGGGGCATGAAGTTATTTCTAGGAGTTGGACACATACCAAGTTTAGCACAGTTCTGGGCATCTTTGAAACACCTATACAAACTTGTTCCTACATAGTAACTTTCAAATTTGAATGAGAATGTGCTTGCTTACAGCAACGTGCTATATGTTCTGAATGCCCGAATTGGGAATCTGTGTCAAAACTTTGTTAGGAATTATGTGATCCTTACTAGCTGGAAGTAAGGGAGATGGGGCATGAAGTTATTTCTAGGAGTTGGAGACATACAACGTTTAGGTCAGTTCTGGGCATCTTTGAAATACCTATACAAACTTGTTCCTACATAGTAACTTGCAACTTTGAATGAGAATGTGCTTGCTTACAGCAACGTGCTATATGTTCTGAATGCCCGAAATGGGAATCTGTGTCAAAACTTTGTTAGGAATTATGTGATCCTTACTAGCTGGAAGTAAGGGAGATGGGGCATGAAGTTATTTCTAGGAGTTGGACACATACCAAGTTTAGGTCAGTTCTGGGCCTCTTAGAAATACCTATACTAACTTGTTCCTACATAGTAACTAGCAACATTGAATGAGAATGTGCTTGCTTACAGCAACGTGCTATATGTTCTGAATGCCCGAATTGGGAATCTGTGTCAAAACTTTGTTAGGAATTATGTGATCCTTACAAGCTGGAAGTAAGGGAGATGGGGCATGAAGTTATTTCTAGGAGTTGGAGACATACCAAGTTTAGCTGAGTTCTGAGCATCTTTGAAATGCCTATACAAACTTGTTCCTACATAGTAATTTGCAACTATGAATGAGAATGTGCTTGCTTACAGCAACGTGCTGTATGTTCTGAATGCCCGAATTGGGAATCTGTGTCAAAACTTTGTTAGGATTTATGTGCTCCTTACTAGATGGAAGTAAGGGAGATGGGGCATGAAGTTATTTCTAGGAGTTGGAGACATACAACGTTAAGCTCAGTTCTGGGCATCTTTGAAATACTTATACAAACTTGTTCCTACATAGTAACTTGCAAGTTTGAATGAGAATGTGCTTGCTTACAGCAACGTGCTATATGTTCTGAATGCCCGAATTGGGAATCTGTGTCAAAACTTTGTTAGGAATTATGTGATCCTTACTAGCTGTAAGTAAGGGAGATGGGGCATGAAGTTATTTCTAGGAGTTGGACACATAACAAGTTTAGCACAGTTCTGGGCATCTTTGAAATAGCTATACAAACTTGTTCCTACATAGTAACTTGCAACTTTGAATGAGACAGTGCTTGCTTACAGCAACCTGCTATATGTTCTGAATGCCCGATTGGGAATCTGTGTCAAAACTTTGTTAGGAATTATGTGATCCTTACTAGCTGTAAGTAAGGGAGATAGGGCATGAAGTTATTTCTAGGAGTTGGAGACATACAACGTTTAGCTCAGTTCTGGGCATCTTTGAAATACCTATACAACCTTGTTCCTACATAGTAACTTGCATCTTTGAATGAGAATGTGCTTGCTTACAGCAACGTGCTGTATGTTCTGAATGCCCGAATTGGGAATCTGTGTCAAAAGTGTGTTAGGAATTATGTGATCCTTACTAGCTGGAAGTAAGGAAGATGGGGCATGAAGTTATTTCTAGGAGTTGGACACATACCAAGTTTAGCTCAGTTCTGGGCATCTTTGAAATACCTATACAAACTTGTTCCTACATAGTAACTTGCAACTTTGAATGAGAATGTGCTTGCTTACAGCAACGTGCTATATGTTCTGAATGCCCGAATTGGGAATCTGTGTCAAAACTTTGTTAGGAATTATGTGATCCTTACTAGCTGTAAGTAAGGGAGATGGGGCATGAAGTTATTTCTAGAAGTTGGAGACATACAACGTTTAGCTCAGTTCTGGGCATCTTTGAAATACCTATACAAACTTGTTCCCACATAGTAACTTGCAACTTTGAATGAGAATGTGCTTGCTTACAGCAACGTGCTATATGTTCTGAATGCCCGAATTCGGAATCTGTGTCAAAACTTTGTTAGGAATTATGTGATCCTTACTAGCTGGAAGTAAGGGAGATGGTTCATGAAGTTATTTCTAGGAGTTGGACACATACCAAGTTTAGCACAGTTCTGGTCATCTTTGAAATACCTATACAAACTTGTTCCTACATAGTAACTTGCAAATTTGAATGAGAATGTGCTTGCTTACAGCAACGTGCTCTATGTTCTGAATGCCTGAATTGGGAATCTGTGTCAAAAGCTTGTTAGGAATTATGTGATCCTTACTAGCTGGAAGTAAGGGAGATGGGGCATGAAGTTATTTCTAGGAGTTGGAGACATACAACGTTTAGCTCAGTTCTGGGCATCTTTGAAATACCTATACAAACTTGTTCCTACATAGTAACTTGCAACTTTGAATGAGTATGTGCTTGCTTAGAGCAACGTGCTCTATGTTCTGAATGCCCGAATTGGGAATCTGTGTCAAAACTTTGTTAGGAATTATGTGATCCTTACCAGCTGGAAGTAAGGGACATGGGGCATTAAGTTAATTCTAGGAGTTGGAGACATACCAAGTTTAGCTCAGTTCTGGGCATCTTTGAAATACCTATACAAACTTGTTCCTACATAGTAACTTGCAACTTTGAATGAGAATGTGCTTGCTTACAGCAACGTGCTATATGTACTGAATGCCCGAATTGGGAATCTGTGTCAAAACTTTGTTAGGAATTATGTGATCCTTACTAGCTGGAAGTAAGGGAGATGGGGCATGAAGTTATTTCTAGGAGTTGGAGACATACCAAGGTTAGCTCAGTTCTGGGCATCTTTGAAATACCTATACAAACTTGTTCCTACATACTAACTTGCAACTTTGAATGAGAATGTGCTTGCTTACAGCAACGTGCTATATGTTCTGAATGCCCGAATTGGGAATCTGTGTCAAAACTTTGTTAGGAATTATGTGATCCTTACTAGCTGGAAGTAAGGGAGATGGGGCATGAAGTTATTTCTAGGAGTTGGACAAATACCAAGTTTAGCACAGTTCTGGGCATCTTTGAAATACCTATACAAACTTGTTCCTACATAGTAACATGCAACTTTGAATGAGAATGTGCTTGCTTACAGCAACGTGCTATATGTTCTGAATGCCCGAATTGGGAATCTGTGTCAAAACTTTGTTAGGAATTATGTGATCCTTACTAGCTGGAAGTAAGGGAGATGGGGCATGAAGTTATTTCTAGGAGTTTGAGACATACCAAGGTTAGCTCAGTTCTGGGCATCTTTGAAATACCTATACAAACTTGTTCCTACATACTAACTTGCAACTTTGAATGAGAATGTGCTTGCTTACAGCAACGTGCTATATGTTCTGAATGCCCGAATTGGGAATCTGTGTCAAAACTTTGTTAGGAATTATGTGATCCTTACTAGCTGGAAGTAAGGGAGATGGGGCATGAAGTTATTTCTAGGAGTTGGACAAATACCAAGTTTAGCACAGTTCTGGGCATCTTTGAAATACCTATACAAACTTGTTCCTACATAGTAACATGCAACTTTGAATGAGAATGTGCTTGCTTACAGCAACGTGCTATATGTTCTGAATGCCCGAATTGGGAATCTGTGTCAAAACTTTGTTAGGAATTATGTGATCCTTACTAGCTGGAAGTAAGGGAGATGGGGCATGAAGTTATTTCTAGGAGTTTGAGACATACCAAGTTTAGCTCAGTTCTGGGCATCTTTGAAATACCTATACAAACTTGTTCCTACATAGTAACTTGCAACTTTGAATGAGAATGTGCTTGCTTACAGCAACGTGCTATAAGTTCTGAATGCCCGAATTGCGAATCTGTGTCAAAACTTTGTTAGGAATTATGTGATCCTTACTAGCTGGAAGTAAGGGAGATGGGGCATGAAGTTATTTCTAGGAGTTGGAGACATACCAAGTTTAGCTCACTTCTGGGCATCTTTGAAATACCTATACAAACTTGTTCCTACATAGTAACTTGCAACTTTGAATGAGAATGTGCTTGCTTACAGCAACATGCTATATGTTCTGAATGCCCGAATTGGGAATCTGTGTCAAAAGTTTGTTAGGAATTATGTGATCCTAACTAGATGGAAGTAAGGGAGATGGGGCATGAAGTTATTTCCAGGAGTTGGAGACATACAACGTTTAGCTCAGTTCTGGGCATCTTTGAAATACCTATACAAACTTGTTCCTACATAGTAACTTGCAACTTTGAATGAGAATGTGCTTGCTTACAGCAACGTGCTATATGTTCTGAATGCCCGAATTGGGAATCTGTGTCAAAACTTTGTTAGGAATTATGTGATCCTTACTAGCTGGAAGTAAGGGAGATGGGGCATGAAGTTATTTCTAAGAGTTGGAGACATACAACGTTTAGCTCAGTTCTGGGCATCTTTGAAATACCTATACAAACTTGTTCCTACATAGTAACTTGCAACTTTGAATGAGAATGTGCTTGCTTACAGCAACGTGCTGTATGTTCTGAATGCCCGAATTGGGAATCTGTGTCAAAAGTGTTTTAGGAATTATGTGATCCTTACTTGCTGGAAGTAAGGAAGATGGGGCATGAAGTTATTTCTAGGAGTTGGACACATACCAAGTTTAGCTCAGTTCTGGGCATCTTTGAAATACCTATACAAACTTGTTCCTACATAGTAACTTGCAACTTTGAATGAGAATGTGCTTGCTTACAGCAACGTGCTATATGTTCTGAATGCCCGAATTGGGAATCTGTGTCAAAACTTTGTTAGGAATTATGTGATCCTTACTAGCTGTAAGTAAGGGAGATGGGGCATGTTGTTATTTCTAGAAGTTGGAGACATACAACGTTTAGCTCAGTTCTGGGCATCTTTGAAATACCTATACAAACTTGTTCCTACATAGTAACTTGCAACTTTGAATGAGAATGTGCTTGCTTACAGCAACGTGCTATATGTTCTGAATGCCCGAATTGGGAATCTGTGTCAAAACTTTGTTAGGAATTATGTGATCCTTACTAGCTGGAAGTAAGGGAGATGGTTCATGAAGTTATTTCTAGGAGTTGGACACATACCAAGTTTAGCACAGTTCTTGTCATCTTTGAAATACCTATACAAACTTGTTCCTACATAGTAACTTGCAAATTTGAATGAGAATGTGCTTGCTTACAGCAACGTGCTCTATGTTCTGAATGCCTGAATTGGGAATCTGTGTCAAAAGCTTGTTAGGAATTATGTGATCCTTACTAGCTGGAAGTAAGGGAGATGGGGCATGAAATTATTTCTAGGAGTTGGAGACATACAACGTTTAGCTCAGTTCTGGGCATCTTTGAAATACCTATACAAACTTGTTCCTACATAGTAACTTGCAACTTTGAATGAGTATGTGCTTGCTTACAGCAACGTGCTCTATGTTCTGAATGCCCGAATTGGGAATCTGTGTCAAAATTTGTTAGGAATTATGTGATCCTTAATGGCTGGAAGTACGGGAGCTGGGGCATGAAGTTTTGTCTAGGAGTTTGAGACATACCCACTTAAGCTCAGTTCTGGGCATCTTTGAAATACCTAAACAAACTTGCTCCTACTTAGTAACTTGCAACTTTGAATGAGAATGTGCTTGCTTACAGCAACGTGCTATATGTTCTGAATGCCCGAATTGGGAATCTGTGTCAAAACTTTGTTAGGAATTATGGGATCCTTACTAGCTGGAAGTAAGTGAGATGGGGCATGAAGATATTTCTAGGAGTTGTAGACATACCAAGTTTAGCTCAGTTCTGGGCATCTTTGAAATACCTATACAAACTTGTTCCTACATAGTAACTTGCAACTTTGAATGAATTGTGCTTGCTTACAGCAAAGAGCTATATGTTCTGAATGCCCGAATTGGGAATCTTTGTCAAAACTTTGTTAAGAATTATGTGATCCTTACTAGCTGGAAGTAAAGGAGATGGGGCATGAAGTTATTTCTAGGAGTTGGAGACATACAACGTTTAGCTCAGTTCTGGGCATCTTTGAAATACCTATACAAACTTGTTCCTACATAGTAACTTGCATCTTTGAATGAGAATGTGCTTGCTTACAGCAACGTGCTATATGTTCTGAATGCCCGAATTGGGAATCTGTGTCAAAACTTTGTTAGGAATTATGTGATCCTTATTAGCAGGAAGTAAGAGAGTTGGGGCATGAAGTTATTTCTAGGAGTTGGACACATACCAAGTTTAGCACAGTTCTGGGCATCTTTGAAATACCTATACAAACTTGTTCCTACATAGTAACTTGCAACTTTGAATGAGAATGTGCTTCCTTACAGCAACGTGCTCTATGTTCTGAATGCCCGAATTGGGAATCTGTGTCAAAAGCTTGTTAGGAATTATGTGATCCTTACTAGCTGGAAGTAAGGGAGATGGGGCATGAAGTTATTTCTAGGAGTTGGAGACATACAACGTTTAGCTCAGTTCTGGGCATCTTTGAAATACCTATACAAACTTGTTCCTACATAGTAACTTGCAACTTTGAATGAGTATGTGCTTGCTTACAGCAACGTGCTCTATGTTCTGAATGCCCGAATTGGGAATCTGTGTCAAAACTTTGTTAGGAATTATGTGATCCTTACTAGCTGGAAGTAAGGGAGATGGGGCATGAAGTTATTTCTAGGAGTTGGACACATCCCAAGTTTAGCTCAGTTCTGGGCATCTTTGAAATACCTATACAAACTTGTTCCTACATAGCAACTTGCAACTTTGAATGAGAATGTGCTTGCTTACAGCAACGTGCTATGTGTTCTGAATGCCCGAATTGGGAATCTGTGTCAAAAGTTTGTTAGGAATTATGTGATCCTTACTAGCTGGAAGTAAGGGAGATGGGGCAAGAAGTTATTTCTAGGAGTTGGACACATACCAAGTTTAGCTCAGTTCTGGGCATATTTGAAATACCTATACAAACTTGTTCCTACATAGTAACTTGCAACTTTGAATGAGAATGTGCTTGCTCACAGCAACGTGCTATATGTTCTGAATGCCCGAAGTGGGAATCTGTGTCAAAAGTTTGTTAGGACTTATGTGATCCTTACTATGTGGATGTAAGGGAGTTGGGGCATGAAGTTATTTCTAGGAGTTGGACACATACCAAGTTTAGCACAGTTCTGTGCATCTTTGAATCACCTATACAAACTTGTTCCTACATAGTAACTTGCAACATTGAATGAGAATGTGCTTGCTTACAGTAACGTGCTATATGTTCTGAATGCCCGAATTGGGAATCTGTGTCAAAACTTTGTTAGGAATTATGTGATCCTTACTATCTGGAAGTAAGGGAGATGGGGCATGAAGTTATTTCTAGGAGTTGGACACATACCAAGTTTAGGTCAGTTCTGGGCATCTTTGAAATACCTATACAAACTTGTTCCTTCATAGTAACTTGCAACTTTGAATGAGAATGTGCTTGCTTACAGCAACGTGCTATATGTTCTGAATGCCCGATTTGGGAATCTGTGTCAAAACTTTGTTAGGAATTATGTGATCCTTACTAGCTGGAAGTAAGGGAGAGGGGCATGAAGTTATTTCTAGGAGTTGGACACATCCCAACTTTAGCTCAGTTCTGGGCATCTTTGAAATACCTATACAAACTTGTTCCTACATAGTAACTTGCAACTTTGAATGAGAATGTGCTTACTTACAGCAACGTGCTATATGTTCTGAATGCCCGAATTGGGAATCTGTGTCAAAAGTTTGTTAGGAATTATGTGATCCTTACTAGCTGGAAGTAAGTGAGATGGGGCAAGAAGTTATTTCTAGGAGTTGGACACATACCAAGTTTAGCTCAATTCTGGGCATATTTGAAATACCTATACACACTTGTTCCTACATAGTAACTTGCAACTTTGAATGAGAATGTGCTTGCTCACAGCAACGTGCTATATGTTCTGAATGCCCGAAGTGGGAATCTGTGTCAAAAGTTTGTTAGGACTTATGTGATCCTTACAATGTGGATGTAAGGGAGTAGGGGCATGAAGTTATTTCTAGGAGTTGGACACATACCAAGTTTAGCACAGTTCTGGGCATCTTTGAAACACCTATACAAACTTGTTCCTACATAGTAACTTGCAACTTTGAATGAGAATGTGCTTGCTTACAGTAACGTGCTATATGTTCTGAATGCCCGAATTGGGAATCTGTGTCAAAACTTTGTTAGGAATTATGTGATCCTTACTATCTGGAAGTAAGGGAGATGGGGCATGAAGTTATTTCTAGGAGTTGGACACATACCAAGTTTAGGTCAGTTCTGGGCATCTTTGAAATACCTATACAAACCTGTTCCTTCATAGTAACTCGCAACTTTGAATGAGAATGTGCTTGCTTACAGCAACGTGCTATATGTTCTGAATGCCCGATTTGGGAATCTGTGTCAAAACTTTGTTAGGAATTATGTGATCCTTACTAGCTGGAAGTAAGGGAGATGGGGCAAAGTTATTTCTAGGAGTTGGAGACATACCAAGTTTAGCTCAGTTCTGGGCATCTTTGAAATACCTATACAAAGTTGTTCCTACATAGTAACTTGCAACGCTGAATGAGAATGTGCTTGCTTACAGCAACGTGCTATATGTTCTGAATGCCCGAATTGGGAATCTGTGTCAAAACATTGTTAGGAATTATGTGATCCTTAATGGCTGGAAGTACGGGAGCTGGGGCATGAAGTTTTGTCTAGGAGTTTGAGACATACCCAGTTAAGCTCAGTTCTGGGCATCTTTGAAATACCTAAACAAACTTGCTCCTACTTAGTAACTTGCAACTTTGAATGAGAATGTGCTTGCTTACAGCAACGTGCTATATGTTCTGAATGCCCGAATTGGGAATCTGTGTCAAAACTTTGTTAGGAATTATGGGATCCTTACTAGCTGGAAGTAAGTGAGATGGGGCATGAAGATATTTCTAGGAGTTGTAGACATACCAAGTTTAGCTCAGTTCTGGGCATCTTTGAAATACCTATACAAACTTGTTCCTACATACTAACTTGCAACTTTGAATGAGAATGTGCTTGCTTACAGCAACGTGCTATATGTTCTTAATGCCCGAATTGGGAATCTGTGTCAAAACTTTGTTAGGAATTATGTGATCCTTACTAGCTGGAAGTAAGGGAGATGGGGCATGAAGTTATTTCTAGGAGTTGGACACATCCCAAGTTTAGCTCAGTTCTGGGCATCTTTGAAATACCTATACAAACTTGTTCCTACATAGCAACTTGCAACTTTGAATGAGAATGTGCTTGCTTACAGCAACGTGCTATATGTTCTGAATGCCCGAATTGGGAATCTGTGTCAAAAGTTTGTTAGGAATTATGTGATCCTTACTAGCTGGAAGTAAGGGAGATGGGGCAAGAAGTTATTTCTAGGAGTTGGACACATACCAAGTTTAGCTCAGTTCTGGGCATATTTGAAATACCTATACAAACATGTTCCTACATAGTAACTTGCAAATTTGAATGAGAATGTGCTTGCTCACAGCAACGTGCTATATGTTCTGAATGCCCGAAGTGGGAATCTGTGTCAAAAGTTTGTTAGGTCTTATGTGATCCTTACTATGTGGATGTAAGGGAGTTGGGGCATGAAGTTATTTCTAGGAGTTGGACACATACCAAGTTTAGCAGAGTTCTGTGCATCTTTGAATCACCTATACAAACTTGTTCCTACATAGTAACTTGCAACATTGAATGAGAATGTGCTTGCGTACAGTAACGTGCTATATGTTCTGAATGCCCGAATTGGGAATCTGTGTCAAAACTTTGTTAGGAATTATGTGATCCTTACTATCTGGAAGTAAGGGAGATGGGGCATGAAGTTATTTCTAGAAGTTGGACACATACCAAGTTTAGGTCAGTTCTGGGCATCTTTGAAATACCTATACAAACTTGTTCCTTCATAGTAACTTGCAACTTTGAATGAGAATGTGCTTGCTTACAGCAACGTGCTATATGTTCTGAATGCCCGATTTGGGAATCTGTGTCAAATCTTTGTTAGGAATTATGTGATCCTTACTAGCTGGAAGTAAGGGAGATGGGGCAAAGTTATTTCTAGGAGTTGGAGACATACAAAGTTTAGCTCAGTTCTGGGCATCTTTGAAATACCTATACAAACTTGTTCCTACATAATAACTTGCAACTTTGAATGAGAATGTGCTTGCTTACAGCCACGTGCTCTATGTTCTGAATGCCCGAATTGGGAATCTGTTTCAAAACTTTGTTAGGAATTATGTGATCCTTACTAACTGGAAGTAAGGGAGATGAGGTATGACGTTATTTCTAGAAGTTTGACACATACCAAGTTTAGCGCTGTTCTGGGCATCTTTGAAATACCTATACAAACTTGTTCCTACATAGTAACTTGCAACTTTGAATGAGAATGTGCTTGCTTACAGCAACGTGCTATATGTTCTGAATGACCGAATTGGGAATCTGTGTCAAAACTTTGTTAGGAATTATGTGATCCTTACTAGCTGGAAGTAAGGGAGATGGTTCATGAAGTTATTTCTAGGAGTTGGACACATACCAAGTTTAGCACAGTTCTGGTCATCTTTGAAATACCTATACAAACTTGTTCCTACATAGTAACTTGCAAATTTGAATGAGAATGTGCTTGCTTACAGCAACGTGCTCTATGTTCTGAATGCCTGAATTGGGAATCTGTGTCAAAAGCTTGTTAGGAATTATGTGATCCTTACTAGCTGGAAGTAAGGGAGATGGGGCATGAAGTTATTTCTAGGAGTTGGAGACATACAACGTTTAGCTCAGTTCTGGGCATCTTTGAAATACCTATACAAACTTGTTCCTACATAGTAACTTGCAACTTTTAATGAGTATGTGCTTGCTTACAGCAACGTGCTCTATGTTCTGAATGCCCGAATTGGGAATCTGTGTCAAAACTTTGTTAGGAATTATGTGATCCTTACCAGCTGGAAGTAAGGGAGATGGGGCATGAAGTTATTTCTAGGAGTTGGAGACATACCAAGTTTAGCTCAGTTCTGGGCATCTTTGAAATACCTATACAAACATGTTCCTACATAGTAACTTGCAACTTTGAATGAGAATGTGCTTGCTTACAGCAACGTGCTATATGTACTGAATGCACGAATTGGGAATCTGTGTCAAAACTTTGTTAGGAATTATGTGATCCTTACTAGCTGGACGTAAGGGAGATGGGGCATGAAGTTATTTCTAGGAGTTGGAGACATACCAAGGTTAGCTCAGTTCTGGGCATCTTTGAAATACCTATACAAACTTGTTCCTACATACTAACTTGCAACTTTGAATGAGAATGTGCTTGCTTACAGCAACGTGCTATATGTTCTGAATGCCCGAATTGGGAATCTGTGTCAAAAGTTTGTTAGGAATTATGTGATCCTTACTAGCTGGAAGTAAGGGAGATGGGGCAAGAAGTTATTTCTAGGAGTTGGACACATACCAAGTTTAGCTCAGTTCTGGGCATATTTGAAATACCTATACAAACTTGTTCCTACATATTAACTTGCAACTTTGAATGAGAATGTGCTTGCTCACAGCAACGTGCTATATGTTCTGAATGCCCGAAGTGGGAATCTGTGTCAAAAGTTTGTTAGGACTTATGTGATCCTTACTATGTGGATGTAAGGGAGTTGGGGCATGAAGTTATTTCTAGGAGTTGGACACATACCAAGTTTAGCACAGTTCTGGGCATCTTTGAAACACCTATACAAACTTGTTCCTACATAGTAACTTTTAACTTTGAATGAGAATGTGCTTGCTTACAGTAACGTGCTATATGTTCTGAATGCCCGAATTGGGAATCTGTGTCAAAACTTTGTTAGGAATTATGTGATCCTTACTATCTGGAAGTAAGGGAGATGGGGCATGAAGTTATTTCTAGGAGTTGGACACATACCAAGTTTAGGTCAGTTCTGGGCATCTTTGAAATACCTATACAAACTTGTTCCTTCATAGTAACTTGCAACTTTGAATGAGAATGTGCTTGCTTACAGCAACGTGCTATATGTTCTGAATGCCCGATTTGGGAATCTGTGTCAAAACTTTGTTAGGAATTATGTGATCCTTACTAGCTGGAAGTAAGGGAGATGGGGCAAAGTTATTTCTAGGAGTTGGAGACATACCAAGTTTAGCTCAGTTCTGGGCATCTTTGAAATACATATACAAACTTGTTCCTACATAGTAACTTGCAACGTTGAATGAGAATGTGCTTGCTTACAGCAACGTGCTATATGTTCTGAATGCCCGAATTGGGAATCTGTGTCAAAACTTTGTTAGGAATTATGTGATCCTTAATGGCTGGAAGTACGGGAGCTGGGGCATGAAGTTTTGTCTAGGAGTTTGAGACATATCCACTTAAGCTCAGTTCTGGGCATCTTTGAAATACCTAAACAAACTTGCTCCTACTTAGTAACTTGCAACTTTGAATGAGAATGTGCTTGCTTAGAGCAACGTGCTATATGTTCTGAATGCCAGAATTGGGAATCTGTGTCAAAACTTTGTTAGGAATTATGGGATCCTTACTAGCTGGAAGTAAGTGAGATGGGGCATGAAGATATTTCTAGGAGTTGTAGACATACCAAGTTTAGCTCAGTTCTGGGCATCTTTGAAATACCTATACAAACTTGTTCCTACATAGTAACTTGCAACTTTGAATGAGTATGTGCTTGCTTACAGCAACGTGCTCTATGTTCTGAATGCCCGAATTGGGAATCTGTGTCAAAACTTTGTTAGGAATTATGTGATCCTTACCAGCTGGAAGTAAGGGAGATGGGGCATGAAGTTATTTCTAGGAGTTGGAGACATACCAAGTTTAGCTCAGTTCTGGGCATCTTTGAAATACCTATACAAACTTGTTCCTACATAGTAACTTGCAACTTTGAATGAGAATGTGCTTGCTTACAGCAACGTGCTATATGTACTGAATGCCCGAATTGGGAATCTGTGTCAAATCTTTGTTAGGAATTATGTGATCCTTACTAGCTGGACGTAAGGGAGATGGGGCATGAAGTTATTTCTAGGAGTTGGAGACATACCAAGGTTAGCTCAGTTCTGGGCATCTTTGAAATACCTATACAAACTTGTTCCTACATACTAACTTGCAACTTTGAATGAGAATATGCTTGCTTACAGCAACGTGCTATATGTTCTTAATGCCCGAATTGGGAATCTGTGTCAAAACTTTGTTAGGAATTATGTGATCCTTACTAGCTGGAAGTAAGGGAGATGGGGCATGATGTTATTTCTAGGAGTTGGAGACATACAACGTTTAGCTCAGTTCTGGGCATCTTTGAAATACCTATACAAACTTGTTCCTACATAGTAACTTGCAACTTTGAATGAGAATGTGCTTGCTCACAGCAACGTGCTATATGTTCTGAATGCCCGAAGTGGGAATCTGTGTCAAAAGTTTGTTAGGACTTATGTGATCCTTACTATGTGGATGTAAGGGAGTTGGGGCATGAAGTTATTTCTAGGAGTTGGACACATACCAAGTTTAGCACAGTTCTGGGCATCTTTGAAATACCTATACAAACTTGTTCCTACATAGTAACTTGCAACTTTGAATGAGAATGTGCTTGCTTACAGCAACGTGCTATATGTACTGAATGCCCGAATTGGGAATCTGTGTCAAATCTTTGTTAGGAATTATGTGATCCTTACTAGCTGGACGTAAGGGAGATGGGGCATGAAGTTATTTCTAGGAGTTGGAGACATACCAAGGTTAGCTCAGTTCTGGGCATCTTTGAAATACCTATACAAACTTGTTCCTACATACTAACTTGCAACTTTGAATGAGAATGTGCTTGCTTACAGCAACGTGCTATATGTTCTGAATGCCCGAATTGGGAATCTGTGTCAAAACTTTGTTAGGAATTATGTGATCCTTACTATCTGGAAGTAAGGGAGATGGGGCATGAAGTTATTTCTAGGAGTTGGACACATACCAAGTTTAGGTCAGTTCTGGGCATCTTTGAAATACCTATACAAACTTGTTCCTACATACTAACTTGCAACTTTGAATGAGAATGTGCTTGCTTACAGCAACGTGCTATATGTTCTGAATGCCCGAATTGGGAATCTGTGTCAAAAGTTTGTTAGGAATTATGTGATCCTTACTAGCTGGAAGTAAGGGAGATGGGGCAAGAAGTTATTTCTAGGAGTTGGACACATACCAAGTTTAGCTCAGTTCTGGGCATATTTGAAATACCTATACAAACTTGTTCCTACATAGTAACTTGCAACTTTGAATGAGAATGTGCTTGCTCACAGCAACGTGCTATATGTTCTGAATGCCCGAAGTGGGAATCTGTGTCAAAAGTTTGTTAGGACTTATGTGATCCTTACTATGTGGATGTAAGGGAGTTGGGGCATGAAGTTATTTCTAGGAGTTGGACACATACCAAGTTTAGCACAGTTCTGGGCATCTTTGAAACACCTATACAAACTTGTTCCTACATAGTAACTTTTAACTTTGAATGAGAATGTGCTTGCTTACAGTAACGTGCTATATGTTCTGAATGCCCGAATTGGGAATCTGTGTCAAAACTTTGTTAGGAATTATGTGATCCTTACTATCTGGAAGTAAGGGAGATGGGGCATGAAGTTATTTCTAGGAGTTGGACACATACCAAGTTTAGGTCAGTTCTGGGCATCTTTGAAATACCTATACAAACTTGTTCCTTCATAGTAACTTGCAACTTTGAATGAGAATGTGCTTGCTTACAGCAACGTGCTATATGTTCTGAATGCCCGATTTGGGAATCTGTGTCAAAACTTTGTTAGGAATTATGTGATCCTTACTAGCTGGAAGTAAGGGAGATGGGGCAAAGTTATTTCTAGGAGTTGGAGACATACCAAGTTTAGCTCAGTTCTGGGCATCTTTGAAATACATATACAAACTTGTTCCTACATAGTAACTTGCAACGTTGAATGAGAATGTGCTTGCTTACAGCAACGTGCTATATGTTCTGAATGCCCGAATTGGGAATCTGTGTCAAAACTTTGTTAGGAATTATGTGATCCTTAATGGCTGGAAGTACGGGAGCTGGGGCATGAAGTTTTGTCTAGGAGTTTGAGACATATCCACTTAAGCTCAGTTCTGGGCATCTTTGAAATACCTAAACAAACTTGCTCCTACTTAGTAACTTGCAACTTTGAATGAGAATGTGCTTGCTTAGAGCAACGTGCTATATGTTCTGAATGCCCGAATTGGGAATCTGTGTCAAAACTTTGTTAGGAATTATGTGATCCTTACCAGCTGGAAGTAAGGGAGATGGGGCATGAAGTTATTTCTAGGAGTTGAAGACATACCAAGTTTAGCTCAGTTCTGGGCATCTTTGAAATACCTATACAAACTTGTTCCTACATAGTAACTTGCAACTTTGAATGAGAATGTGCTTGCTTACAGCAACGTGCTATATGTACTGAATGCCCGAATTGGGAATCTGTGTCAAATCTTTGTTAGGAATTATGTGATCCTTACTAGCTGGACGTAAGGGAGATGGGGCATGAAGTTATTTCTAGGAGTTGGAGACATACCAAGGTTAGCTCAGTTCTGGGCATCTTTGAAATACCTATACAAACTTGTTCCTACATACTAACTTGCAACTTTGAATGAGAATATGCTTGCTTACAGCAACGTGCTATATGTTCTTAATGCCCGAATTGGGAATCTGTGTCAAAACTTTGTTAGGAATTATGTGATCCTTACTAGCTGGAAGTAAGGGAGATGGGGCATGATGTTATTTCTAGGAGTTGGAGACATACAACGTTTAGCTCAGTTCTGGGCATCTTTGAAATACCTATACAAACTTGTTCCTACATACTAACTTGCAACTTTGAATGAGAATGTGCTTGCTTACAGCAACGTGCTATATTTTCTGAATGCCCGAAGTGGGAATCTGTGTCAAAACTTTGTTAGGAATTATGTGATCCTTACTAGCTGGAAGTAAGGGAGATGGGGCATGAAGTTATTTCTAGGAGTTGGACACATCCCAAGTTTAGCTCAGTTCTGGGCATCTTTGAAATACCTATA
This sequence comes from Diceros bicornis minor, assembly GCF_020826845.1. Classification (NCBI taxonomy): domain Eukaryota; kingdom Metazoa; phylum Chordata; class Mammalia; order Perissodactyla; family Rhinocerotidae; genus Diceros; species Diceros bicornis. The sequence continues at coordinate 652,060 of NW_026691053.1, forward strand.
CAAACTTGTTCCTACATAGTAACTTGCAACTTTGAATGAGAATGTGCTTGCTTACAGCAACGTGCTATATGTTCTGAGTGCCCGAATTTGGAATCTGTGTCAAAACTTTGTTAGGAATTATGTGATCCTTACCAACTGGAAGTTAGGGAGATGGGGCATGATGTTATTTCTAGGAGTTGGAGACATACAACGTTTAGCTCAGTTCTGGGCATCTTTGAAATACCTATACAAACTTGTTCCTACATAGTAACTTGCAACGTTGAATGAGAATGTGCTTGCTTACAGCAACGTGCTATATGTTCTGAATGCCCGAATTGGGAATCTGTGTCAAAACTTTGTTAGGAATTATGTGATCCTTACTAGCTGTAAGTAAGTGAGATGGGGCATGATGATATTTCTAGGAGTCGTAGACATACCAAGTTTAGCTCAGTTCTGGGCATCTTTGAAATACCTATACAAACTTGTTCCTACATAGTAACTTGCAACTTTGAATGAGAATGTGCTTGCTTACAGCAACGTGCTATTTGTTCTGAATGCCCGAATTGGGAATCTGTGTCAAAACTTTCTTAGAATTTATGTGATCCTTACTAGTTGGAAGTAAGGGAGATGGGGCATGAAGTTATTTCTAGGAGTTAGAGACATACAAAGTTAGCTCAGTTCTGGGCATCTTTGAAATACTTATACAAACTTGTTCCTACATAGTGACTTGCATCTTTGAATGAGAATGTGCTTGCTTACAGCAACGTGCTATATGTTCTGAATGCCCGAATTGGGAATCTGTGTCAAAACTTTGTTAGGAATTATGTGATCCTTACTAGCTGGAAGTAAGGGAGTTGGGGCATGAAGTTATTTCTAGGAGTTGGACACATACCAAGTTTAGCACAGTTCTGGGCATCTTTGAAATACCTATACAAACTTGTTCCTACATAGTAACTTGCAACGTTGAATGAGAATGTGCTTGCTTACAGCAACGTGCTTTATGTTCTGAATGCCCGAATTGGGAATCTGTGTCAAAACTTTGTTAGGAATTATGTGATCCTTAATGGCTGGAAGTACGGGAGCTGGGGCATGATCTTTTGTCTAGGAGTTTGAGACATACCCACTTTAGCTCAGTTCTGGGCATCTTTGAAATACCTAAACAAACTTGCTCCTACTTAGTAACTTGCAACTTTGAATGAGAATGTGCTTGCTTACAGCAACGTGCTATTTGTTCTGAATGCCCGAATTGGGAATCTGTGTCAAAACTTTCTTAGAATTTATGTGATCCTTACTAGTTGGAAGTAAGGGAGATGGGGCATGAAGTTATTTCTAGGAGTTAGAGACATACAAAGTTAGCTCAGTTCTGGGCATCTTTGAAATACTTATACAAACTTGTTCCTACATAGTGACTTGCATCTTTGAATGAGAATGTGCTTGCTTACAGCAACGTGCTATATGTTCTGAATGCCCGAATTGGGAATCTGTGTCAAAACTTTGTTAGGAATTATGTGATCCTTACTAGCTGGAAGTAAGGGAGTTGGGGCATGAAGTTATTTCTAGGAGTTGGACACATACCAAGTTTAGCACAGTTCTGGGCATCTTTGAAATACCTATACAAACTTGTTCCTACATAGTAACTTGCAACGTTGAATGAGAATGTGCTTGCTTACAGCAACGTGCTTTATGTTCTGAATGCCCGAATTGGGAATCTGTGTCAAAACTTTGTTAGGAATTATGTGATCCTTAATGGCTGGAAGTACGGGAGCTGGGGCATGATCTTTTGTCTAGGAGTTTGAGACATACCCACTTTAGCTCAGTTCTGGGCATCTTTGAAATACCTAAACAAACTTGCTCCTACTTAGTAACTTGCAACTTTGAATGAGAATGTTCTTGCTTACAGCAACGTGCTATATGTTCTGAATGCCCGAATTGGGAATCTGTGTCAAAACTTTGTTAGGAATTATTTGATCCTTACTAGCTGGAAGTAAGTGAGATGGGGCATGAAGATATTTCTAGGAGTTGGAGACATACAAAGTTTCGCTCAGTTCTGGGCATCTTTGAAATACCTATACAAACTTGTTCCTACATAGTAACTTGCAACTATGAATGAGCATGTGCTTGCTTACAGCAACGAGCTATATGTTCTGAATGCCCGAATTGGGAATCTGTTTCAAAACTTTGTTAAGAATTATGTGATCCTTACTAGCTGGAAGTAAGGGAGATGTGGCATGAAGTTATTTCTAGGAGTTGCACACATAGAACGTTTAGCTCAGTTCTGGGCATCTTTGAAATACCTATACAAACTTGTTCCCACATAGTAACTTGCATCTTTGAATGAGAATGTGCTTGCTTACAGCAACGTGCTATATGTTCTGAATGCCCGAATTGGGAATCTGTGTTAAAACTTTGTTAGGAATTATGTGATCCTTATTAGCTGGAAGTAAGAGAGTTGGGGCATGAAGTTATTTCTAGGAGTTGGACACATACCAAGTTTAGCACAGTTCTGGGCATCTTTGAAATACCTATACAAACTTGTTCCTATATAGTAACTTGCAACTTTGAATGAGAATGTGCTTGCTTACAGCAACGTGCTATATGTTCTGAATGCCCGAATTGGGAATCTGTGTCAAAACTTTCTTAGAAATTATGTGATGCTTACTAGCTGGAAGTAAGGGAGATGGGGCATGAAGTTATTTCTAGGAGTTGGAGACAAACCATGTTTAGCTCAGTTCTAGGCATCTTTGAAAGTCCTATACAAACTTGTTCCCACATAGTAACTTGCATCTTTGAATGAGAATGTGCTTGCTTACAGCAACGTGCTATATGTTCTGAATGCCCGAATTGGGAATCTGTGTCAAAACATTCTTGGAATTATGTTATCCTTACTAGCTGAAAGTAAGGGAGTTGGGGCATGAAGTTATTTCTAGGAGTTGGACACATACCAAGTTTAGCACAGTTCTGGGCTTCTTTGAAATACCTATACAAACTTGTTCCTACATAGTAACTTGCAACTTTGAATGAGAATGTGCTTGCTTACAGCAACGTGCTATATGTTCCGAATGCCCGAATTGGGAATCTGTGTCAAAACTTTGTTAGGAATTATGTGATCCTTACTAGCTGTAAGTAAGTGAGATGGGGCATGATGATATTTCTAGGAGTCGTAGACATACCAAGTTTAGCTCAGTTCTGGGCATCTTTGAAATACCTATACAAACTTGTTCCTACATAGTAACTTGCAACTTTGAATGAGAATGTGCTTGCTTACAGCAACGTGCTATTTGTTCTGAATGCCCGAATTGGGAATCTGTGTCAAAACTTTCTTAGAATTTATGTGATCCTTACTAGTTGGAAATAAGGGAGATGGGGCATGAAGTTATTTCTAGGAGTTAGAGACATACAAAGTTAGCTCAGTTCTGGGCATCTTTGAAATACTTATACAAACTTGTTCCTACATAGTGACTTGCATCTTTGAATGAGAATGTGCTTGCTTACAGCAACGTGCTATATGTTCTGAATGCCCGAATTGGGAATCTGTGTCAAAACTTTGTTAGGAATTATGTGATCCTTACTAGCTGGAAGTAAGGTAGTTGGGGCATGAAGTTATTTCTAGGAGTTGGTCACATACCAAGTTTAGCAGAGTTCTGGGCATCTTTGAAATACCTATACAAACTTGTTCCTACATAGTAACTTGCAACTTTGAATGAGAATGTTCTTGCTTACAGCAACGTGCTATATGTTCTGAATGCCCGAATTGGGAATCTGTGTCAAAACATTCTTAGAAATTATGTGATCCTTACTAGCTGGAAGTAAGGGAGATGGGGCATGAAGTTATTTCTAGGAGTTGGAGACATACCAAGTTTAGCTCAGTTCTGGGCATCTTTGAAATACCTATACAAACTTGTTCCCACATAGTAACTTGCATCTTTGAATGAGAATGTGCTTGCTTACAGCAACGTGCTATATGTTTTGAATGCCCGAATTGGGAATCTGTGTCAAAACTTTGTTAGGAATTATGTGATCCTTACTAGCTGTAAGTAAGGGAGTTGGGGCATGAAGTTATTTCTAGGAGTTGGACACATACCAAGTTTAGCACAGTTCTGAACATCTTTGAAATACCTATACAAACTTGTTCCTACATAGTAACTTGCAACTTTGAATGAGAATGTGCTTGCTTACAGCAACGTGCTATATGTTCCGAATGCCCGAATTGGGAATCTGTGTCAAAACTTTGTTAGGAATTATGTGATCCTTACTAGCTGGAAGTAAGGGAGATGGGGCATGAAGTTATTTCTAGGAGTTGGAGACATACAAAGTTTAGCTCAGTTCTGGGCATCTTTGAAATACCTATACAAACTTGTTCCTACATAGTACTTGCAACTTTGAATGAGAATATGTTTGCTTACAGCAACGTGCTATATTTTCTGAATGCCCGAATTGGGAATCTGTGTCAAAACTTTGTTAGGAATTATGTGATCCTTACTAGCTGGAAGTTAGGGAGATGGGGCATGAAGTTATTTCTAGGAGTTGGAGACATACAACGTTTAGCTCAGTTCTGGTCATCTTTGAAATACCTATACAAACTTGTTCCTACATAGTAACTTGCAACGTTGAATGAGAATGTGCTTGCTTACAGCAACGTGCTTTATGTTCTGAATGCCCGAATTGGGAATCTGTGTCAAAACTTTGTTAGGAATTATGTGATCCTTAATGGCTGGAAGTACGGGAGCTGGGGCATGAACTTTTGTCTAGGAGTTTGAGACATACCCACTTTAGCTCAGTTCTGGGCATCTTTGAAATACCTAAACAAACTTGCTCCTACTTAGTAACTTGCAACTTTGAATGAGAATGTGCTTGCTTACAGCAACGTGCTATATGTTCTGAATGCCCGAATTGGGAATCTGTGTCAAAAATTTGTTAGGAATTATGGGATCCTTACTAGCTGGAAGTAAGTGAGATGGGGCATGAAGATATTTCTAGGAGTTGTAGACATACCAAGTTTAGCTCAGTTCTGGGCATCTTTGAAATACCTATACAAACTTGTTCCTACATAGTAACTTGCAACTTTGAATGAGCATGTGCTTGCTTACAGCAACGAGCTATATGTTCTGAATGCCCGAATTGGGAATCTGTTTCAAAACTTTGTTAAGAATTATGTGATCCTTACTAGCTGGAAGTAAGGGAGATGGGGCATGAAGTTATTTCTAGGAGTTGCACACATACAACGTTTAGCTCAGTTCTGGGCATCTTTGAAATACCTATACAAACTTGTTCCCACATAGTAACTTGCATCTTTGAATGAGAATGAGCTTGCTTACAGCAACGTGCTATATGTTCTGAATGCCCGAATTGGGAATCTGTGTTAAAACTTTGTTAGGAATTATGTGATCCTTATTAGCTGGAAGTAAGAGAGTTGGGGCATGAAGTTATTTCTAGGAGTTGGACACATACCAAGTTTAGCACAGTTCTGGGCATCTTTGAAATACCTATACAAACTTGTTCCTACATAGTAACTTGCAACTTTGAATGAGAATGTGCTTGCTTACAGCAACGTGCTATATGTTCTGAATGCCCGAATTGGGAATCTGTGTCAAAACTTTCTTAGAAATTATGTGATGCTTACTAGCTGGAAGTAAGGGAGATGGGGCATGAAGTTATTTCTAGGAGTTGGAGACAAACCATGTTTAGCTCAGTTCTAGGCATCTTTGAAAGTCCTATACAAACTTGTTCCCACATAGTAACTTGCATCTTTGAATGAGAATGTGCTTGCTTACAGCAACGTGCTATATGTTCTGAATGCCCGAATTGGGAATCTGTGTCAAAACATTCTTGGAATTATGTTATCCTTACTAGCTGAAAGTAAGGGAGTTGGGGCATGAAGTTATTTCTAGGAGTTGGACACATACCAAGTTTAGCACAGTTCTGGGCATCTTTGAAATACCTATACAAACTTGTTCCTACATAGTAACTTGCAACTTTGAATGAGAATGTGCTTGCTTACAGCAACGTGCTATATGTTCCGAATGCCCGAATTGGGAATCTGTGTCAAAACTTTGTTAGGAATTATGTGATCCTTACTAGTTGGAAGTAAGGGAGATGGGGCATGAAGTTATTTCTAGGAGTTAGAGACATACAAAGTTAGCTCAGTTCTGGGCATCTTTGAAATACTTATACAAACTTGTTCCTACATAGTGACTTGCATCTTTGAATGAGAATGTGCTTGCTTACAGCAACGTGGTATATGTTCTGAATGCCCGAATTGGGAATCTGTGTCAAAACTTTGTTAGGAATTATGTGATCCTTACTAGCTGGAAGTAAGGGAGTTGGGGCATGAAGTTATTTCTAGGAGTTGGTCACATACCAAGTTTAGTAGAGTTCTGGGCATCTTTGAAATACCTATACAAACTTGTTCCTACATAGTAACTTGCAACTTTGAATGAGAATGTTCTTGCTTACAGCAACGTGCTATATGTTCTGAATGCCCGAATTGGGAATCTGTGTCAAAACTTTCTTAGAAATTATGTGATCCTTACTAGCTGGAAGTAAGGGAGATGGGGCATGAAGTTATTTCTAGGAGTTGGAGACATACCAAGTTTAGCTCAGTTCTGGGCATCTTTGAAATACCTATACAAACTTGTTCCCACATAGTAACTTGCATCTTTGAATGAGAATGTGCTTGCTTACAGCAACGTGCTATATGTTCTGAATGCCCGAATTGGGAATCTGTGTCAAAACTTTGTTAGGAATTATGTGATCCTTACTAGCTGTAAGTAAGGGAGTTGGGGCATGAAGTTATTTCTAGGAGTTGGACACATACCAAGTTTAGCACAGTTCTGAACATCTTTGAAATACCTATACAAACTTGTTCCTACATAGTAACTTGCAACTTTGAATGAGAATGTGCTTGCTTACAGCAACGTGCTATATGTTCCGAATGCCCGAAATGGGAATCTGTGTCAAAACTTTGTTAGGAATTATGTGATCCTTACTAGCTGGAAGTAAGGGAGATGGGGCATGAAGTTATTTCTAGGAGTTGGAGACATACAAAGTTTAGCTCAGTTCTGGGCATCTTTGAAATACATATACAAACTTGTTCCTACATAGTACTTGCAACTTTGAATGAGAATATGTTTGCTTACAGCAACGTGCTATATGTTCTGAATGCCCGAATTGGGAATCTGTGTCAAAACTTTGTTAGGAATTATGTGATCCTTACTAGCTGGAAGTTAGGGAGATGGGGCATGAAGTTATTTCTAGGAGTTGGAGACATACAACGTTTAGCTCAGTTCTGGGCATCTTTGAAATACTTATACAAACTTGTTCCTACATAGTAACTTGCAACGTTGAATGAGAATGTGCTTGCTTACAGCAACGTGCTTTATGTTCTGAATGCCCGAATTGGGAATCTGTGTCAAAACTTTGTTAGGAATTATGTGATCCTTAATGGCTGGAAGTACGGGAGCTGGGGCATGAACTTTTGTCTAGGAGTTTGAATCATACCCACTTTAGCTCAGTTCTGGGCATCTTTGAAATACCTAAACAAACTTGCTCCTACTTAGTAACTTGCAACTTTGAATGAGAATGTGCTTGCTTACAGCAACGTGCTATATGTTCTGAATGCCCGAATTGGGAATCTGTGTCAAAACTTTGTTAGGAATTATGGGATCCTTACTAGCTGGAAGTAAGTGAGATGGGGCATGAAGATATTTCTAGGAGTTGTAGACATACCAAGTTTAGCTCAGTTCTGGGCATCTTTGAAATACCTATACAAACTTGTTCCTACATAGTAACTTGCAACTTTTAATGAGCATGTGCTTGCTTACAGCAACGAGCTATATGTTCTGAATGCCCGAATTGGGAATCTGTTTCAAAACTTTGTTAAGAATTATGTGATCCTTACTAGCTGGAAGTAAGGGAGATGGGGCATGAAGTTATTTCTAGGAGTTGCACACATACAACGTTTAGCTCAGTTCTGGGCATCTTTGAAATACCTATACAAACTTGTTCCCACATAGTAACTTGCATCTTTGAATGAGAATGTGCTTGCTTACAGCAACGTTGTATATGTTCTGAATGCCCGAATTGGGAATCTGTGTTAAAACTTTGTTAGGAATTATGTGATCCTTATTAGCTGGAAGTAAGAGAGTTGGGGCATGAAGTTATTTCTAGGAGTTGGACACATACCAAGTTTAGCACAGTTCTGGGCATCTTTGAAATACCTATACAAACTTGTTCCTACATAGTAACTTGCAACTTTGAATGAGAATGTGCTTGCTTACAGCAACGTGCTATATGTTCTGAATGCCCGAATTGGGAATCTGTGTCAAAACTTTCTTAGAAATTATGTGATGCTTACTAGCTGGAAGTAAGGGAGATGGGGCATGAAGTTATTTCTAGGAGTTGGAGACAAACCATGTTTAGCTCAGTTCTAGGCATCTTTGAAAGTCCTATACAAACTTGTTCCCACATAGTAACTTGCATCTTTGAATGAGAATGTGCTTGCTTACAGCAACGTGCTATATGTTCTGAATGCCCGAATTGGGAATCTGTGTCAAAACATTCTTGGAATTATGTTATCCTTACTAGCTGAAAGTAAGGGAGTTGGGGCATGAAGTTATTTCTAGGAGTTGGACACATACCAAGTTTAGCACAGTTCTGGGCATCTTTGAAATACCTATACAAACTTGTTCCTACATAGTAACTTGCAACTTTGAATGAGAATGTGCTTGCTTACAGCAACGTGCTATATGTTCTGAATGCCCGAATTGGGAATCTGTGTCAAAACTTTGTTAGGAATTATGTGATCCTTACTAGCTGGAAGTAAGGGAGATGGGGCATGAAGTTATTTCTAGGAGTTGGAGACATACAACGTTTAGCTCAGTTCTGGGCATCTTTGAAATACCTATACAAACTTGTTGCTACATAGTAACTTGCTACTTTGAATGAGAATGTGCTTGCTTACAGCAACGTGCTATATGTTCTGAATGCCCGAATTGGGAATCTGTGTCAAAACTTTGTTAGGAATTATGTGATCCTTACTACCTGGAAGTAAGGGAGATGGGGCATGAAGTTATTTCTAGGTGTTGGAGACATACAAGGTTTAGCTCACTTCTGGGCATCTTTGAAATACCTATACAAACTTGTTCCTACATAGTGACTTGCAACTTTGAATGAGAATGTGCTTGCTTACAGCAACGTGCTCTAAGTTCTGAATGCCCGAATTGGGAATCTGTGTCAAAACATTGTTAGGAATTATGTGATCCTTACTAGCTGGAAGTAAGGGAGATGGGGCATGAAGTTAATTCTAGGAGTTGGACACATACCAAGTTTAGCCCAGTTCTGGGCATCTTTGAAATACCTATACAAACTTGTTCCTACATAGTAACTTGCAACTTTGAATGAGAATGTGCTTGCTTACAGCAACGTGCTATATGTTCTGAATGCCCGAATTGGGAATCTGTGTCAAATCTTTGTTAGGAATTATGTTATCCTTACTAGCTGGAAGTAAGGGAGATGGGGCATGAAGTTATTTCTAGGAGTTGGAGACATACAAGGTTTAGCTCACTTCTGGGCATCTTTGAAATACCTATACAAACTTGTTTCTACATAGTAACTTGCAACTTTGAATGAGAATGTGCTTGCTTACAGCAACGTGCTATATGTTCTGAATGCCCGAATTGGGAATCTGTGTCAAAACTTTGTTAGGAATTATGTGATCCTTACTAGCTGGAAGTAAGGGAGATGGAGCATGAAGTTATTTCTAGGAGTTGGACACATACCAAGTTTAGCACAGTTCTGGGCATCTTTGAAATACCTATACAAACTTGTTCGTACATAGTAACTTGCAACTTTGAATGAGAATGTGCTTGCTTACAGCAACGTGCTATATGTTCTGAATGCCCGACTTGGGAATCTGTGTCAAAACTTTGTTAGGAATTATGTGATCCTTACTAGCTGGAAGTAAGAGAGATGGGGCATGAAGATATTTCTAGGAGTTGGAGACATACCCACTTTAGCTCAGTTCTGGGCATCTTTGAAATACCTAAACAAACTTGCTCCTACTTAGTAACTTGAAACTTTGAATGAGAATGTGCTTGCTTACAGCAACGTGCTATATGTTCTGAATGCCCGAATTGGGAATCTGTGTCAAAACTTTGTTAGGAATTATGGAATCCTTACTAGCTGGAAGTAAGTGAGATGGGGCATGAAGATATTTCTAGGAGTTGTAGACATACAACGTTTAGCTCAGTTCTGGGCATCTTTGAAATACCTATACAAACTTGTTCCTACATGGTAACTTGCAACTTTGAATGAGCATGTGCTTGCTTACAGCAACGAGCTATATGTTCTGAATGCCCGAATTGGGAATCTGTTTCAAAACTTTGTTAAGAATTATGTGATACTTACTAGCTGGAAGTAAGGGAGATGGGGCATGAAGTTATTTCTAGGAGTTGCACACATACAACGTTTAGCTCAGTTCTGGGCATCTTTGAAATACCTATACAAACTTGTTCCCACATAGTAACTTGCATCTTTGAATGAGAATGTGCTTGCTTACAGCAACGTTGTATATGTTCTGAATGCCCGAATTGGGAATCTGTGTTAAAACTTTGTTAGGAATTATGTGATCCTTATTAGCTGGAAGTAAGAGAGTTGGGGCATGAAGTTATTTCTAGGAGTTGGACACATACCAAGTTTAGCACAGTTCTGGGCATCTTTGAAATACCTATACAAACTTGTTCCTACATAGTAACTTGCAACTTTGAATGAGAATGTGCTTGCTTACAGCAACGTGCTATATGTTCTGAATGCCCGAATTGGGAATCTGTGTCAAAACTTTCTTAGAAATTATGTGATGCTTACTAGCTGGAAGTAAGGGAGATGGGGCATGAAGTTATTTCTAGGAGTTGGAGACAAACCATGTTTAGCTCAGTTCTAGGCATCTTTGAAAGTCCTATACAAACTTGTTCCCACATAGTAACTTGCATCTTTGAATGAGAATGTGCTTGCTTACAGCAACGTGCTATATGTTCTGAATGCCCGAATTGGGAATCTGTGTCAAAACATTCTTGGAATTATGTTATCCTTACTAGCTGAAAGTAAGGGAGTTGGGGCATGAAGTTATTTCTAGGAGTTGGACACATACCAAGTTTAGCACAGTTCTGGGCATCTTTGAAATACCTATACAAACTTGTTCCTACATAGTAACTTGCAACTTTGAATGAGAATGTGCTTGCTTACAGCAACGTGCTATATGTTCTGAATGCCCGAATTGGGAATCTGTGTCAAAACTTTGTTAGGAATTATGTGATCCTTACTAGCTGGAAGTAAGGGAGATGGGGCATGAAGTTATTTCTAGGAGTTGGAGACATACAACGTTTAGCTCAGTTCTGGGCATCTTTGAAATACCTATACAAACTTGTTGCTACATAGTAACTTGCTACTTTGAATGAGAATGTGCTTGCTTACAGCAACGTGCTATATGTTCTGAATGCCGGAATTGGGAATCTGTGTCAAAACTTTGTTAGGAATTATGTGATCCTTAATACCTGGAAGTAAGGGAGATGGGGCATGAAGTTATTTGTAGGTGTTGGAGACATACAAGGTTTAGCTCACTTCTGGGCATCTTTGAAATACCTATACAAACTTGTTCCTACATAGTAACTTGCAACTTTGAATGAGAATGTGCTTGCTTACAGCAACGTGCTCTAAGTTCTGAATGCCCGAATTGGGAATCTGTGTCAAAACTTTGTTAGGAATTATGTGATCCTTACTAGCTGGAAGTAAGGGAGATGGGGCATGAAGTTAATTCTAGGAGTTGGACACATACCAAGTTCAGCCCAGTTCTGGGCATCTTTGAAATACCTATACAAACTTGTTCCTACATAGTAACTTGCAACTTTGAATGAGAATGTGCTTGCTTACAGCAACGTGCTATATGTTCTGAATGCCCGAATTGGGAATCTGTGTCAAATCTTTGTTAGGAATTATGTTATCCTTACTAGCTGGAAGTAAGGGAGATGGGGCATGAAGTTATTTCTAGGAGTTGGAGACATACAAGGTTTAGCTCACTTCTGGGCATCTTTGAAATACCTATACAAACTTGTTTCTACATAGTAACTTGCAACATTGAATGAGAATGTGCTTGCTTACAGCAACGTGCTACATGTTCTGAATGCCCGAATTGGGAATCTGTGTCAAAACTTTGTTAGGAATTATGTGATCCTTACTAGCTGGAAGTAAGGGAGATGGAGCATGAAGTTATTTCTAGGAGTTGGACACATACCAAGTTTAGCACAGTTCTGGGCATCTTTGAAATACCTATACAAACTTGTTCGTACATAGTAACTTGCAACTTTGAAAGAGAATGTGCTTGCTTACAGCAACGTGCTATATGTTCTGAATGCCCGACTTGGGAATCTGTGTCAAAACTTTGTTAGGAATTATGTGATCCTTACTAGCTGGAAGTAAGAGAGATGGGGCATGAAAATATTTCTAGGAGTTGGAGACATACAACGTTTAGCTCAGTTCTGGGCATCTTTGAAATACCTATACAAACTTGTTCCTACATAGTAACTTGCAACTTTGAATGAGAATGTGCTTGCTTACAGCAACGTGCTATATGTACTGAATGCCCGAATTGGGAATCTGTGTCAAAACTTTGTTAGGAATTATGTGATCCTTACTAGCTGGAAGTAAGGGAGATGGGGCATGAAGTTATTTCTAGGAGTTGGAGACATAACAAGGTTAGCTCAGTTCTGGGCATCTTTGAAATACCTATACAAACTTGTTCCTACATACTAACTTGCAACTTTGAATGAGAATGTGCTTGCTTACAGCAACGTGCTATATGTTCTGAATGCCCGAATTAGGAATCTGTGTCAAAAATTTGTTAGGAAGTATGTGATCCTTACTAGCTGTAAGTAAGTGAGATGGGGCATGATGATATTTCTAGGAGTTGTAGACATACCAAGTTTAGCTCAGTTCTGGGCATTTTTGAAATACCTATACAAACTTGTTCCTACATAGTAACTTGCAACTTTGAATGAGAATGTGCTTGCTTACAGCAACGTGCTATTTCTTCTGAATGCCCGAATTGGGAATCTGTGTCAAATTTTCTTAGAATTTATGTGATCCTTACT